>NW_026652280.1:50006645-50027384 GCF_009828535.3 Hylobates moloch | reverse complement strand
GTTAAAATCAATGTTTTCAGAACTCTGAAAATTAACTAGAGACTTAGGAAAATTGAAGCAGCATTTATTCAACAAAATGGCTGAATCTCAGTAAGAACAATAAACTTTAGGTTATTTTGACATGTCCTCAACCCATCCTCCTCTCCACAGCTCCATGGTAGCCTTGAAACCAATTATGGTAGCTATGAAACTCTGCATCCTTGCAGCCACTGAAAAAATGAGAATGGGTTAGGAGTCTCCCAAGAGTTCTATCCCCTGAGAATTATTAAGATTTGATTCTCCTGGATTCATGTGGTAACAGCCTAACAACTCTATTCCAGGCATTGGAACTGGCCTAACTCAGTTCTTGCTGTGTAAACTTATCTCTATGGTGTTTGTCAAAAATTATCAACGGCAATTTTTCAACATCAGCTGACTGAGATGGTCATAACAGTTGATGACAATGAGACATCCATAGGAGTCTTCTAAAACCTCTAAAATATTTGTGGGAATCTAGAAGGCCATAGGCTTTTCTAGAAAAGATCTGAGAAGGCTTTACTCTCCCCTGTGGCTGACCTTGAGATTGTTTATAAGCTGGAAGTAAAAGTTTTTGATAGATTGATTTACTGATCGATTGAGACAGGTCTGGCTCTGTCACCCAGGCTGGTGTGCAGTGGTAAGAACTCAGCTCACTGCAACCTTTGCTTCCTGGGGTCTAGTCAGCTTTCCACTTCAGCCTCCTGAGCAGCTGGGACTACAGGTGTGCTACCACAACTGGCTAATTTTTTTTGTTGTTTAGAAATGGGGTTTTGCCATGTTGCCCAGGCTGGTCTTGAACTCCTGAACTCAAGTGATCTGCTCGACTCAGCCCCCCAAGGTGCTAGGATTATAGGCATGACCCACCGTGCCCAACCTGGAAGTAAAGTTCTTCATCTTTTAAAATTTTAAATTATTTGAGAGAGAGAAAGACCACATTTACATGAATTGTTTTTTTGTGTGTATAAATTTTGTCATTTTTTTTTGCTTTGGTTACATCAATAAATTATTTATGGGTGATTTCTGAGATTTTGGTGCACTCATAACCCCAGTAATGTGTACTGTACTCAATATGTAGTCTTTTATCCCTCACCACTCTTCCACCCTTTTCCTCAAGTCCCCAAAGTCCACTGTATCATTCTTATGCCCTTGCATCCTCATAGCTTAGCTCCCACTTATGAATGAAAACATACGATGTTTGGTTTCCATTCCCAAGTTACTTCACTTAGAATAATGACCTCCAGGTCCATCCAGGCTGCTCTGAATGCCATTATTTAATTCTCTTTTTTTATGGCTGAGTAGCATTCCACCACACACACACACACACACACACACACACACACACACAGCAACTAAATAAATTGTGAATATATATGTGACATATTCTATACAGATATATATAACAGAGCTATTGTAAAGTTGAAAGCAGAGATGTAAACTGCCTGCTAGAGCACTGATCTGCTCCCAAACACACAGAAAACTCTTTAGCAAAAGCTGGGAAACTTATCAATTTAAAGCAATTGACATAATCTCTGTCCAGTGATTAGTTGACTCCTATGCTAATTAAGACAAACTTCAGTGGCTACATATGATAAAGTATGCAAACTTTAGAAAATTAGATCAGGAAATTCACTAAACAAACAAATAACGTTTACAACAAGCAGCAAAAAAAGATACCCCGGTAAAGGAAGAAAACCCGATTTCCAATGTAACCATATTAAATTATTTAAAAAATCCAATTTTCAACAAAGAAATATTAAAGTGCAAAGAAACAGGAAAGTGTAATTCATACCATACATTGCAAAAAATAAAAATAAAATAAAATAGAAATTGTCTTTGACGAGGCCCAGACATTGAATTTATTTGACAAAAGACAAATTAGCAATTTTAAGTGTGTTCAAAGGTCTAAGGGGAACTATGTCTAAGGATTGAAGAAAAACAAATACGATATCTTGCCATGTAGAGAATAAATAGATGGAAATTACCTTTAAAATAAATAAACAGAAATTATGGAGTTAAAAGTACAATTACTGAAATGAAAAATTACTAGAATAATATCACAGTTGAAATGGCAGAAGAAACAAAAAGGAAAATGTTAATTTTTATAGCCCAAAGAAATCACTAAGAAAATATATATTTTTAAATATAGTAAAAGAAAATCAAAGGTACAAGAAAAGGAGAATATTTGACTTAGGCAAAGACAAGAATTGGAAATTGAAGCAAAAGCTGCCAGAATTAAAAGAACAAATACATAATTCAATAATAATCATTGAAATTTCAATTCCCTACTTTTAATAATTTATAGAACAACTAGGCATAAGATCAACAAGAAAATATAAAATTTGAGCACCACTATGAAGCAAGTAGATCTAAACAACACTACGACAAAACAAGACCCAACAGAAATCTGCTGAATAAACCACTAATAAAAATACACACATTCTTCCCAATAATACATAAATAGTCTCTGTGATAGACTATATACTACGGCACAAAAACCTTCAGTAAAGATTAAAAAACATTGAAGTCATACAACGCATGTTCTCTAGTCACAATGAAATTAAATTAGAAATTACTAAACACTTTGGGGATATACAAAAATAGGTGGAAATTAATACTCCTAAACACTAAATGGGTGCAAAAAATAAAAAGTGAGTTAAAAATACCTTTTATATGAATGAAAATGAAAACATAACATGCCAAAAATCATGGAATACGGTTGAACTAGAGCTTAGAGTGAAATTTATAGGTGTAAAACACTTACATTGCAAAATAAAAAGAAAATTTCTCATCAATAATCTAACATTTTATCTTAAAACCCTGGAAAACGGTGTTTTCCAGAAAGCAGAAGGAAAAATATAGTAAAGATCAGAGTGAAAATAAATAAAGTAGAGAATAGTGAAACAATAAAGAAAAGTTCATCAAAAATATTAATAAAATTAGGAAGCCCAAAGATTATGCAAGCAACACTGACCAACAAGAAGAAAGAGAAGATTGAAATTACTAAAATCAGAAATAAAAGAGGAGACATAATTAGTGACCTTACAGAAATAAAAAGGTTTGTAACGTAATACTGTGAACACCTGTATGCCAACAAAATAGTTAACTTAGAAGAAATAGACCAATTTTGAAAAAATAGATATACACAATCAAAAGATTTTCAAGAAGAACTACAAAATCTGAATAGACCTACAATAAGTAAATTGATTGAATGAGTAATTAAAAAAAATTCCACGAAGAAAAGTTCAGGCACAGATGGCTTTACTTGTGAATTCTACCAAATGTTTAAAGAAGAATTAACATCAATCCTGTTCAACATTTTCTAAAATGTAGAAGAAGGAAGAATATTGCCCAGTGCATCCTGAGTTCACTATTACCTGGGTAACAAAACAGACATCATAAGAACAGATCAATATCCTTTATGACTATAGATACAAGAATTTTCAACATAATATTAGCAAAAAAACTAGCTTCTAGAAAAATATTATTTATTACAATCTAGTAGGATTTATTATAGGAATGCAAAGTTAACAAATTTTTAAAAATCAATGAAATATGCTGTACTGATAAGAATAAAGAATGAAATGCCATAGATTATCTCAACAGTGCAGGAAAAAAATGACAAATGCCAATAACCTTTAATGATAAAAACATTCAACAAAATACGAGTACCTGTTAACTTTCTCAACTTTTAAGAGGCCATATGCAAAAATCCACACCTAACATCCTATTTAATAACAAAGGAATGAATGTTTTCTTGTTAAAATCAGTAAAAAGACAAGGTTGTCTACTCTCACTTCTTCTATTCAATGTTGTCCTGGGGATTTTAATAGGACAATTAGGCAATAAAAAATAAAAGGCATCCATTTGGAGAGTAAACAGCAAACCTATCTCTGCAGCTCTTAAAATTTAAAACGAATAAATATGTTATCATGGTTGCAAGATACAAGATCAATACACAGATTCATTTATATACTACCAATGAATATTCTGAAAATGAATTTAGGAAAATAACTATTTTTAATAGCATAAAAATAATAAAATATTTAAGAATAAATTTAACAAAATAATGTTAAGACATAAACTGATAACTAAAAAGCATCATTAACAGATAAGGAAAATACAAACAATAGAAAGTCAGCCTGGCCAGGCATGGTGGCTCACAGCTGTAATCCCATTACTTTTGGAGGCCAAGGTGGGTGGATCACCTCAGGTCAGGAGTTTGAGACCAGCCTGGTCAACATGGCGAAACCCTATCTTTACTAAAAATACAAAAATTAGCTGAGCGTGGTGGCACATGCCTGTAATCCCAGCTACTCAGGAGGCTAAGGCAGGAGGATTGCTTGAACCTGGGAGGTGAAGGTTGCAGTGAGCCAAGATTGTGCCATTGCACTCCAGCGTGGGTGACAAGAGTGAAACTGTCTCAAACAAAGAAAAAAAAGAAAAAAGAAAAAAAAGAAAGACATCCCATGTTCACAGATAAGAACACATTATGAAATTGGCAATGCTTTCCACATTTATCTATAGATTGAATGCAATCCATGTCACAAACCCAGCTCTTTATTTGTGGGAAATTGCTAACCTGAAGATAAAATTCAGGTGGGAATGCAATGGACCCAGAATAACCAAAATATATTGACAAAAAAAAAAAAAAAAAAAACAAGCTTGGAGAACTTACACTTATTGGCCTTAAATTTATTACAAAGAAAAAATAATTAAGACAGTGTAGTATTGGCATAAGAGTAAACATAAACCAAAAAATGGAATCAAAAATTCAGAAATAAACCTTTACATTTATGTTATAATAATTTTCAACCGGGATACAAAGCAGTTCAATGGAGAAATAATCATCTTTTCAACAATTGATGGTAAAACAACTGGATATCTAGATGCCAAAGAACACCTTTTGAGCCCTTCCTCATGGCATACACAAAAATTAACTTAAAATGAATTGTTGCCCTAATTGCCCAGCTAAAACAATAATATTCTTATAAAAATACAAGGGGTTAAATCTTCATGACTTTGGATTTCACAAATGGGTTGTTAGATATGACATCTAAAGCAACCCCAGCAGAAGGAAAAAAATATTAAATTTGACTTCATCAAAATTATAACCTTTTATTTGCTGCAGAGGACACCATCAAGAAAGTAAAAACTTGACCCCAAGAACTGAAGAAAATTTTCACGAATCACATACCTATTGTAGGAATTTTATGCAGAAAATATAAATATATAAAACCTTGTGTGCAGAATATTTAAATATTTATAATTCAATAATAAAAACGAACAAATTCAAATATGTCTTAAGAATATCAATACACATTTTTCTGAAGAAATTACATAAATGACCAAAAAGCACATGAAAATATAGTCCTTAGGAAAATTTTGATTAAAACATACAAGGTAACACTTCACATCCACTAGGATGGCTAAATTAAAGAAATACAGATGATAACAAGTGTTTGGCAAGGATGTGGAAGAATCAAAATCATCATACATTGCTGGTGGGATTGTAAAATGCTGTAGCTACTTTGGAAAACAGCCTGGCAGCTCCTCATCAAGACAAGAACCCATGTCAATTAATATTAAGGCAAACACTCCTATTCATTAACATATGGTTTATTATTTTTATTCAAGATTAAATGAATAAGAAACATGTATCCACATCAATGATATTTTTACAGTTGTCTTACAAACGTTATATAAGATTTATTAACTCAAGATGGATTAAAGACTTAAACATAAGACCTAAAACCATAAAAACTCTAGAAGAAAACCTAGGCAATACCATTCAGGACATAGGCATGGGCAAAGACTTCATAACTAAAACACCAAAAATAATGGCAACAGAAGCCAAAATTGACAAATGGGATTTAATTAAACGAAAGAGCTTCTGCACAGCAAAAGAAACTATCATCAGAGTGAACAGGCAACCTACAGAATAGGAGAACATTTTTTGCAATCTACCCATCTGACAAAGGGCTAATATCTAGAATCTACAAGAAACTTAAACAAATTTACAAGAAAAAAAAAAACCAGCCCCATCAAAAAGTGGGCAAATGATACGAACAGACACTTCTCAAAAGAAGACATTTATGCAGCCAACAAACATATGAAGAAAACCTCATCATCACTGGTCATTAGAGAAATGCAAATCAAAACCACAGTGAGATACCATCTCATGCCAGTTAGAATGGCCATCATTAAAATGTCAGGACAAAACAGATGCTGGAGAGAATGTGGAGAAATAGGAACACTCTCAAATTTTTGTGGGAGTGTAAATTAGTTCATCCATTGTGGAAGACAGTGTGGCAATTCCTCAAGGATCTAGAAACAGAAATACCATTTGGCCCAGCAATTCCATTACTGGGTGTACACCCAAAGGATTATAAATCATTCTACTCTAAACATACATGCACACGTATGTTTATTGCAGCACTGTTCACAATAGCAAAGACTTTGAACCAACCCAAATGCCCATCAATGATAGACTGGATAAAGAAAATGTGGCACTTATACACCATGGAATACCATGCAGCCATAAAGAAAGATGAGCTCATGTCCTTTGCAGGGACATGGATGAAGCTGGAAACCATCATTCTCAGCAAACTAACACAGAAACAGAAAACCAAACACTGCATGTTCTCACTCATAGGTGGGAGTTGAACAATGAGAACACATGGACACAGGGAGGGGAACATCACACACCGGGGCCTGTTGGGGGCTGGGGGGCTAGGAGAGGCATAGCATTAGGAGAAATACCTAATGTAGATGAGGGGTTGATAGGTGCAGCAAACCAGCATGGCACGTGTATACATATGTAACAAACATGCACGTTCTATACATGTATCCCAAAACTTAAAGTGTAATAATAAAAAAAGATTGAGTTTTAAAGGAGGGTTTAGTTGAATATAAGTTCCTATATCACAGAAATGCAGTGGATGTAGATTTTCAGGATTTATTACCATGGGCCACCTTCAACTCATTACTCCCACTCAAAATGACTGAGGTAACCTATACTGAGAAGTTGCATTATTTTAATATATGCTGGCTTATATTGGATAGTACTTGCAGGCCACACCAATGAACATTATTCAAAGGACAAATAGAAAGAAAATCCTCAAGTAATGTTCAGTGGAAAGTAACTAAACAAATAAATGCAATTGTAAATGGGAAAATGGCATTTTCACAATGAGTCAAGATTAGGTAAAAAGTTTGTCAGGCCGGGCGCGGTGGCTCACGCTTGTAATCCCAGCACTTTGGGAGGCCGAGGCGGGTGGATCACCAGGTCAGGAGATCGAGACCACGGTGAAACCCCGTCTCTACTAAAAATACAAAAAATTAGCCAGGCGTGGTGGCGGGCGCCTGTAGTCCCAGCTACTAGGAGAGGCTGAGGCAGGAGAATGGCGTGAACCCGGGAGGCGGAGCTTGCAGTGAGCCGAGATTGCGCCACTGCACTCCAGCCTGGGTGCCTGGGTGACAGAGCGAGACTCCGTCTCAAAAAAAAAAAAAAGTTTGTCTGGAATCTAAATTGTTTACAATGGCTTTCCCCTAAGTACCAATTAGGATCAGGAATTCAATGTTCTGTTAAAATCCTTTTACCTGAATTTTGCGCAATCTAACTTTTGATGTGTTATCTTTGATCTGATTCTTTATTTCTTTTGAAATATTTTATTCAATATCTTCTTTGCAAAGTCCCTTTTACTGAGGATCATAAAATCTCTAGAATTTTAGATCAGAATTTTAGAGGTCATCCAGTCCAATATCATCATTTTAAAGGAAAGGGATTTGAAGCTAAGATAGGTTAAGACCACGTGTTTCTTTATGGAAAAGTATATTCAGTTTGATGATCAATCTATTTCAGTACTGTATTTTAATTGTCTAAATTTTATTTACTCTCATTTTTTAGGATTTTCCTTCTGTTCTGAAATTTAAAATTACTTTCTTCTTTTTAGCCTGAGATATTTAATACCATTTCATTCTCAAATGACAAGTATCTGTATAAACAAGTTACCTGTTAGAATATAGGGTACAAAGTTTCTTTTGGCATATTCTTCAGTAATGAAAAATTCCAATACTCTACTCTTTAAAATATCAGCATTAAAGAGGTTTTTAGTGTTGTTTTGATGGAATAAGAATGGATACCCTTTCCTTCCTTCTTTGCCTGACTACTTACATACAAAAAGCATATTTATTTCCAGCAATTTGAAGGAGTCGCAGGTGCTTCTAATGTCATAGAAAGTATATTCAAGGGTACACCTACAACTTAACAATGTATTTTGCTAAAATTTTCCAATACCCTGTAACTTTGCCATCAATATTTGTCCTAAAGTTCACTCATAACAGTTTCTAGGTGGGGGTATCACTGATATGAATTGTATATAAATAAGAGATCTGGCTTGGCATCCACACATCTTATGCATGTGTAAGCTAAAGTTATGTTTATAATGCACATATTGAGGATTAATAAAATTAAAAGACACATTTTTACCAGAATACAACTCAGAAACCTCAGTAGCAAGTGTGAAAGGTGGAAATGTGTTGCAGGCATTTCATAAACACTTGTTGAATTGAATCACAGAAGTCTTGGAGATACTTTGTTCTTTTTTGTTTCTCCTACCTAAATGAGTGAGTTCTACCCTGAATAAGTACATCCACAAACATTCGAGATTCTAAATTCTCTGAAGTGCATAGATTTATATAATAGCAATTAGCTATACCATTGCAGTTTGCTAAAAGCAGAATGCTGAGCTGGAGCCATTATAGCCAGAGTGAGGGGTTCCCACAAACAGAGTTTGAGCATTATTTTCAGAAAGGAATCTAGGATAATAAACAGAAATAATATGAATCAAAAACATAGCTCAGAAATAAAGGAGGTTCCCTGAGGAGCCAAAGAGAATTAATATTCTACTCTTAAGATCTTTGCTAACACTCTAGTAAGAAGAGAGTGGTAGTTATTTATAGACCCATATATACACAATGAAATCATATATGTATGGCCTAAATGTAGTAGATATGTGTATTATTTATAATTTAGTGATTACATTTTTATATTCCATAAAAAATTATTAAACTCATATCAAGTGCTGGTACAGGGGTCCTTAAAGCAAGAACGAATGCACCTAATCCAGTTAAAGATGGGACTGCATAAGGGAAATGCCATTTCACTGATTTATTTGAATGATACAACTATCTACTTCATTTCTGTCAATTTCTTGGCCAAATTCCTTAGTTTCAAAGTCTTATTTCATGTTCTTCACTGTATCTTTAGTATTTTAACCTTTCTCTTCTTAGCACTTATCTCTCTGATGTCTTGTATCCCAGAGTGAACACAATACCTGCCCAATATGGTATATATTGATTTTTACAGAGGCCTTGTTTGCAGCCTTGACAACCTGCAAGCAAGATATGTACAGGCATTTTAATATGTGCTTGATTTTTCTTAGCTTAGACATTTTTGTACTAACAAAATGCCATATTGAAATAATTCCTTGAAGTACCATTAGGAAGAGGCATTATAAACTGTTTGCCTCAATATTTCTGAAATTGTCATGAGTAAACCAGATGAGCAAGATTTTAAAAAGTTTAGGTCAGACAGAACTCTGGTTGTGGTAAGTTATTCAATAAATATACATAGATCATTACATCAGCTGCTTGGACAGGTCATTTTTGAGAAAAGACAGATTCATATTTTATTTTATATTGTAATATCCATCATTTTATTATTTTGGAATCATATAGATATATTATTAATGGATTATTATTTGCCTTAAATGTTTATTAATTTTTTATTTATAAAGGAGGTTCTACTTTCCTTCTCCACCCAGAATTTAAATGACTCTGTGAATCCAGCCCACATACAGCAGAAAACAAACCTTGGCAGATAACAGTAGCAGACTATTTCCAGCAGTCACACTTTATCTCATTTTGATCTGAATTTTTGTTCATGCTTATACTTGGTAGTTCTTAGTTCTTAGAGTTTTTTGGGGTCTGATCCCCAAAACAAGTCTTTCTTATTTTGAACAACTGTTTGTGCCTTTGTCTGTTCCCCTTAAATATCGTTTTGTATCCCACTTTGGCTTTATATGTTGTCATTTTGCAGTCAGAGAAACTGGCACCAGCCAAAAACTCATGGCTTCATACAAGAAGGACCAGATTGGTATGACGCTAGCCTCTGAGGAAACAATAAATATTGTTTTAGTATACCATATGTATATATTTCATATTATTTCACTGACAACTTTTACTTGGGAGATTTGTCTCAACAAAAACTATAGAAAATTGTAATTCTTAATTAGTAGAGATTCTACTTTTTATTAAGAAATACTACTACTTCAAATTAGGAAATACACATTATACATATTATAAAATATTACCAAGAATATGATAGTTTATAACAAGTTATCAATATACATAGAGGGATTTCGATATTAACAATAACTAATATTTTTTCTGTTTACATTGTGCCATGCACTGTTCTAGTAGCTTTACCTTATTAAGTAATTTGATTCTCACAACAATCTTATGTGATAAGAACTAGTATTATTTCAATTTTATTAATACCGATGAGAAAACTGAAGCAGAGAAGTTAAGCAGCTCACCCAGTTTTATATCCAAACACGGTTAGTGAATAATTGAGAACCAAAATGAAAATAATACTGAATTGATTATTTTATATAAAAAGTTCAGTGGAGAGAGGGGCTTTCAGAGTAATCTCACAAATATTGAATAATTTTGATATCTACTGCTGAAGGGACATAGAGGGAGGTAAGCAGGCACATGAAGGGTTACCTAAGGTAATTGAAGAAAGGAGCAATCAGAGAAAGAACTCTAAAGAATGAACTAAGTCATGATAAACAGTGGAGTTAGTTTGGTGAGGTGGGAAGCAGGAAGCTGAAAGAGAGTGGAGTTTGGAAACTCTTCCAGACAGAAAGAATAGGAAGTGCCTGAGACAAGAGGAGTAGCCTGGTTTTGGTGAACTGCAGAGGAAGGCTGGAATCAATCATGCACAGCCCTATAGACATGTTGAAGATCTTGGGGTATCTTGCAAAAGCAATGGAAAGCTACTAAAAAGGTCTATAGACGCAAGTGACTTATTCACTCTAGCAGGACCATGGAGGACAGAATGAAATGGTAAACTGATAGAATCTAATAAAAAAGTTGTTTATGGCAATCACATCACAATGATTTAGATGCTATAAATCTAGTATCTCTAGATTTATAGAAGAGGAAAATACGATTGTTTTAAATTTAGTTGTAATGATATACATAACACCTTGGGACCACATATAGAAAGCATAATTTTCTTTACCTCTGGGATGCAGAATTTTTCAAAGCTTAGGTCTTGGAATCTAATGCTAACTTCTGAAGTCTACAATTTGCTAGTTATAATGTATAAGCTAGGGCAAGCTGTTCACATGGGAAATAGGGAATAGTCGAGGTGAAAGTAGAGAAACATTTTAAAAGTCTTTATTACATAAAAGAGGCACATTGTCTCAAAAATATCAGCATTATGAGGTTAATATGTTGGTTGCTTTAAAGAAAAATAAAGAACATAGTAAAAATCATTAAATTCCATTAATCTACTACTTAATCAAACAGGGGTGTATTGTGGAAATATCAACAAACAAGATTAAAATCAGCACACCGAAATGTAAACATCAATTTACAGGAAATCTCTTTCTATGGCATATTTCCTTCCTCAAGGAATGAAGCATTAAATCACTTCTGTGGTATAAAAACATTCAATGAGTCAACATCTATTTATTGATCCTGTATTATGTGTGGTCCAGTAGACCTGATTCTTCATTAACATGAATATTCCTAACTGATGAGATAAAAATTCTCTAGTTCTATATCCCAGTTTACTTATTTCAGATGTTAAGTTTAATTATATTTGAATTTACAGATTAAGCATTTCTTAATGTGGTTATGAAGATACATTTCTTTCTCAGAAGCATAAATTTATGCTCTTAAAAATAACCATAATAAGGAGATCTTGATAAAAATGTCAGTTAAAAAGTAAAAAACAAAGAACAAACAAGCTCTCTGCTTGCCTCAACTAGATCTAATCTAATTCTATTGCTAAAAAAAGTTATTGGTCCTGCATATTGACGTATTTTTTATCAGTAGAGAATGTTACTGTGGCTGATATTTGATTGAAAAGGATGTTGCAGCTGTTAAAGGAAAAAAAAGGAAAGAGAAAGGGACACGAAATGCTTGTTCCTCAGGCTAATTGGCTGCCTCTAACCTTGTATTTGTTGACCCGAACCTTTTGTCCACATTTTCCTCACACCACAAGTACGCACTCATAAATTTCAGCTCCCAAGCTTATTACATTTGAGATTGTAAAATGCCAGGAGCTATGGTGCTAAAAGTGCTGCCTCTCAAACAATTTTCTCCAATGATATTAACCTTGAATGCAAGAGATGTAAGTGATGGAGAGTTTACACACCAAATAAGTTATAGACTATTTAATCTAAATCCTTCATTTAAAAGAAAATGACTAGATTTGGAGGTCAGGAGAACTTTACAATTACAATGATATTCTTGGCTGGTTAATGGCTATACTTAACCAGTATAACAAACAACAAAACAATCATGATTCTAGGGGTTCTCATTGAAGAAGTTATTCTTAAAAATAAAAAAGAAGGTTGAACCAGTTGGATTACTAATTTCAGATTACTCTATGTAAAGCAAAGTCCATGCAAGATAGTAATTTATTCCATCTATGTGAAAGATACATTTTGTCTCTATACATCAATTACATTAAGTTGCATTTCACTGAATCCCATTGTTTTAATTACTATAAATAGTTTTTAAAACCGTCCAAAGTAAACATTTTACATTCTTAATGCCTTCATGAGCAGTGTGAATTTTAATATTGTGTTTTCATATCTGAATATATAGAAGTTAACTAATTTTCATCAAAGATATTTATCAAATAAAAATGGTGATTTTATAGACCTATAATTCACTCAATTTGAAAATTATGAAATTTGTTTGGCATTAAATTTTTGGAAGCATTTAAAAAATAAACCTGCAAATCCTCTTGCTTAGATTTCTTTCTTCACTAGCAACTTACCTTCCTCAGCCGCCAGGAGTGTTGGCTGTGGATGGATCCCAGGTGAGCCTCTACTGGGAATTGGTCTCAGCCTAAAGGGAACTAACTGCCTTGCTCAAGGTTGTATGCCATCCCAAGAAAATGTCACATCCAAAGACTGGTTGACTTGGAGGTAAATAAGAGTCAGGGCTTTGGCCACAATTCCAACAGATGAAGGCCATTCCAGCTTTAGAGATTCCTGTGGGATTGGCTGAGGTCTTTGTTCACCATGTAGCAGTTCAACTTCTCCCTCTACCTATTACTATTTCTTTGACTCCCTCAGAGTTGTGTCCTGGAGTACCTCCCAATAAACTTCTTGCTTACTAATCTCCATCTCACAGTCTGTTTCCCCAAGGAATCCATCCTAGAATATGTTGGAACTAAGAAAAGCCTAAGAAAGCAAGCTTAAAATATGGGTTTTGGAACATCATCCCCTGGACAGTGGCGATGAGGACCCCATGGATAGGGTTAGCCTCTGGTGTGCCATAAAAGTACAGCTGTGAAATTTAAAATTTGACTGGTAATAGAATGGGGGAAAAGGCATGTACTGTAACTGGCTGGTGCAGTTTCCAGGTATTTGAGACGATCTCAGAAAATAGGAATTATGAAGACAATAGGATTGGATGATGGTCTTAAGTGCACTAACATATGCAATGACAGTGAATGGCATTGGAAAAAAAATAAAGTGGGAAGGCTATTAATGGAAAATTTAATGCAAAGTGTGAAAGACACAGGGTTTCCTTGGCAACACGTAAAGAGACTCTCCTCTTCTTAGCCAGGGAGCAGAAATGCTCAAGGTCAGTCCCAAGACTTAATTTAAAAGATAAATAGGGGCCTTAATTAAACAGAATAGGAATCCAGATAATTAGGAATGAAAATATCTGGGTTGAATCTCTAACCCCATATTGATAAACACTCCCATCTAACTTTCTATTCTGTCCCCCTCCTTCTTACAACACCTTTAAAATCCAGTTCCCTATGGACTCTCTCATCTCCTGTCTGTACGTGTTAGTAGGTTTGTAGTTCCATGAGGTATGGTCCCTTTCCTTTCTTAGCAGGCCCAGCATTTATCTAGCTGGATTATGTTGTGACTTGACATTAGTTAATGGTTAGTGGCTAGGAGGAGAGATGGGGCTATATCTTGAGGGGAGAGCACATGCTATTTTACAAGAGGCCTTTGCATCACCTTCAAACAGTGGAGCACCAGCCACTGAAAAGGAGGAAGGTGTCATTGCTGCAGACCAGTAAAATTTGGGGCACCTTGAGATTTCCAGGGGTTACAGTTTCAACCCAGATATTGTCAATCCTAACTCTGAGGGTCCCAATTCTGTTTAATTAAGGCCCTTATCCTTGTCATTGATGATATTTCTTTGCCTCTGAAATCTTTTAAATTAAGTCTTGGAACTGACCTTGAGCTTTTCAGCTCTCTGGCTAAGAAGATGAGAGTTTCTTTACACGTTGCCAAGGAAACCCTGTGTCTTTCACACTTTGCATTAAATTTTCCATTAATAACCTTCTCTATTTTTTTCCAATACCATTCACTGTCTTTGCATATGTTATTGCACTTAAGACCATCATCCAATCCTATTGTCTTCATAATTCTTACTTTTTGAGAACCCCTCAAATACCTGGAATATGGCAGCAGCCGGTAGGAATGAAATTCCTGTTTCCTTGATGGTTATTAGCTTAGGGCTGTTCCCAGGTTCTAGAGGCCACCCACATTCCTTGGCCTGTGGCCCTTTTCCGCCATCTTCAAAAGCAGTAGTAGCACAAGTCCTCTCAAGCTTTCTATCTCTCTTGCCTCTTCTTCCATGATCACATCTCTCTGTCCTACCATTCTGCTTTTCCTTTTCCACTTTTAAATGCCCATATGATTACTTTAGACCTACCAGGATAATAAAAAATAACGTTAGGTGAATATCCATCTTAATTTTATCCCACTCACGACGTTAATTCCCTTTGCTATGTAGTGTAACATATTCACAGATGTAACATCAGGAAACCCAAAAATCCTACCAATGATGCCCTGTTTACCATCACTTCCAGTGACCCATTTTCTGCTTCCTGCCCAGGCAATCCTGGTCTCTGTGGGTTTAGAGATACTGCTCTCTAGAAGGAGAACTCTGTCACCAGAGGACACATAAAGATTCTCATAAAGTTTTAAACTGTAGTCACTATTTTGGTCACTGCTGACTCCTGTGCAAAGGAGAAAGAGAAGGAATCACCATCCTGGCAGGGTAATTGGCCTTGATGATCAAGAGGCAGTAGAACTAAGAATATACAGTGAAGATAGTTTGCCAATAAATTCATTCTTGGGGGCATGCTCCTCTATTTCCTTGCCAAATTTTGAGGTTAAATGGAAAAGTGGAGCAGCCACGGCCTGTACTTGCTCAGACTCCTGAGGGATGAAGTTCTACATCACACCATCAGGCAATCCATTTAGAGCTGGTGAATTGTGAGAAGAGCATAGAATGACTAGTAGAGAAGAAGCATGCTGAACATCAGCTGCAGTTGTGAGACCTGCTGTAGCAGTGGGGTCTACAGATTATTCCACTACTCCCCTCTCATAGATTTACCACAACAAGAAATCATCTAGAATCCTATAGTATCCATTTCTAAACAAGACAAATTTATAATGTGTAACAAGTGACTGTAAGTGGCACAGCATAGTAGCATTTAATATTTCTGTGAGACACCAACCAGATGCACTTCTTCATCTGCATTGTAGATGGTATTGTTCCAGGATAATTTCCCACAGCAGAGGGGATCTGCCTCGCCAAAGGTTATCCTCCCTTCTTGGGGGAAGTTCATATTCCACGATGGGTCCATTGGGGGTACAAAGGCCAGCCATGTTGCCTCATTTTGGAACACCTCTGCATACCACCCTAGTTCTTGCATTCCTCTTAGGAGCAGCCAAGGCTTTTATACTGAATAGATTAGTCTTCAAATTTGCTCAGTTCTGCTTCTCCAATTCTCTCACAGCTGTTAAGCCCTTGAACATTTCCCAATAAACTTCCTGAAAGCTAATCTCCAGCTCAGAATATGGTTTCTGAGAAAGCTGACCTAAGACATCTTGTTTGCTTGTTGAAATGCTGTCTTTGTAGACGTCCCTTCAAACATGTATTTGGAAAAATTTGATTTTATTTGCTTTGGGATGATACTTTTAAAAATAATCAAAGTCGTTATTTTAACACTAATAAACTATGTGAGCCAAATGGCAAGGAAACATTAAATATCAAAGCATCATGCTTTTAAAAACTGTTTCTATTGGCCACAAGATTTGGCAATGTATGCTTCATAGCGGTATTAAAAATGATTTTCATGCCAATTTCTTTTTGAAAGCAGTAGGGTTACTTATAGTAGCAGAACTTTTTCTATTGAATTCTCATTCTTATTCCATTTGTTAATAAGATTCCTAAAGAAACAAAACAGCCATCTCAAGTCATTTTTAGAAATATGCTTG
Organism: Hylobates moloch; assembly: GCF_009828535.3. NCBI lineage: Eukaryota > Metazoa > Chordata > Mammalia > Primates > Hylobatidae > Hylobates > Hylobates moloch. The sequence goes on along the minus strand of NW_026652280.1, from coordinate 50,010,804 downwards.
GTAAAAATAACACATTTTTTAATAAATAGGGAAAATATATTATAATAAAAGTAGAACCACATAGAGAAATGAGGCAAAAGGCTTCCTTCTTGTTCTAAATGCAATTATTAGTAAGTATGGCAGTCAGATAATTGTCAAATACAGAGATAAGCAATTGAGTATGAGTGCCTTGCTAAAAAACATGTTTCTTAAGTTCACAGAATATTACTGATAAAGTTGTATGTTCCTTAAGCACTAATACAATTACTTGCACAGGTATAGATGTTTTGACTATTTGAATCTGTATAATCTTGGAGAAGTCGTCTAATACTTGTCCTGCATTTCACAAAATAAAGGTAATAGTCTTGTTGAGAGGATACAATATAACTTGTAAAACATTTATTAAAATTTATCACATGGTAACCAATAAATAATTTTAGCTGTAATTATCATTTTCATTTCAAGCATTTCTTCAATTAGTAGGTTGGTCATGAATCCTCAAATCACATTATTGACAACTGACAACAATATGTCATAATTGTATGGTTTTACTATGTGTCAGGCTGCTAATCACTTCTTCTGTGTTATCTTATTTAACTCTCACAATCACCATGTGGTGAAAGCTGTTATTCACATCATTATTTCCATTTCGTAGCTGAGAAGATTATACACAAAGGGGAGAACTTATCTCCCTATAATCACATAGTGAGTACATAGCCAAATCTAAGATTTGAATCTAAATCATCTTATTTTAAAATTTCATGCTATGAAACTCTCCAATGTACTACCTTCTGCGTTATGGAACCTTAATCAGGGGAATACCAATGTTGGCAAATTAGTGTAAAACATAGAGGAAGGGAGAGATATTTGTTTGGATAAGCGACTGAACTAATCTGATCAGGTTTCTGATTGGGACGCTGCCAATATTCACAGAGCCAAATTGGTCTTGCAACAATATCATTAAAAAACAAATAATGAAAACAAATGTACCTTACTGGCATCTGTTCTTCCCAAATTTGAACAATATCTTCAAGCTAAGACAATCTCTCCAGGTTTCTAAAATGTTCTAGGATCAATTTTCATAGATGTGTATTTCTAGTGTTGTTTTCAAATTATCAACCTAAATGTCTTTCCAGATATCTGGGTCCCCTTTCCAATTCCACACTCTTTTAATCTTTCTCAAATTATTTAATTTTATTTTCTGGAATTTCCAGTCACCTATAAGGAAGCTGGTGTTCGTAGTATTATCAAAATATTGATGGTGTACTGAAAAAAAATACTCCACCCAAAAAAACATCAGCAGTATCAATCAGAAAAAAGGGCACTTTATGTGCTTAAGACAACTAGTTTTTCTACCATACAAAAAGAACCACAACCAAAGAACTTTCACTGGTGAGTTTGAGCCATGTAGCAGTTTCAAAATATGTCCAAAAATCCTTTACCACTTTATCTCCAAGAGTGGAGCTTAATTTCCCCTACCCTTGAGCATGGACTGAATTTAGTGAGTCACTTGTAATAAATAGAATTTCACAGAAATGAAACATAAAGGGCATTCAGAATCTTCCTTATGTCCTTACTCTATCACTGTTTCTTTCTCTCTCTTATTTCGCTTCTCTTATTTAACTTCCCTCTCTTTCCCTTCTCTCTTATCTCATGCTTAGAAGAAAGATAGTTGCCATATTGTGAGGACACTCAAGTAGACCCATGGAGTGGTCCCCATGATTGAAAACAATGGCATCTTCCAAGAGATGTGAAGGGGTCATCTTGGAAGCAGATCCTCCAGGCCTACTCTGCTCATGAGAGACACTGAGACAGAATCTACCCAGATGAACCACTCTCAAATCTCTGAACCACAGACACTGAGATAATAAACATTATTTTAAGTTGTTACATTTGGAAGTAATTTATAATGCAGCAATAAATAACAAATACAGGCCAGTAATTAATAGTTTTGGAGTCCTGCAATAAAATTTCCTAGCAAAAATACTGGAAGAGAAATATTTTCCAAGAGATATGCAAAAATTAAAAAAACAAAAGACAAGTCTTCTTCATACAAGTGGCCAACAAACATGAAAAAATGTTCAATGTCAGTAATCATCAGAGAAATGAAAATCAAAACCACAGTGAGATGCAATCTCATACTAGTCAGAATGGTTATTATTAAAAAGTGAAAAAAACAACAGATGCTGGCGAGGCTGTGGAGAAAAAGGGGTATTTATACACTGTTGGTGGGAATGTAAATTAGTTCAGCCATTGTAGAAAGCAATTTGGAGATTTCTCAAAGAACTTGAAACAGAACTATCATTTGACTCAGGAATCCCATTGCTGGGTATAGATCCGAAAGAAAATAAATAATCCTACCAAGAATATACACATACTCATATGTTCCTCAGAGTGTTATTCACAATAGCAAAGACATGGAATCAATATAGGTGAATAGATAAAGAAAATGGGTACTTATACCATTTTGGATATGGTGGGTTGGATAAAGAAAATATGGTATATATACACAACGGAATACTACACAGCCATTAAAAAAACAGAAAACAAAATCATGTCCTTTACTGCAATGTGGATGCAGCTGGAGGCCACTATTCTAAGTGAATTAATGTAGGAACAGGAAAACAAATACCATGTGTTCTCACTTATAAGTGTGAGCTAAATATTGAGTACTCATGGACATAAAGATGTCAACAATGGAAACTAGGGTCTACTAGAGAGAGAATAGAGGGAGCAGGGAAAGTTTTGAAAAAAACTATTGGGTACAATGCTCAGTACCTGGGTGACAAGAGCAATCATACCCTCAACCTCAGTATCATGCAATATACCCATGTAACAAACCCATACTCTATCCCCTGAATCTAAAATAAAAGTTGAAATCATAAAATCAGAACAAAACAAGAAAAACAAGCCTTCAATAGCTGCATGTTGGTTATCTAAATGTTCCTCACTATATTAAAGTTGAACATGTGAAAATCTTCTAAGGTATACATTTCTATTTTCCTTTTTCTCACTTCTCTTTATATATTGTATTTATAATCCATTTAGTCAATCTTGGTCACAGAGCATATGGATAATTAAACCGAGGACACAGATACAATCACCTTATAGACCTATATATCTTGATCAGAGAAAACCAGTTTTTTAGAAGCACTAATGTAGTAAAATACCTTATTATAGACAATGTTATGTGGAATTTTCCACTTATCTCAGGAGGCTATTAGAGAATATGCATTGCTTTGCACTAATTATATCAACAACACTGAGAAAATAACAGAAAAGTTCAGGTCCTACTTATGTTGCAGATATTATTATCTTCATATGAAGATACACAGATGAAAATACACGGATGAAAATGTGTAAAATAAAAAGGTCTCTAAACCTACCCTAAAATTGAAAAATTTCATGAATGAGAAATAGGTCATTTACCTTTTCAAGTTATTATTTTGTAAACAGGGCTTCAAAATACAATTTAAATTATTGCGGAGTTGTATGTATACTGAGTAGTTCCTATATATTTAATAGTATACATTAAAATATAATAAACTTGCTTTCCTACAGTTGTTAAAAAACTGATATGCATTTGAGGCAAATTTTCAGTTAAATAAGTTAAAGTAAATGCACCATTTCCCCCAACTTTTGATATGAATGAGCTCTGGGCTTCTGTTAGATGAATCACTATAGATGCATTTGAGTCCATTTAAAGACAGAGGTGATATGGTGTCAAAAAAAAGGGGGTGGGAAAATACGTGAGAAATAATCTGTGTTCTAGTCTTCGTTCTGTCAACAACCAGACTTGAAATATTAATCTTTCAGTTACTATTGTATTTGAATAATAAAATAATAGCAGACAAGGAAATAATATTTCCCTATTAGCACAAAAATTACAGTCTGATCCCTTTTTTCCTATCATTATTAAGCAATTAGATACAGGAGCTCAACACTCTCATTATAGGAATTCAAATGGAATACCAAAAATACGAACTTAAATGACAACACTTGATGGCATACAAAAAGAGAAAGGAAGGAAGGGAGAGAAGAAGGAAGGGAAGGAGGGAGGGAGGAAAGAAGGAAGGAAGGCAGAGAGGAAGGAAGGGAGGAAGGAAGGAAGGAAGGAAGGGAGGAAGGGAGGGAGGGAGGCAGAAAGGGAGGGAGGGAAGAAAGAAGAAAGGAAGGAAGG
>NW_026652280.1:49997668-50006545 GCF_009828535.3 Hylobates moloch | reverse complement strand
AGGAAGGAAGGAAGGAAGGAAGGAAGGAATTAAGGAAGGAAGGAGGGAAGGAAGGAAAAGAAAAAATGTATTCTCTATTGCTCGGTGAGGAGAAAATCTGACAAAAATGTATTGAGCTGAGTAATAAAATGGGCCTGGCACTTTACTGAGTGTTAAGCATTCAACAATTAATAATATATGGCCCAAGCATGCTTGTGTAACTCCTTGTCTAGTATGAAAAGGCAGATGTGTAATAAATTGTATAACAATACAATAAATTGTAACATTGAATTGTGTACTGGGAAAAATAAGAGGAACTGATCTGAGTGAGTTAGAGAGGATTTCACAAAGGCCAGGATACTTAGGCAGTCCCTTAAAGAATCCATAAAAAATGCTCACATGTAAAGAAAATGAGGAGCAAATCTGGTTAGAATGAAAGCATGTGCAAAGATATGGATATACGGTAAAGAATGAGGTATTTGGAGAAATGCGAGTTTTAAATGGGTGTAGGTTAAAGTGTCTGTAGTAGTGATATATATATAGGGAAGAGGGAATTATCATGTATAGATTGGGAAAATAAGAATTTTTTTTTTTAAAAAAAAGAAAAACACAGTCACATGGGGAATGTACTGCAGGAGAGATCACTTGCTCCATCTAAAAGACAACTAGCTACATGCTGTCAAGCTTCAGTAAATGGCTTTCAATCAGGAATGCAGGCTTATTTTTACCTGATCTTCTGATTCATCAAAAAGTAAAAAAAACTTACACTTTATATATGCATTTAATTTTGAGTAAGTTGGTTTTGTCAGGCACTGTGCTGGAAACTTTCCTCTCAGGTGTCACTTTTAATGTATTATTTTTTCTAAAGTTTACTGTCAATATGCAAATATTTCTGTTATGTAACAATCCTCCCAATTTACTTCTTTTTATCAAAAAACAAGATTTAGATATTTGATAATAGCAAACCACCTCACCAAGAAGTGTTTCTGCAAAGTTATCCTGGGTTTCTAATATTTATATTTGCTTTTAATTATGTTTTATTTCAAGAACAGCTATATCATTTCCATGTTTAATAGTATTAGAAATGAATGGCATGAGCAACATGTTGGAATAGGAGATACCAGCCTTCATTTCCCCACAAAAAACAGTTAGATAGCTATCTTTTAATGACATTAACCCTGGGAAAGATCATAAGTTCAGTTAATAACACGCAGTAAAATTCTGGAGTAAAAACCAAAGAAGAATCACACGGAAAGGATTTCTGGGGAGATCAGTATACCTAAGGCTTCTGGAGACAGCTAGGTATAAGGAAAAAGATGGAGGCTATAAATATCAGCCACTCAGTGGGTGCCATCATGGTCCCCCAGTGGCCTGCTTGACAGTGGACTCCAGTAGCCTTTGCTACTAAGTATCTCATCAGCCCCCTCAGCAGCAGTGGGTTACCCACAGCTTTCATAGTGGAGATCCCATTCATGGTCATTGGCACAGTCCACAGAGTCCTATTCTGCAGAGGACACTAGCAGCTTTTGCCTTTGAGGTAGCCAACAGCTATCATAACTGCAATTCCTCCAGAAAAGGAGACATTGCTGCATCCCTCAGCTACCAAGAAGGAGCTGCTGTTATGCTACCCAGGATGGTGGCAACCCCATGCACATACTGGATGCAGGAGCTAGGGCCACTCCTCACATGTACAAGATCTGAATCTTGCATCCTCTGCTGCCCCACATGCACCCACTCCTTAGACACTGCTGCTGTGGGACAGGCCATGCTCCTGACCCCTGTGTCAGTGTAGCTCTGCATGTGCCCACTCTTTGGACCCTGGCTCCCTGGCTGTTCCACAAGCATCTATGCCTTTTATGCAGCTACCAACACTGCAATTGGGGTGCCTATGTCTCAGATATTGATGCCAACATTGCCCAGGACCCCAGAGTCACAGTCATTCCCTGTGTGCCCATACTGCCAACTCTGGCTTCATGGTTACTTCAAGGGCACTGCACAATATACATAGGTGCCACCACCACTGCAACTGTGCCTGTGAGCTGGTGTGGATGCCAAGATGAATTTCCTTGGCCATGGCGTCTTGCATGGGAGAAAAAGAGATCAGGAGGGCCCAAGTAATCTTCAACACTGAAGACCTCCAACAACCCTTGCTACCACTGCAAAACTCACAGCCTTGACAGCTGAGGACCCCTACAATCTTCACTACTGCTAATTTTAGCTAATGAACCTACACAAGGACTATGTCACGGAACTGGAACTGTCACATGTCACTCAGCTAGTGCTCTTGCACCCACCTGTAGGTGAAGGCACTGTGGGGATACTTTCCTCTCAAAACTAATATGTTAAGTCTAGAGGAGGTGACTGCTCAGTCAAATGCTCAGACATCAACTCAAGGCAATAAGAAACATTAAAATATAAAGAAAACGTGACATTACCAAAGGAAATAAGTACTTTCATAGTAACCAACACCAGGGAAAGAAAGAACCACAAATTGTCAAAGAATTTAAATTAATAGTTTTAGGAAAACTTAATAAATCATAAAAGAACAAATATAACCAACTAAATAAAACCAGAGAAGCAATACAGAAAAAAAAATAGAGATAGAAATCATAAATAGACATACTGAAATTCTGGAGAATAAGAGCACAACGAATAAAATAAAAGTGCAATTGAGGGCACCAATAGTGGGCTTCATCAAGCAGAAGAAAAAAATCTGTGAACGTGAAGGTAGGTCATTTTTAATTACTCAGAGAAACCACGACAACAAAAAGCAGAATGAAAAAGAATGAAAAAAGCTTGCAAAATTTATGGGATACCATCAAATGGCCCAATATAGGTATTATGAGAATATCAAAAGGAGAAGATATTAAGGAAGGAATAAAACACTTTTTTAAAGAAATAATGGGTTGGGTGCAGTGGCTTATGCCTGTAATCCCAGGACTTTGTGAAGTTGAAGCAGGCAAATAGCTTGAGCTCAGGAGTTTGTGAACAGCCTGGGCAACATGGCGAAATCCTGTCTCTACAAAAAATACAAAAATTAGCTGGGCATATTGGCAAGCACCTGTAGTGCCAGCTACTTGAAAGGCTGAGGTAGGAGGATTGCTTGAGCCCGGGTCTTTCCAAATCTGGGAGACTTTCCAAATATTGGAGAGAAATGAACTTCCAAGTACTTCAAGCTCTTAGTCCACAAAGAGATTCAACGTAAAGAAGTATTCACCAAGATACATTATAATCAAACTGTCAAAAAACAAAAATAAAATGAGAATTTTGAAAGCAGCAGAAGAGACTCATCATATATGAGGACCTTCACCCACAAGACTATCAACCTAATTCTCAGAGGAAATCATGCAGCCACATAGAAAGCGGAATGGCACATTTAAAATGATGAAAAAAAACTTCCAACCAAGAAAACTTGGAAAAGTTGTTCTTCAGAAATAAAGTCAAGATAAACACTTGTTCACAAAAACAAAACCCGAGGGAGTTTGTCACCACTAAACCTGCCTTACAAGAAATGCTAAACCGAGTTCTTCAAGCTGAAATAAAAAGATGCTAATTAGTAGCATGAAAACACAAGCAAGTATGAACTCCCTGTTATATTTAAATATAGAGTCAAATTCAGAATACTCCAGTAGTATAATTGTGGTGTGTAGATCATTTATGTATAAAGGTTAGAAGCCTAATTATTTAAAAACTGTAGCTATCAGCCGGGCGTGGTGGCTCACACTTGTAATCCCAGCACTTTGAGAGGCCGAGGTGGGTGGATCACCTGAGGTCAGGAGTTCGAAAGCAACCTGGCCAACATGGTGAAACCTTGTCTCTACTGAAAAATGCAAAAATTAGCCGGGCGTGGTGGCACACACCTGTAATCCCAGCTACTTGGGAGGCTGAGGCAGGAGAATTGCTTGAACCCAGGAGGTGGAGGTTGCAGTGAGCCGAGATTGTGCCACTGAACTCCAGCCTGGGCAACAGAGCAAGACCCTGCCTCAAAAAAGAAAAAAAGAAAAAAAAACCCGTAGCTGTCTAATTTGTTAATGAATATATAATAAAAACAGATGTAAAATATGACATCAAAAATATAAAATGTTGGGAGGGGAAGTAAAAGGGGAAAGTTTTTATATGCAATAAAATTTAAGTGGTTATCAGCTTAAAATAGACTCTTAAAACTGTAAAATATTCTATGTAAGCCTCATGGAAACCACATAGGAAAAATCCTCTAGTGCAGGGGTCCCCAACCCCCAAGCCGTGGAACAGTATCTGCAGTGGCCTGTTAGGAATGGAGCTGCACAGCAGGTGGTGAATGGTAAGCATGCGAGCATTACTACCTGGGCTCTGCCTCCTGATAGATCAGTAGTGGCATTAGATTCTCATAGGAGTGCAAACCCTACTGTGAACTGCGCATATGAGGGATCTAGGTTGTGCACTTGTTTTTTTTGTTTTGTTTTGTTTTTTGACACGGAGTCTTGCTGTCAACCAGGTTGGAGTGCAGTGGCACGATCTTGGCTCACTGCAACCTCCGCCTCCTGGGTTCAAAAGATTCTCATGCCTCAGCCTCCTGAGTAGCTGGGATTACAGGCACGTGCCACCACACCCAGTTAATTTTTTGTTTTTAGTAAAGACAGGGTTTCACCATGATGGTCAGGCTAGTCTCGAACTCCTGACCTTGTGATCCACATGCCTCGGCCTCCCAAAGTGCTGGGATTACAGGCATGAGCCACCACGCCCGGCCTAGATTGTGCACTTCTTATGAGTATCTAATGCCTGATAATCTGAGGTGGAACAATTTTGTCCTGAAACCATCTTTGCCTCCCCAGCCTATCCTCCAACCATGGAAAAATTGTCTTTCACAAAACTGGGGGTCTCTGGTGCCAGAAAGGTAGGGAATTGCTGCTCTAGTGGATACACAAACAATAAAGAGAAAAGAATCAAAGCATACCACTACAGAAACTCATTAAATCATGAAGGAAGACAAAGAGAGAAACAAAGGGACACAAGAACTGAGAACAATCATAATATAATTAACAAAATAGCAATACTAAGACCTTTCTTGTCAATAATCAGTTTATATGGAAATGGATTAAATTCTCCAATTAAGTGAATAGAAAAACAAGAGCAAACATATCTGGCCTAGAAGTGATTCACGTCAGCCTTAAGAACATACATAGCTTGAAAGTGAAGCGATGGGGGGAAAATATTCCATAAAATAGAAACTTAAAGAGAGCTAGAATAGCTACATGTTTATCAGACAAAATAGACTTGAAGTCAAAAGCTATAATAAAAGACAAAGAAGATCATTTTGTAATCATAAGGGAGTAATTTCATCAAGAGGAAATAACCATGGTAAATATATTGGCATCCAACATTAGAGCAACTGAATATATAAAACCAATATTAACAGAACTAAAGAGAGAAATTGACATCAATACAGTAATACTAGGGCATTTCAATAACCCACTTTCAACAATAGATAGATCTTCCAGAAAGAAAATCATTAATGAAACATTAGATATCAACCACATGTTAAACATACCCAGAACATACATCTTACCCAGTGGAATACATGTTCTTCTTAAGTACACACAGAAAATTTGCTAGGATAAATCATATTAGGCTACAATATGAGTCTTAAAAATATAAGAAGATGAAAATTAGACCTAGTATCTCTTCTGATTATAATAGTATGAAACTGGAACTCTGTAACAGGAGAAAAACTGGAAAATTAAAAAACATGTAAAAATTAAGTAACACACTATTGAACACCCAATAGATCAACAAAGAAATCAAAAGGGAAATTAGGAAATATTTTCAAACAAAAATAAAAAAAGAAAACACGCCAAAACTTAAGGTATGCAGCAAAAGCAGCTCTAAGAGGGATGTTACTAGCAATAAACATCACTTTAAAAAACCTCATATAAATGATCTGACTAGAAAAAATGAAAAAAGTCCAAAAGTAGCAAAAGGAAGGGAATAATCAAGATCAGAGCTGAAGTAAATGAAATACTTCGAAAGCAATAGAAAGAATACATGAAAGTAAGAGTTGGTCTTTTGAAATGATATAATTGGGCCAAGGGATGGGGCCAAGATGGCCGATTAGAAGCAGCTGCAGTTGGGGGCTCCCACCCAGAAAAACCAAAATAGCATGTGAATCCTGCACTGGCAACTGAGGTATCCAGGTTCTATCATCAGGCCTGACTAGGCAGTTGGCGTGACCCTCAGAGAGCAAGAAAAAGTAGAGTGGTGCATCCTGCCACCTGAAAGCCACACAGGGCAGAGGAGCCCCCACCCCCTAGCCAGAGGAGGCGGTGAGCGAACATGCTACCCAGCCTGGAGAACCATGCTTTTTTCACAGAACTCTGTAACCCACACATCAGAAGACCCTACTCTTGAGCCCATATCACCAGGGCCTTGGGCCCCAACCACAGAGCTGCGCAAATTCTCAACAGCCACTCGGCTGAATTCTGCCTAAGACCACCGAGTTCCCGGAGGGAGGGGTGTCAGTCTTTGCTGCAGCTGCCCGCTGTCCAATCCATCTGAGCTTCCTAGAGGAGGGGCGGTAACCATCACTGTGGCTGCCTAAGAAAACTGAGCTCCCCGAGGGAGGGGTGGCTGGCATCACGGCTGCTGCCTGCTCCCTAAGCCGCCTGAGCTCCCTGGGGGAGGAGCGGCAGCCAGAACTATAGCTCCAGGCTGTGCTTTTCCCCTACTGGAGCCAGGGAGACTGGACAGCTTGGTCCCAAGAGGTATTCCCCACAGCACAGCACACCCGCTGTGGCAGACAGTGGCCAGACTGCCTCTTTAGGATGGACCATGACCCATCCCTTCTCACTAGCTGGGCTCTCCCTGCAGGAGCTCCAACAACACCAGCCAGGGTCTTAGGGACAGAATTCTGATCTCCCTGGGCCTGAGCCCCTAGTGGGAGGGGTGGCCGTAGTCTCCGCAGGCCAGCAGGCTTAGTCTTTCCCCCTGCTAGTTCTAAGGAACCCAGACAGCCCAGAAGAGTGTGTTTCCCCCAGCGCAGCACATCCCCTCCAGCAAGTGACAGCCAAAGTGCTTCGTTAAACCGGCCCTGGTTCCCGTGCCTCCAGCTGGGTGAGACCCACCCCAACAGAGGTTGCCAGACACCCTATATAGGAGCATTCCTACTGGTATCAGGTTGGTGCACCTGGAGGTCAGAGATCCCAGAGGAAGGAGCAGGTACCTATCTTTGCTGTTCTCCAGCCTCGTTGGGTGACATTTCCAGGCACAGGAGCAAACCAGATGAATAGAGCCTGAAGTGAACCCCCAGCAAACTGCAGCAGCCCTACACAAGAGGGACCTGACTATGGAAAAACAAAACAAACAGAAAGCCACAATAACAGCATCAACAAAAAAGTCCCCACAAAAACCTTATCCAAGGGGCAGAAGCCTCAAAGATCATAACTAAACAAACTCATGAAGATGACAAAGAATCAATGACAAAACTCTGAAAATCCAAAAGGCCAGGGTGCCTCTTCTCCTCCAAATGACTGCAACACCTCTCCAGCAAGGTTACAGAGCTGGATGGAGGATGATATGAAGTAGGCTTCAGAAAATTGGTAATAACAAACTTCACTGAGATAAAGGGGAATGTTGTAACCCAACGCAAAGAACGTAAGAACAATGACAAAGGTTACAGGAGCTGCTAACTAGAACAACCAGTTTAGAAAGGAACATAAACAAAGATCAGATAGTTGTAGATATGCGGCATCATTTCTGAGGACTCCGTTGTGTTCCATTGATCTATGTCTCTGTTGTGGTACCAGTACCATGCTGTTTTGGTTACTGTAGCCTTGTAGTATAGTTTGAAGTCAGGTAGCATGATGCCTCCAGCTTTGTTCTTTTGGCTTAGGATTGACTTGGCGATGCGGGCTCTTTTTTGGTTCCATATGAACTTTAAAGTAGTTTTTTCCAATTCTGTGAAGAAAGTCATTGGTAGCTTGATGGGGATGGCATTGAATCTATAAATGACCTTGGGCAGTATGGCCATTTTCACGATATTGATTCTTCCAACCCATGAGCATGGAATGTTCTTCCATTTGTTTGTATCCTCTTTTATTTCATTGAGCAGTGGTTTGTAGTTCTCCTTGAAGAGGTCCTTCACATCCCTTGTAAGTTGGATTCCTAGGTATTTTATTCTCTTTGAAGCAATTGTGAATGGGAGTTCACTCATGATTTGGCTCTCTGTTTGTCTGTTATTGGTGTACAAGAATGCTTGTGATTTTTGTACATTAATTTTGTATCCTGAGACTTTGCTGAAGTTGCTCATCATCACCGGCCATCAGAGAAATGCAAATCAAAACCACAGTGAGATACCATCTCACACCAGTTAGAATGGCCATCATTAAAAAGTCAGGAAACAACAGGTGCTGGAGAGGATGTGGAGAAATAGGAACACTTTTACACTGTTGGTGGGACTGTAAACTAGTTCAACCATTGTGGAAGTCAGTGTGGTGATTCCTCAGGGATCTAGAACTAGAAATACCATTTGACCCAGCCATGCCATTACTGGGTATATACCCAAAGGACTATAAATCATGCTGCTATAAAGACACATGCACACGTATGTTTATTGCGGCACTATTAACAATAGGAAAGAGTTGGAAACAACCCAAATGTCTAACAACGATAGAATGGATTAAGAAAATGTGGCACATATACACCATGGAATACTATGCAGCCATAAAAAATGATGAATTCTTGTCCTTTGTAGGGACAAGGATGAAACTGGAAACCATCATTCTCAGTAAACTATCACAAGGACAAAAAACCAAACACCGCATGTTCTCACTCACAGGTGGGAATTGAACAATGAGAACTCATGGACGCAGGAAGGGGAACATCACACTCCAGGGACTGTTGTGGGGTAGGGGGAGGGGGGAGGGA
>NW_026652280.1:49647042-49997568 GCF_009828535.3 Hylobates moloch | reverse complement strand
ATGCATACACAAGTATCAATAGCCAAATCGATCAAGTAGAAGAAAGAATATCAGAGCTTGAAGACTATCTCACTGAAATAAGGCAGGCAGACAAGATTAGAGAAAAGGAATAAAAAGGCATGAACAAAACCTCTGAGAACTATGAGACTATGTAAAAAGACCAAATCTATGACTCATTGGAGTACCTGAAAGAGATGGAGAGAATGGAACCGAAATGGAAAACACACTTCAGTTCCAGAACCTTCCCCAACATAGCAAGACAGACCAACATTCAAATTCAAGAAATAAAGAGAACCCCAGTGAGATGCTCCATGAGAAAATCAACCCCAAGTCACATAATCATCAGATTCTCCAAGGTCAAAATGAAAGAAAAAATGTTAAGGGCAGCCAGAAGAAAAGGCCAGGTCACCTACAAAGAGAAGGCCATCAGACTTACAGCAGACCTCTCAGCAGAAACCCTATAAGACAGAAGAAAGTGGGGGCCAATATTCAACATTCTTTTTTTTTTTTAAGTTTTACTTTAAGTTCTGGGATACATGTGCTGAACTTGTTGCCCAGCACCATTTATTAAATATGGAATACTTTCCCCATTGCCTGTTTTTGTCAGGTTTCTCAAAGATCAGATGGTTGTAGATGTGTGGTCTTATTTCTGAGATTTCTATTCTGTTCCATTGGTCTACGTGTCTGCCTTGGTACCTGTAGAAATGCTTGCGATTTCTGCACATTGATTTTGTATCCTGAAAATTCGCTGAAGTTGTTTATCAGTTTAAGGAGACTTTGGGCTGAGACGATGGGGTTTTCTAGATATAGGATCATGTCGTCTGCAAATAGAGACAATTTGACTTTCTCTTTCCCTATTTGATCATTCTTTATTACTTAATCTTGCCTGATTGCCTTGGTCAGAACTTCCAATATTACGTTAAATAGGAGTGGTGAGAGAGGACATTCAGGAAATAGGCATGGGCAAAGATTTTATGATGAAATTGCCAAAAGCAATTGTAACAAAAGCTAAAATTGACAAATGGGATCTAATTAAACTAAAGAGCTTCTACACAGCAAAAGAAACTATCATCAGAGTGAACAAGCAACCTACAGAATGGGAGAAAATTTTTGCAACCTATCCATCTGACAAGGGTCTAATATTCAGAATTTATAAGGAACTTAAACAAATTTACAAGAAAAAGCCAAACAACCCCAACAAAAAGTGTGCAAACTACATGAACAGATACTTCTCAAAAGAAGACATTTATGTGGTCAACAAACATATGAAAAAAAGCTCATCATCACTGGTCATTAAAGAAATTCAAATTAAAACCACAATGAGATGCCATCTCACACCAGTTAGAATGGTGATCATTAAAAATCAGGAAACAACAGATGCTTGAAAGGCTGTAGAGAAATAGGAATGCTTGTACACTGTTGGTGGGAATGTAGATTAGTTCAGCCTACATGGTGGAAGACCCTGTGGAAGACTGTGGAAGACAGTGGGGTGATTCCCCAAGGATCTAGAACCAGAAATACCATTTGACCCAGCAATACCATTAATGTGTATATACCCAAAGAAATATAAATCATTCTACTATAAAGACACATGCACATGTTTATTGTAGCACTATTCACAATAGCAAAGTCTCAGAACCAACCCAAATGCCTATCAAAGATAGACTGGATAAAAAAAAAGTGGTACATATACACTATGGAATACTATGCAGCCATTAAAAGGAAATGAGATCACGTCCTTTTCAGGGACATGGATATAGCTGGAAGCCATCATTCTTAGCACACTAACAAGAGAAGAGAAAACCAAACATCGTATTTTCTCACTCATAAGTGGGAGCTAAACAGTAAGAACACATGGACACAGGGAGGTGAACATCACACACTGGGGCCTGTTGGGGAGTAGGGGAAAAGGGGAAGGAGAGCATCAGCACTAACAGCTAATGAATGCAGGGCTTAATACCTAGGTGATGGGTTGATGGGCACAGCAAACCACCATGGCACACATTTACCTATGTAACAAACCTGCACATTTTACACATGCATCCAGAACCTAAAAAAAAAAAAAGTAGCAAAGATATGGAACCAAACTACATGGCCATCAACAGTGGATTGAATAAAGAAAATGTGGCACGTAAACACTATGGAATACTACATAGCCATAAACAAAACAAAACAAAAGACAACCAAATTATGTTCTTTGCAGCAACACGGATGCAGCTGGAGGCCATTATCCTAAGTGAATTAACACAGGAACAGAAAACCAAATACTGCAAGTTCTCATTTATGAGTGAGAGCTTAACATTGAATACATGTGGAAACAAAGATGGGAATGATAGACACTGGGGACTTCTTGAGGTGGGAGGGTGGTAGGAGGATGAGGGTTGAAAGACTACCTATGAGATACTATGCTCATTACCTGGGTGACAAAATAATTTGTACACCAAACCCCCATGACATGCAATTTACCCATGTAACAAACCTGCACGTGTACCCCCTAAATCTACAATAAAAATTAAAAAAAAAGAAAAGATATAATTGACAAAGCTTTAGCTAGGCTACGAAAAAGAGGTGTAAATAATAAAAATTAGAAAATAAAGAGAAGACGTTATAACTGGTATCACAGAAATACAAAGGATTATATAGAACTGTTATGAGCAGTTTTATACTAATTAGTTGGATAACCTAAAAAAAACATGAATACATCCTTAGAAACCTGCTACCTATCAAAACTGAACCATGAAAATACAAAATCTGAACACACCATTAACAAGTAAAGAGATTGAATCACTAATCAAAAATTCTACACAAGTGCAAAGCAGAACTAGGTGGCTCCCCTGGTGAATTCTATCAAACATTTTAAGAATTAATACTAATCTATCTTAATGTCTTTCAAAAATAAAGTGGAGGGAAGACTTCCAAACTCATTTTGCAAGGCTAGCATTACCCTGATGTGAAAGTCAAACCAGAAAACTATAAAAAAAAGAAAATTATGGGTCAATATACCTGATGAATAGAGATGCAAAAATCCTCAACAAAATACAAGCAAATGGAATTGAAGAGCACATTAAAGGAGTCATACACGATGAACAAATGGGATTTATCCTGGGATACAAAGATGGTTCAACATATGCACATTGATAAATGTGATACATCACATTAAGAAAACAATGAACAAAAGTCATAAGATTTTCTTAATAGACGAAGAAAAATAATTTGACAAAATTCAACATTTCATGATTTAAGAATCTCAACAAACTAGCGATAAAAGAAAATAACCTCAACATAATAAAGGCCATATATGAAAAGCTTACAGCTAACATCATACTTAATTGTGAAAAGCTGAAAGCCTTTTCTTTAAGGGCAGGAATAAGGCAAAGATGTTCACTCTTGCCACTTCTACTCAACATAGTACTGAGAGTCCTAGCCAGCGCACTTAGGCAAGAGAAAGATTTATTTCCAAACCAAAGAAGAAGTAAAATTATCTCTGTTTACAAATGATATAATAATGATAAAATGATATAATACCATGTGAAAACTCTAAAGAGTCTACCTAAAAATGGTAAAACTTAATAAACAAATTAAGTAAAACTACAGGATACAAAACCAAAATACAAAAATCTGTTCTGTTTCTAGGAACTAGCAGTGAACTATCTGAAAAAGAAGTTAAGAAAACAATTAAAACACATCAAGAAAATTAAATACTTAAAAATTAATTTAACCAACAGGAAAGAGATCTGTATACGAAAAACTATAAAACATTGGTGGAAGAAATTGAAGAAGACACAAATAAATGGAAAGATAACACATGTTCATGGACTGGATGAATTAATAGTGTTAAAATATCCATGCTACCCAAAATGATTTATTCAATGCAATCCTTATCAGAATTCCAATGTAATTTTTCACAGAAGTAGGAAAAACAACCCTAAAATTCATGTAGAACCACAAAAGACCCCAAATAGCTAAAGCAATATTGAGCAAAAAGAACAAAGTTAGATACATAACACTTTCTAATTTCAGATTGTCTTATAAAGCTATAGTAATCAAACAAAAAACACTCTGGCATAAAAACAGTCATAAAGACCAATTGAACAGAATCAAGAGCCTGGGAATAAACCCATGCATAATATATTCACCTGATTTTTGATAAGGCACCAAGAAAACAACATGGGGAAAAATAAGTCTCTTCAGTAAATGGTGCTGGGAAAACTGAATATCAATATACAAAAAAGAGAAATTAGAAACGTAACTTATGCCATATATAAAAATCAATTCAAAATGGGTTAAAGACTTAAATGTAAAACCTGAAACCATAAAACCCCTAGAAGGAAACCCAGAAGAGAAGCTTCTTGACAGTGGCCTTGGCAATGATTTTTTTAATCTGTGATACCGAAGGGACAGACAAGAAAAGTAAAAGTAAACAAGTGGGATTATATGAAACTAAAAATTTCTGCGCAGCAAGGAAGACAATCAACAAAATGAAAGGCAACATACAGAATGGATTTAAAAAACTGTAAAAGCAGAAAGTAGTATCCAAAATATATAAGAAACTTGTTCAACTCAAAAGCAAAAAAAAAAAAAAAAAAAAAAAAAAAAAATCCCTGCAAAAAACTTGATTAAAAAATGGGCAGAAGCCAGGCACAGTGGCTTGCATGGGTAATCCCTGTTACTTCGGAGGCTGAGACAGGAGAATTGCTTGAGACCAAGGTTCAAAACCAGTGTGGGCATCATAGTGAGACCTCATTTGTATAACAAGTTTTTTTTTAGAAAATTAGCTGGCAGTGATGACATGTGCCTGTAGTCCTAGATACTCAGGAGGATAAGGAAGAAGATTTGCTTGAACCCAGGAGTTCAAGCCTGCAGTGAGCTATGATCATGTTGCTGTGCTCCAGCCTGGGTGACAGAGTGAGATCTTATCTCTAAAAAGCAACACCAAAAAAATTATGTATATACGTATATGTATATATATAAATAAATGTGTATATATGTATATATATATAAATAAATGTATATATGTATATGTATATATAAATAAAATATTCCATCGCATATAGAACTATTATGAGCAATTTTATACTAATAAGTTGGATAACCTAGAAAAACATGAATACATCCTAGAAACCTACTACCTATCAAAACTGAATCATGAAAATACAAAATCTGAACACATACTTAACAAGTAAAGAGATTGAATCACTAATCAAAAATTCTACAAAAGTGCAAAGCAGAACGAGGTAAATGGTGCTGGGAAAACTGAGTATCAATGTGCAAGTAAGTGAAATATGCAAAAAATATTCAATGGAATATTATTGGGCCTTAACACAGAAGAAACCATTGTGATTTGAGACAACATAGACAAAACTACAGGACTTCATGCTAAGTGTAAGTAAACCAGAAACAGAAAGACAGATACTGTATGATCTCACTTATATGTGGAATTGAAAAAAGCCAAATTCGCAGTAATAGAGAGTAGAATGGTGGTTACCTGGAGCTGGTGGGGAGGGTTGGTAAAATGGGGAGAAGCCAGTCAAAAATTACAAACGTTAAATTGTAAGATGAATAAGGAGATCTAAAGTACAGCATGGTGGCTTTAGTTAATAATGTATTTTATATTCGAACAAGGCTAAGAGAGCAAATCTCAAGTTTTCTCACCACACACACACACATATTTTCACAAGGTGGTAGATATGTTCGTTAAACTGATTGTGGTAATCACTCCACAATGTATATGTATACCAAAACATTATGTATACCTTGAATATATGCTATTTTTCTTTGCCAATCTCATATAAATAAAGTTGGAAATTATGGCAATGGCCATAAATGAAGTTTTTTTGAAACAAATCATTAGAAATGACTCAGGTAATGTACTTTAGTAATATAATTCAATTTGAGTAATAAAACTAATATAATGGCGAATCCAGAGTAGTATTGTCATCATCGTCATTTAACAATTTCAAGGTGGTTTTGTAAAATATTAAAGTAGAAAAAAAATTAATGAATGAGAATTTCACATGGATGTTTCGTAACATAAATAACATCCCAATTATGTAATGAACATTATTATTATTATTATTATTATGGAGACAAAGTCTTGCTCTGTCACCCAGGCTGGAGTGCAGTGGTGCTATCTCAGCTCACTGCAACCTCTGCCTCCCGGGTTCAGGCGATTCTCCTGTCTCAGCCTCCAGAGTAGCTGGAACTACAGGCGTGTGCCACCACGTCCAGCTAATTTTTTGTATTTTTAGTAGAGACGGGGTTTCACAGTGTTAGCCAGGATGGTCTCAATCTCCTGACCTCGTGATCTGCCTGCCTTGGCCTCCCGAAGTGCTGAGATTACAGGGGTGAACCACCGCGCCTGGCCTTGAATACAATTTTTAAACACCTAGAGTAAGCCAAGATGTGAAAAAAATAAGCGATATGCATAAACAAGGGTTAATTTTAGAGTTATGTAACAGGGTGGGGGCTAAAATTTGTGAAAAATAGAGGTGGTAGTTCCATATTTAGTTTAATTACTAGCAATATTGTTATTTGAAATAGCTCCGTCTGTGAAATCTCGGTAAACGCCTTAAGCAAACAAGTTCATTTCTCTTGTTTTTTCTTTGTAAAGAAATAATAGTTTTATAGGCCTGAGAGAAGGTAATTAAAATCAGTGAAGAAATTGAAAATGAGAATATATTAGGATGGTAAGAGTCCTATTCTAAGAAGCCAGAGGCCTGAAAATGGAATGAAAAAAAAAAAAGTTAGTTTTAGTTAACACTGTAAACTTTGGCCCTACTGGATTTTCTCTCCAATCTATACTGAATAAAACAAATGTCATACTGCTTATTATAGGGTTCGTGTGTGTGTGCGTGAGAGAGAGAGAGAGAGAAAACAAAAACAGGCTTGTATACGGATGAATTAGTATAGCTCCATAAAGATTGCATGTATCTGACAAACGGCTATTTGAATCTCCATTTTCTACTTTCTGTATAGTCAAAATTTTGAAGAATCATCTAAGGAGGAGATATTTCACATGAATGTTCTTCTACTTTAGATAAAAAAAAGCGCTCATTACTTTCTACTACTTAACAAATTTAACATCCGAACACATTGAATACTAGTGCTTTTTAATGTACTCTTAAGAATAAGCCCTATCCCACTGAAGTATTCGGATCTAGCCTAATCTAAAAAGGGTTTACCCCATCTCTGTCCAATTGTGAGTAGATTTATGCCTGTTTCATCATAGACGAAGGCTATTAGAGCTCCTGTTAACCCATTTGTTATCAGGATTGCTTCAGTTCTCTCCTCAACATGCTTCTGTATTTTACCCTGGTCTGTTTGAGGCCCTCACCTAAGGTTCTCCACACATCCACAGACACGTTACTGGAAATCACTGTTTCTTCTGATTTTAGTGTCCAATTTATTTGTATGTCTCTTGCTCAGTTTTCATCTTCTATATGACAATACAAAAAACTACATTCTTCATGTGATTTAAATCATTCTCTCCTATTATCTTTTCATTTTATAATTGATACTTACCTAGCTTTGAGATTTTCACAGAATAGATATGGGTTTGTTTCGTTTTAACATAAGAAAGCAGTGATTCAGAGATGCCAAGACAACATCACCTCCTTTACCCAGATAAAAAGTAGATTTTTTTTTTTTTGAGACGGAGTCTCACTCTGTCGCCAGGATGGAGTGCAGTGGCGCGATCTCGGCTCACTGCAACCTCTGCCTCCTGGGTTCAAGCGATTCTCCTGCCTCAGCCTCCTGAGTAGTTGGGATTACAGGAGCACACCACCATGCCCAGCAATTTTTTGTATTTTTAGTAGAGACAGGGTTTCACCATGTTGGTCAGGATGGTCTCGATCTCCTGACCTCGTGATCCGTCTGCCTTGGCCTCCCAAAGTGCTGGGATTACAAGTGTGAGACACCGCGCCTGGCCAAAAGCAGAATATTTTATTTAACATAGAGTCTGAATAAAATGCAGTGCTTTTAATCTTCCCCACATCTGGAAACAACTTAGGAAATTCTCTTTCCTGAAGTTTCCAAATTTTACTCCTTGCTTTACACTCCATCCAAATTAACCTGCATTTCTATTCAGTAATGTTAACTGCCCTTCCTACAACTGTCACTTCCTTTACCTCCTTTTATTTCCCCTTTTTACTTGGGTATCTTATGTTTAATATCACATTTTTAATACTGTCTCAATAATAGTTAAATTATCCATAGAGGTGTGGGTAACAAAGAATATCCCTTCTAAATCTATAAACAGAAGGGACATTTTTTTTTTTTTTCAGAAAACAAAATAAAAAATCAAAGGAAGCAGCAGCCACAACAATAAACTAGCATGCTGTAATTTCAGAGTCCATTTTGTTATTTACACTAATCATGAAGACAGGAAACTGTTCTGCAGAAACACTAAGAGAGACAGTCACTGGTCAAAGATTACGGATCCTGCTGTCCAAGAAAGAAAAATTCTGCAGTTATGCTCATTAGTAGACATTGTTAACACAGGAAGGGAATAAAAGGGGATTTTAAAAAATAATTAACTATTGATGTAGCACTTATGTGCTACTGTTGTCATATTTTAAATGACTCAATCTTTTGTCATGACTGAGTTCATAAATACTTCTGTTATGGATTCACATTAAACTCATAGTCTTGAGTTCATTGATTTGATTTATGGTTAAATTCATGCTACAAAAGTCAGTATTTTGAAAGATTTCTGTCCATTTTAGATTCAGTATCAACTTTAGGTACAGCCTCCTCTTTCTATTTATTCACTGCCTTAACTAGTTTTTAGGAATTGTGTTGTATTTTTATAATTTAAAGCATTATTTAAAATATTCTTAATTTAGGAATTCAAGATCAAACAGCTGAGACTATGGTAAATTCTTTCTTAAATCAAATTTTTCTTTCAATGACAGATTGTTCACTAATGTCAGCATAAAATTATTGGATTTTTCTATATTGAATATATTCCACATTCAGTATTCTATACTGCTATTTCAAAGTTTAACATATTTCCAGACACTTGGGTTGAATATAAAATGTAAAAACACATGATTCTATTTGGAATTAGATTTCTTCAGGTCAATCCTCGCTCTGCCCTTTACTAAGTGTGTAAACCTGTGTATCTATTTAACTACTCTATGATCTAATTTCTTCATTTTTTGTAAAATAGAAATACTATCAGTGCCTACTTCATAAAGTGAGGATTAAATAAAATTAATTAGTATATATTGCTCAACACGGTGGCTTGCACATAGCAGGTATGTAATATATGTTAAAGATTAATTCATTTTTTTAAGTATTATTTATTTTTATACTAAATGGAAAAAAACTAAAAGCCCTTCCTTTAAGATCTAGAATATGACAAGGATGCCCACTTTCACCACTGGTATTCAACATAGTAATGGAAGGCCTAGCTAGAGCAATCAGACAAGATAAAGAATTAAAAAGCTTCCAAATTGGAAAGGAAGAAGTCAAACTATTCTTTTTTGCAAATGATATGATCAAATACAGAAATCAGTAGCATTTGTATATGCCAACAGTGAATAATATCTCTGAAAAAGGAATTAAAAAGTAATCCCATTTATAATTGCCACACATGAAATTAAATATCTAGAAATTAACCAAAGAAGTGACAGATCTCTATAATAAAAACTATAAAACACTGATGAAAGAAATTGAAGAAAACACCAGAAAATGAAAAGATGTTCTGTGTTCATGGATTGGAATAATCAATATTGCAAAATTTCCATACTATGCAAAGTGATCTACAGTTTAAATGCAATCCCTACCAAAATACCAACGACATTTTCCACAAAAATAGACAAAACAATCCTAATTTATATGAAACCAGAAAAAAAAAAAAAAAAAACAGAATAGCCAAAACTATCCTAAGCAAAAAGAACAAAACTGGAGGAATCACATTATCTGACTTCAAATTACACTACAGAACTACAGTAACCAAAACAGCATGGTACTGGCATAAAAACAGACACATAGACCAATGGAACAGAATAGAGCGCCCAGAACAAATCCACACACATATAATAAACACATTTTTGATAAAGATGCCAAGAACATACATGTGGAAAAGACAGTCTCTTCAATAAATGGTGCTGAGAAAACTAGATATCCATATGCAGAACAGTGAAACTAGATTCCTGTTTCTTGACATATACAAAAATCAAATCAAAATGGATTAAAGCCTTAATCTAAGAACTGAAATTATGGAACTATTGCAAGAAAACGTTTGGGGAAATCTCTCGGACATTGGCCTGGGCAAAAATTTATTGAGCAATACCCCACAAGCACAGACAACCAAACCAACAATGGACAAATGAGATTACATTAAGATAAAAAGCTTCTACACAGCAAGGGAAATGATTAACGAAGTGGAGAGATAACCCACCGAATGGGAGAAAATATTTACAAGATACCTATCTAACAAGTGATTAATAATTGGAATGTATAAGGAGCTCAAACAACTATATGGGAAAAAGTCTAATAATCCAATCAAAAAATGGGCCAAATATTTGAACAGACATTTTCCAGAAGGAGATATACAAATGACAAACAGGCATATGAAAAGGTGCTCAACATCATTGATCATCAGAGAAATGCAAATCAAAACTACAATGAGATATCATTTCGCTCCCAGTTAAAATGGCTTTTATCCAAAAGACAGTCTATAATGAATGCTGGTGAAGATGTGGAGAAAAGGGAATCCTCGTTCAGTAGTTGGTGGGAATGTAAATTAGCACAACCACTATGGAGAACAGTTTGGAGGTTCCTCAAAAAACTATTGAGCTATCATATGATCCAGCAATCAAACTAATGGGTATATACTCAAAAGAAAGAAAATCAGTGTATGGAAGAGATAACAACACTCCCCCATGTCTGTTGCAGCACTGTTTACAATAGCTAAGATTTGGAAGCAACCTTAGTGTCCATCAACAGTTGAATAGCTAAAGAAAATGTGGTGCATATACATAATGCAGTACTATTCAGCCATTGAAAAGAATGAGATTCAGTCATTTGGAACAACATGGAGGGAACTGGAGATCATTATGTTAAGTGAAATAAGCCAGGCACAGAAAGATAAACATTGCATATTCTGAATTATATGTGGAGTTTAAAAATCAAAACAATTGAACTCATGAACGTGGAGAGTAGAAGGATGGTTACCAAGGCTGGGAAGGGTAGTAGGGAGCTCAAGGGGATGGGGGTGGTTAATGGGTACAAAAAATAGTTAGAAATAATTATTAAGACATACTATTTAACAACAGGGTGACTATCGTTAATAATAACTTAATTGTACACTTTACAATAACTAAAAGAGTGTAACTGGATTGTTTGTAATATAAAAGATAAGTGCTTGAGGGGATGAATACCCCATTCTCCATGATGTGATTATTATGCATTACATGTCTGCATCAAAATATCTCATGTACCTTGTAAATATATATATCTACTTACACATAAAAATTAAAAATAAAAAAATTAAACGGTATTCTTTAGGTTTAAAAAGAGATCTATATTTATATTTGTTTATATTGGAATTGGCAAACTTTTACTTAAAGAACCAAAGTAAATATTTTAGGCTTTGGGGACCATATGGTCTCTCTGTAGCAACTACTAAACTGTGCCACTGGAGCTAGAAACCATCCATAAACAATATATTAACTAATGTGCATAGTTGTGATCCCATAAATCTTTATTTACAAAAACAGGCAGTAGATCAGACTTTGCTTGCAGGCTGTGGCTTCCCAACCCTAATTCTTACGCTTAAAAGCAGCATTCAAGGACTAACGATTTAATAGAAATTACTATGTGCAACCTTAAAACTGGCAATTTTAGGTGAACATTTAAGACACCCAAGAAGGTATTTATTTGCCTAGAATCGCCATATAGCTTATCTTGGTCTTAAAATTCAGGTCAAAAATGTATAGTTTTCTTAGAAAGGATAGAGGTCAGCACAAAGAGAAAATACAATGTATTAAGAAGTTAAACAATGTCACATAGCAGTTTGTCTATTGTATATTAAGTGCATGTTAATAACATTTATATCATTCCTTAGAATTAGTAAACACTTAAGAAATTAGCAGAGAAAAACAATAAAAATGTAAATTTTTCTACTTAGGTGACTCATTTTATCTTTCCCTTTGTGTACAAATAGACCTTTTTTTTTTTTCCCTTAGATGGATCAGAGGAAAGTTAAATTATAAAAAAAAAAAAAAAAGAATTGGAGAGAAGCAGGATCTTTATTACCAATAATGCAGGCAGATGCTAAGAAATTATACTGAAAATATATTCAGGTACAATAACTATATGCTTGTAGCCTGGGAAAGATGCTGCATAACTTATTGAAATACAAAAGCCATGACAAAATACCAAGTGATTATTTATCAATGCACTTGAGAATTTATGATAGAAAGTCTGCAGGATCAGTTTAACAGAGGATTTTGCTAGGACATAAAAACTGATGATTTTAATATGAAAATGTGAATGTTTCAAATAAGAATAGCTAGAATGTAGCAGCTGTTAGCAAATATGAATAAATTTATTATGAGTTTATTTGGAATAAAAAGAGTATACATTCTGTGTATTTGAACCAATGGGTTTTAATTTTACATTTTTTTCTGTTGCACAACTTCCTACTTGTTGCCTCTAATCCATATTATGCAGTCTGGAAGTAACACCTCCATACATCCCAAATAATCTTAACTGACTGACGTTCATTCTAGCCACATGCACATACAAACTCTGTCTCTCTCTGTTTCTCTATGTGATATGGTTTGGCTGTGTCCCCACCCAAATCCCAACTTGAATTATAACTTCCACAGTTCCCACATTTTGTGGGAGAAATCCAGTGGGAGGTAACTGAATCATGGGAGCGGGTCTTTCCCATGCTGTTCTAGTGATAGTGAGTAAGTCTCATGAGATCTGATGGTTTTAAAAATGGGAGTTTCCCTGCACAAGCTCTCTCTCTTTGCCTGCCGTCATCCATGTAAGATGTGACTTGCTCCTCCTTGTCTTCCACCATGGTTGTGAGGCCTTTCCAGCAATGTGGAACTGTAAGTCCATTAATCTGATTTTTCTTCCCAGTCTCTGGTATGTCTCTATCAGCAGCATGAAAACTAACTAGTACAGCAAATTGGTACCAGTAGAATGGGGTGCTGTTGAAAAGATACCTGAAAATGTGGAAGTGACTTTGGAACTGGGTAACAGGCAGAAGTTGGAATAGTTTGGAGATTTCAGAAGAAGATAGAAAAATGTGGGAAAGTTTGGAACTTCCTAGAGACTTGTTAAATGGCTTTGACCAAAATGCTGATAATGATATGGACAATGAAATACAGACCAAGGTGGTCTCAGATGGAGATGAGGAACTCATTGGGAATTGGAGCAAATTTGACTCTTATTATGTTTCAGCAAAGAGACTGGTGGCAATTTGCCCCTGTCTTAGAGATTGGTGGAACTTTGAACTTGAAACAGTGACTTAGAGTACCTGGTGGAAGAAATTTCTAAGCAGTAAAGCATTCAAGAGGTGACTTGGGTGCTGTTAAAGGCATCAGTTTCATAAGGGAATCAGAGCATAAAAGTTTGAAAAATTCGCAGGCTGACAATGTGATTAAAAAATAAAATACCATTTCTGAAGAGAAATTCAAGCCAGCTGCAGGAATTTGCATAAGCAATGAGAAGCCAAACGTTAATCCCCAAGACAATGGGAAAAATGTCTCCAGGGGTTGTCAGAGGTCTTCATGGCAGCTCCTCACATCACAGGCCTCCAGGCTTAGGAGGAAAAAATAGTTTCATGGGACAGGCCCAGGGTCCCCATGCTGTTTGCAGTCTAGGAACTTGGTGCCCTGTGTCTCAGCTTCTCCAGCCATGACTAAAAGGGGCCAAGGTACAGCTCAGGCCAGGGTTTCAGGAAGTGCAAGCCTCAACCTTGGCAGCTTTCAATGTGGTGTTGATCCTGCAGGTGCACAGAAGTCGAGAATTGAGGTTTGGGAACCTCTGCCAAGATTTCAGAGGCTAAATGGAAATGCCTAGATGTATAGATAGGGGTCAGAGCCCCATACAGAGTCCCTACTGGGGCATTGTTTAGTGGAGCTGTGAGAAGAGGGCCACTGTCCTCCAGACACGAGAATGATATATCCACCAACAGATTGAACCATGTGCCTGGAAGACTACTTGATCATAGTGGACAAGTTTTTTGATGTTGCTGGATTCAGTTTGCCAGTATTTTGTTGAGGATTTTTGCATTGATGTTCATCAAGGATATTGGCCAGAAGTGTTTTTTTTTTTTTTTTTTTTTTGTTTAAATCTCTCCCTGGTCTTGGTATCAGGATGATGCTGGCCTCTTAGAATGAGTTAGGAAGGAGTCCCTCTTTTTCAGATTTTTGGAATACTTTCAGTAGAAATGGTATTATCTCTTCTTTGTACATCTGGTAGAATTCATCCCAAAAGGTTTTTAAGCTGATAAGCAACTTCAGCAAAGTCTCAGGATACAAAATCAATGTGCAAAAATCACTAGTATTCGTATATATCAACAACAATCAGGCTGACAGCCAAATCATGTATGAACTCCCATTCACAACTGCCACAAACAGAATAAAATACCTAGAAGTACAGCTAAGTAGAGAGGTGAAAGAACTCTACAAGAAAAACTACAAAACACTGCTCAAATAAATCAGAGATAACACAAACAAATGGAAAAACACTCCATGATCATGGATAGGAATAATTAATATTGTGAAAATAGCCATACTGCCCAAAGCAATTTACAGATTCGATGCTGTCCCCATTAAACTACCACTGACATTCTTCACAGAACTAGAAAAAAACTATTTTAAAATTCATATGGAACAACAACAAAAAAGAGCCCAAATAGCCAAGGCAACCCCTAGCAAAAAGAACAAAGCTGGAGGTATTATGCTACTTGACTTCAAACTATACTACAGAGTTACAGTAACCAAAACAGCATGATGCTGGTATGAGAACAGACATATAGACCAATGAAACAGAATAGGGAACCCGGAAATAAGACCTCACACCTACAACTATCTGACCTTCAACAAGCCTGACAAAAGCAAGCAATGGGGAAAAGATTCCTTATTCAATAAATGGTGCTGGGATAATTGGCTAGCCATATGCAGAAGATTGAAATTGGACCCCTTCCTTATACCATATACAAAAATCAACTCAATATGAATTAAATACTTAAATGTAAAATAAAAACTATAAAAACCATGGAAGACAACCTAGGCAATACAATTTCAGGACACAGGGACGGGCAAAGATTTCATGCCCAAGATGCAAAAAGCAATTGCAACAAAAGCAAAAATTGAGAAATAGGATCTAATTAAACTAAAGAGCTTCTGCATAGCAAAAGAAATTATCAAGAGATTAAACAGACAACCTGTAGAATGGGAGACAGTTTTTGCAAGCAATGCATCTTACCAAGGCTTAATATCCAGCATCTATAAGGAACTTAAATACATTTATAAGAAAGAAACAAACAATCCCATATAAAAGTGGGCAAAGGACATGAACAGACAGTACACAAAAGAACACATGCATGTGACCAACAATCATGAGAAACAGCTCAACCACACAGATCATTAGAGAAATGCAGTAACCACAATGAGATACCATCTCACACCAGTCAGGATGGCTATTCCTAAAAAGTAAAAAAATAACAGATACTGGTGAGGTTGCAGAGGAAAAAGAACACTTATACATTGCTGGTAGGAATGTAAATTAGCTCAACCACTGTGGTAGACAGTGTGGCAATTCCTCAAAGACCTAAGGACAAAAATACCATTTGACCCAGCAATTGCATTACTGGGTATATACCCAAAGGAATATAAATAATTCTATTATAAAGACACATGCACACATATGTTTTTTGCAACTCTATTCACAATAGCAAAGACATGGAATCAACCTAAATGCTCATCAATGATAAATAGGATAAAGAAAATGTGGTACATATACACCACGTAATACTATGTAGCCATAAAGCACAATGAGATTATGTCCTTTGCAGGGTTATGGATGGAGCTGGAGGCCATTATTTTAGAAAACTAACACAGGAACAGAAAACCAAATACTGTGTTCTCCATTATAAGTGGGAGCTAAATGATAAGAATACATGAATACGTAGAGGAGAACAACACACGCTGAGGCCTATCAGAGTTTGGAGGGTTGGAGAAGGGAGAGGATCAGGGAAAATAACTAATGTGTACAAGGCTTAATACCAGGGTGATGAAATAGTCTGTACAACAAACCCCCATGGCACACATTTACCTATGTAACCAACCTGCACATGTACCCCTGAACTTAAAAAAAGTTTAAAAAGCGATAAAAGGAATGAACTACCTATATTTGCTACAATATAGATGAACCGTTAATCATCACTCAAAGTTAAAGAAGTTAGTTGCAAAAGAAGATATATTTCATGACTTCATCTATACGGAGTGTTCAGAATAGACAAATCTATAGGAAGAGATAGTGGATTCATGATTTTCTGGGACTAATTTGGGGGAAATTGAGAGGAAGAGGAGAGTGACTGCTGCTGGTAACAGGGTTTCTTTCTGGAGTGCTAGAATTAGAATTACCTTAAAATTAATTGTAGCAATAGTCATACAACTCTGTGAACACACTAAAATATCTGTTGAGTTTTACACTCTAAATGGATGAATTGTATAGTATATGAATTATATCTTAATAAAGTTGGTAGAAATAATCTATAGTTTACTACTGTCTTCCTTTTGGCATGGATATTGAATGTGAACAAAATAGGTTTCAATGATACAGATAATTCTCCATTTTGTTTCAGAAAGCATTACTTATATTGACATAAGTCTGCTTAAGTATTCTTTATGCTAAAATTATCTCAATAAAATATTTCTCCTTGGGACACATGTATATTGATGAGCTGAAAATAAAAGGAGGCTATGACTGAAAAAATACCTGAGGGAAAAAAAAAAGAGAGAAAATATAGCTTGAATATCCACCTCTCCACAGATTTCTCACGTTCAAAGGGTACAAAAACCAACATTAGCTCTAAGGATAGAAAGTGGCTCTGTGGCTTCATCAGAAAGGGAGTACATTATGAAACACACCGAGGTGAAAGAGAAAAACCAAGCCAGGAAGAGTATGCCTAGCAGGATCCCAGTGATAACAATAGTGATAATTAATTACATGGGCAGTGTTCAATGCTTTCCTTCCTTACAGGACAGCAGCAACACTATTATACCTTGCAGAGAGAAATTAAGGCCAAGAGAGCTCACCTTTGAACTGCATCTCTAATGTGTCATGCGTAGCCTGTGCTCTTTGTAATGAGCATAACCAGGAGAGGGCAGGTTTTCAGCACAAACAAAATACAGCATATAAACCAGCTGCAGAAAACATCCAAATGCATTTGAAAAGATGGCCACAATCTCAGAATTTTGATAAATATTTCTTTTCTAGTGCAATTGTGTTGTATTATTTGGCTGTGTATTTTCAACTTGAACTGTTTGAGAAGATTTTGCATGCTGGAAATGGCATTGGTGTTCATTCCCAGGCCTTGAAAGATTATGTTTAGTAGGTAAAATAAAACTGAAATAATTTTATAGCAAAATGCTTGGAATAAAATTCCTTAGATATGCACCATTTTGAAAAACAAAATGATTCTAATATTACTTGAAACAGAGCAGGAAATAAAATTTGCAAATTGTAGCTTTAAAGTTTCTGATAGTCATTATTAACAGGCTTTCCTTTTCCTGTTACTGGCATAATGTAATTCTCAATGTGAGTGCAGTAAGTTAAAATCAGTAATTTTGGTTTTGTATCCTTATACCTTTTAAACCTCAAATATAGCCTTTCTGGGCCTTGGTTTTCAATTTGGATATCATGTAGTATCATCTAATTTGTAGGGTTATCCTGGGGATCAAGAGGGCTATGTTTTAAAAACTGTCATTTTCCTTAAAATTGAAGGCATTATTTTTGGAGTTTATGCACAAGCATGCTTGGAAGCAAGGTCGAGAAGGTAAGATATTAGTGACAAATTGACTAAATAAAATATAAATATTTTTTAAAAGATTTTATTGATAAGAACATTACCATTGCCCTGTTAGATGTTGATTATGCCATTCACCCTGGGATTTGGCAAGGGCCAGTACGCTAATAATTATATATCAAGTTGTTTATTTTTGGCACCCACGTTTCTCTCTTATTATTTTCCTTCCCTGAGACTCTGCTACTGTAGGAAATCATTCAAGGATGTCAGCTGTACTTTTTATTGCTCTCCTAAACCAGATGTTATTTTGGTCCATCTGTTCCAGCGTTCTCTGCCACAATATGAAGAACAACTGGGGGCTTTGAGGTGACACAGTAATTAACCTTGTAAATGGCATTAGTATCACAAGTGAAACCAACACTTGGTTTTGTGACTTTAGTCAATTAGCAGCAATAAATCTTGGTTGCTTTGCATAATATCCCCATAATATTTTATAATTTGTTTAATGGTGGATGCTGTAAAAGTATTGTCCTTTGTTCCATTTTTCTTGATGTTTAGATTTCCCTCTCTGTTACAATGAGCTTTGGATATATCATTCTTTATGTTTGGAAAAATTATCTTTACTCCCTTGTGAATTATTAGTTTGTTAAAAAAAAAAACCATAAAGGATTGCTCAGTATCCATTGAATAACATTTATAATTTACTTTATGTTTGTCTTATGTTAATTTGAGTCATTTTTAAAGCCAAAATGAAGATGTCTTATTGGAAAGATACTAAAACAACATTTACTAAAAAAGATTTTAGGTTATAGAAGTAAAAATTTAATAACTGCAATGGAGACTGATGAATTTAAGAGCAGATTAAACATAGAAGAGAACATTGCTCTTTGAGAATTAATAAATTTGAACGTGACTCAATGAAGTATATATTTGAAAACTTACACAATAGAATATAGGTAAGAGGCAAAGAAAAGCATTTAAAATAAGCTGTAACAATAACCAGAACAAAAGAAAGTAGAAAAAATGAAAAAATACTGGGAAACTTTCTGATCAGCTATATTAAGAAAAATGTTATAAAATATTTTTCATACTGAATGAGCTACATCTCAGAAGTATAAAGGAAAAAAATTAAAATATATATTTTTCAAAAATGAAAGCATTTTGAAGAAATAAAATTTAAAATTTTAGTGAAAAATATTTACTTGTACATACAGAAGCTCAAGCAGTTTAAATACAAAAAAAGGACTGACATATTAGATTCAAACTGCTGAAAAAGAAAAATATTGAGAATATCTTGAAAGCAATCAGAGAAAAAAGACATTACATATGGAAAAACTAATCTACAACTGCTTCCCAAGTTTTCACTAGAAATAATAGAAGACTAAATGCAGTGAAATGTCTATTTTAAGAGCTAAAAAACTTTTAGGTATTCATATATCTACTATTGGGAAGAATATAATATTTATATTAAATACAAGGAATAAAACATGTTGATAATCTTGAGGTGAAAATATTCCTCAAAAATAAGGCAGAATAAAGACATTCTCAGTAAAATGGTGAGAACATTTATTTCAAACAGTTCCACACTGTAAAAATTGCTAGGATAAATTATTGAGTTTGGAAAGAATTTCTTTCAAGGAATTGATAGTTTGAAGCAAAGTTATGACAATATAATAAGGGTTTATAGTATACATAAAAGTAAATGTAAGACAATATTGATGGTTTTAAGAATAAAACAAGATTGATGTTCAAAGCAAAAATAAAGGTAATGTAGTAGGGGTTATAATTATTAAAAAATAAAATATAAAACAACAAGAAAACAAGATATGAGAGGGAGGAAGTATAATGCACTGCCGTGAGATATTTACGCTCTTTGTGACATAATATATTATCTAAAGGTAGAACGACATAACTTAAAAATGTACATTGTAATGCTTGGAGCAACCAGTAAAAATCAGAAAATAGGTACAGCTAAGAAAGAAAATGCAGGGAATAACATGAATTGCTAACACTGTACAATTCACACAACTGAATTTAGAAAAAGAGGTACAAGGGAATGAAATAGTTAATAATAAAGAGCTATTTTAAAAGGCATATTAATAAATATATTAAGTTGAAATAAATCTCCATTTAAAAGCTATATAAGTTCAGTTGTATAGAAAAACAAGCCCCAATATCATGCTCTTTATAAAAACCAAACTTTAAATATAAAAATAAACAGTTTGAAAATGTTTAGAAAAAGACATAACTGCAAACACTAGACATAAATTAGCTAGATTGGCTACAATAATACTAGAAAAAGTAGATTTCATTACAAAAAGTATTGAAGAGATAAAGGGAAATATTTTATAATAGTAAACATTTTAAAATGTATAATAATCCTATATGTAAAAGTACCTAAAAAATTAGCCGGGCGCGGTGGCGGGCGCCTGTAGTCCCAGCTACTCCGGAGGCTGAGGCAGGAAAATGGCGTGAACCCGGGAGGCGGAGCTTGCAGTGAGCCAAGATCGCGCCGCTGCACTCCAGCCCGGGCGACAGAGCGAGACTCTGTCTCAAAAAAAAAATTACCTAAAGACAGCATTTAGATACATGAAGAAAGGTTGGCCAAATTAAAGAAAGGGGAAAAAAGCAAACCACAATGAAAATATGAGGTTTTAATATTTCTCTTTCAGCAATTTAAGAAAACAAGTAATAGAAGGATCAGAAAAGATGTTGAATATTTGAAATATAACTATTAAAAACTTTATACTGATAATCGGAAGTTTGAGGATATTTTAGAATACAAGTATTTTTAAGGGTACATAGAACCTTCACCAAGTAGCATCAGATAATAAATTCCTACAAACTACTTGCTCTGGCCATAATGATATTAAATCAGAAAATAGTAACAATAAGAATCCAGGATAATGCTAAATATCTAGGAATTAAGTAATACAAACTAAATAAAACACATCTGATAGAAAAATAACATAAATTATAAAATATTTAAATTGAATTACAATTTGTAAAAATTACTAATGTTTGGAATGCAGCAAAAGTTTTTGTTAGATAGAAGTTTAAATTTTAAGTGTATATATTAGAAAAGGAAAAGGACTTCAATCAAAATCTAAAGCTTTCACATTAGGAATTTAGAAAAATGAAGGGCAAAGTGAATCTAAGACAAGAAGAAGAAAGGATATAATAATTAGAGCGGAAATATATGAAAGAGAGTACAGAAAGACACTAAAGAATATCAACAAAGCAAAAAACTATTTCTTTTAAAAAATCAACAAAATTTACAATTCTTTACCTAGACCAATTAAGAAGAGAGAAAACACAGATTAATAACGGCACCACCTATATATATATACACAATAACATGAGTACAACTCATGAAATGTTGATTAAAACAAGTTAGATGCAAACAAATACATATTATGGTTCCATACATATATACATATATTTATTATTTTATTTATTTATTTCTGAGACATAGTCTCACCCTGTAGCCCAGGCTGGAGTGCAGTGGCATGATCTCAGCTCACTGCAACCTCTGCCTCCCAGGTTCAAGCAATTCTTGTGCCTCAGGCTTACCGAGTAGTGGGATTACAGGCGTGTGCCACCATGCCCAGCCAATTTTTGTATTTTTGGCAGAGACAGGGTTTCACCATGTTGGCCAGGCTGGTCTCGAACTCCTGCACACCTCGGCCTCCCAAAGTGCTGGGATTACAGGCATAAGCCACCGTGCCCAGCCATGTTTTATAAAATTATTGTTTCAATGATGCATGTTAAGGAATGTTATGGTCTGAATGTTTGCATACCTCCAAAATTAATATGTTGAAATCCTAACTGCCAAGGTGAGGTTGTTGAGAGATGGGGCTTTTAGGAGATGACTAAGTCACGAGGGCTCTTTGGATGGGATTAGTGCTCTTATAGAAAGAGATCCTGGAGAGCTTGTTTGCACTTACTTCCATGTGAGGCTACAATGAGAAGACAGCCGTCTGTAAGAAAGCAGGGCCTCACCAGACGTTGAATGTGTTGTTGCCTTGGTCTTGGCCTTTCCAGCCTCCAGAACTGAGAGTAATACATTTCTGTTGTTTATAAGCTGCCTAATCTATGGCATTTTTATTACAGCAGCCCAAACGCACTCAGATGAGGAGATGAATCTATAAAGAAATGCAAGTGAGAATAGTGGTTTTCTCTGAGTAGTGACTAACTGTGAAATGAGGATGGCACTCGAATGGTTGATAATGTTCTATTATTGTTCTGTTGTTGTGCTTGCATGGCGTTCATTTTCTGAAAAATCACTGAGCAGTACATTTTAAAATATTTCTTATCTATATTTGTTGTATTTCACAATTTAAAACAGATTTTTAAAACAAAGTTAGTGGTTCTTATTGAACAAATACAAGTGGTTTTCCAAAATAAATACTTCTCTAAACTTAAAAAAACAAAAACAATAACAAGTATATATATAATTTGACTCTAAATTATTAATCTGTTCTCATGTAGTCACTTCAAAATAATACCTTCAGTCCTAATGTTATCAAATGTAACACATTTGATGAAAGTTAAGACATGTACATTTACATGTCTATGCCAATGCTAAGAACATATTTGTTTCAATGTTCTTTTTTAAATTGATGACTAAACTAATTACTGTAAAACATTTGACCTTTTGGAGATGGTTTTAATGAATGAATTTGAAACACAAGTGTAATTATGTAGATGTATTAGCTATAGTGAGGCCTGTGTGTGTGTGGGTAAATCAACTATAAAAAACCCAACAAAGTCTAGAGAGCCAAAGCCTGGCTCTTAAGTTTAGCATTATAGGAAGACAATTTAAAACAAATGAATTAGAAACTATTTACCTTAAAGGATAAATACAATTGATATTGTTGTAAATGCTTGAACATTAGCCAAGTGCATACATTTCAGATCATCACAGAATGCAAACTAGATTAAGTGAATAAACACTGCAATTCCCATATACTCTAATATTAGAACTTCAGACACTGTTCTTGGTATTTTATATTTGCTATTACTCAAACTTAAAATCTCACAAAAGAACTTGTAATCTTGATCTAAGGAAACAAAGGGTCATGGGGGGAAATTACCAAGTCTCAGATTCAAATATGTAAATTGGTAGAAGAAAAGTTTGAATCAAAATCTGTCTATGTCCAAAGACTTTTCACTGTCTCACTTATATTATCATTTTTCATAGTAATTTTAAAATCTAGCTATATAGTAAGATGTATATATGATCTATAGTTGTATATATAAGATATATAGATATATAATATAAAGTATAATATAATATATATGTTTTAGGCACTTGTACTCTTTTACTTGAGGAATATTTTGTAATATAAAATATAAATCCACATCCATCTCCAAGATTCCAAATGTACGTTCAAGTTCTTCTTCCACAAATAACTCAAATAAGGAAGCATTTATATTTATCTCCCTCTTGAATATCCAATGAAGCAATTTTATTTACACAGCTACATCAGAACAGTCTGATGTTATTTGTTGTACGGATGACTTTACCATACCTCACTACTTCATTTGTATACTCAAAATCAACAAAGATTTGTGAGCTTTTATATCCTTTCTAGTACCTTCTACCTTAACAATTGAATTGCCACTTGGATAAATCACTCTTATTCCTCAAAAAGGCAAAAGAAAATGGTATTTGCTCTAAAGTTACCAGCCTCTATTGTGGTTTATAAAGACGGTCTGCAGAATTTAACTCTTGGAATAGAGAGACATGCAACTTAATTCACAATGAGCGTCACCTTGTGAAAAAAGATGTCAACAGTAATTATATGTTTGGTATTATTTTTAAACCACTATCTGGATGTATAGTTCATAGATTTCATAAAAAGTGGTTTAAAAATAATACCAAACATATCATTACTATTGACATCTTTTTTCACAATATCTGAAAGTTCTAATGGTGCAGTTACCTGAAAAATCTGATGACTACAATGATACAAAATTTTCTAACATATTTACTTATGTCTTACTTTAGAAAAGACTCAAAGTCTTGTTCAAGAGTGTAGTAAGAGATAGTTTAGTTAAGCTGTTCACTGGATTATGCTATTCCCTGATCATCTTTCAGCCTATAATATGACTTGTTGCCTATAATATGACTTGTTCACTATAATAAGAACAGTTATGGGTTTTTGTTTTTTTTTCTGCTTTAGTTGACTGCTTAAACACCCTTTTCTCCTAAAGGTTACTATTCTGTTTATACTTCTTAGTTGAGGCAGTCCTGGGAAGTTTTTATATATTGTTTCCTAATGTGGCCATGGCTGCTTGCTTCAGAAGAAAGAACATTTGATGCAGTGGCACACAATTGTAGACTCCATTGTGGACCAAAGAAAAGGCTGATGTGAGAGATTTGCCTAACAATTTTGATTCCTTATCTTGTTGAGTTTGAATGAGAGACATGGCATTAGGAAACTACATGAGATTAGAAGTAGAAACAGAAAGCCCCTCAGAAAGACCAAAAAAAAAAAAAAAAAAATGGAATTGACAGCTGAGCCACATTAATGTCCATATGTTAATAAGACATTTAAAAAGGCCACTCCTGAATGTTCTACTACTAGAATATTGGATATATTATTAATTACTGCTAAGCTATCAGATCATTTAGTAATTCCAAAGAATTTACAAGACTTCGTGAAGTTTTCTCCCTTAAGTAAACATGATAATGTCAGCTTATGTTCAGTATGATGAAGGAACTGCCAAGGGTAAATGATGGAGACTTAGTAGCTAGAAGTTTGGGGAGTGGGCTATTTTTGATATAACGGCTAAGAAAGCCTCACTGAAGAACAATGTAAAGGTCTTGGGATTAGAAAGGGCTCACCATAGGTAAGGAACAATACAAGAGAACAATTTGTCTAAATAGTGGTGGTCAAAAGGGACAGTAACATCAAAGAATGTTGAAGAAGTAGTCAGAGACTAAATAATACTAACCGCAGTAGGCCATGCTGATAACTTTTTATTTTATTTTAAGAAAAATGGGAAGCCACTGAAATATTTTAAGGAATAAAATGTATTGCAAGCATGTCTAGCTTCTATTTATATGCTTAAAGCATACTTCATATTTATGTAGCTTTATTTCTATTAACTAAATTGGCAATATGTATAAATAGTTTATGTGAACAATAACAATGTGGCTCTGATATTATTCTCTAATTTATTGGGGTATTAGTACGGTTATTAGTTAGAGGAAGCTGAGAATCTCTGCTCTCATTCTAGGAAATGTCTCCACTGTTTAACTTTAACTTCCTTTAATCTATGCCCAATCCAAGTGTGACCATGCACAGATTATTTTATTGGTCATATTATCGCAAAGATTCTAGTGGTTATCAATGTGTCTGTACATTTTAAAATTTAGTTTTCAAGTTTTAAGAATTTGTTTCTAATGTTTAAGTATTTATTTTTCCATTTACCTTTTTGTAAAATTGTGAAGCCGTGAAAATGTGTCTATGAGATTACGGTCTAACTCAAATGCTTTATTCCACGATCCTCTGCAAAATTCTGGTGTTGAAAGCTTTACAAATTAATTGAATTAACAAACATGCCATTACTCCAATCAAAACCTCAGGGATTTTTGTAATACTATGCAAATATCATTTTTAAAGTTATCTAATGGACAATTAAGCAAGAATTTGTCTAATGGACAAAGTTTGCAAGAATAACCGTAAGAGAGAGAGTTTCTATCACCATAATGGAACTGAAATAATAGTATGTGTGCACAATAATTATAGTTGAATATTTGTCAGATTCATAGATGAAGCGAAATGTTTTATTGATACATGTAGCAAAAGAAAACATAGGAAAAAAGATTTTAAATAAACAAAATTTAATATTCAACCAAAAATATTTATTGATCAACATTTATGTGTTGTTCTGAATATTTGGGATACTTCGATAAATCAACTAGAAAAAGATCATTGCTTTTATATGTATATTAGGATATACACATAATTATTTAAATTATGTAGCATTTTAGATGATGGTGAGGGTTATGGAGAAAAGGGGGAGAATAGTAAAAGAGTCAGTTATATCACAATATAGAGTAGCAATGGTAGTTAAACTTCATTAAAGGGAAAGTATTTGAGTTAGGAATTGGCACTGTATATGAAAAATAATGTGAACAAAATCAAAAGACAAATGAACATCTAGAAAAAAGTCACAAATAAGACATATATTTTGTTAATATCATAAAATGACAATTCAAGAAGACAGCTCTCAAAATATTTTTATAAATGTATATTAAAATAATTATTTTAA
Organism: Hylobates moloch; assembly: GCF_009828535.3. Classification (NCBI taxonomy): domain Eukaryota; kingdom Metazoa; phylum Chordata; class Mammalia; order Primates; family Hylobatidae; genus Hylobates; species Hylobates moloch. Next base: position 49,971,281 of record NW_026652280.1, on the reverse strand, counting down.
CCTACAAACGTGGCAAAGATTTAAAGCTTGACAAAATGAACATTTAATACTGTGACATATTTTCTTACTCAGCTGAAGGAAATGCACATTATCACACATTTTCTGGAAGAAAAGAAGTCAGAATATGCCCACATATATTAAAAATATCAATATACTTTACCAGTAATTTAACTTATAAGAGTTCATCATAAGAAATTTATCAAAGATTGGGGTTTGTTAAAGGTTTATGTACATGGAGAAATGATGGGAAATCTGAAAACAACCCAAATATCTAACAGAAAAGAAGTAATCAAATACTTTTTGGTGTATTCTTTTATTCTAACCCTCTTTGTAATTAGTCAGTACTTCAGGGACTCACTACCACCACCACCCTACTCCATTGCCATCATTTGATGACAAGTAATAATCTCCTAAGTTTGTTCTGTGCATGTATTGTGCAACAAATTCTTTGACCAACATTTTCTGAACAGGGAGCAAGACAGATCTTTACAAATTAAATCCAACATACTCACATTCTTGCTCTAAAATAGAGAAGAAAGTCATTAACATATCCTACAGAAAGTATTATAAATATTTAATATACCCTATAATTCCCTGGAGGGCTAGGGCCCTGACCAAGTTCTCAAAGTTCATTTCACAACCATGTTCCTGTTCTGAGTCTGGTCATCCTTGTTCTTTTTCAGCTTCTTTAATGTACCATACATACCCATGTAACATGACCATTGCATATGCTACTTCCTTTAGCATATAGCAGGCACGCAAATATTTAGTGGTTGAAGAATGTACAAACTAATGATTGAATGAATGAAAAGAATGAATGAAAAATGTGTCTGACTATAATGGAGTGCAATGCAGAGAATTTAATCTAATTTTAAACCATAATGTCTAAGATAATATAATTGACTGCTCAAAGTGTATATTCAGGATTGAAAAGCAAATATTGTGGGAAATGGGAAATGATAAACATGTTGAAATTGGCAGTACAATATAATATTCAGTAGACATCATTTATCAGATAATTGGTATGGGTTCAGGTATGGGACTGCATATAGAGATGTCAGTGTCCTCTGCTCAAATGGGACCATTTAACCCATCAGCAGTTTAACTCAAAAAGTCTTTTTAATGTACTGATTATATTGAAAACATTTTATTCAGTGATGGGGAAATAAAACTGAAGAAGGCACATTTCTCTCTTGATTATATTTTAGTCTAATAAGGAGATTGTACCACAAAAACAATTTCAGAATACAGAAAATGAATGCAGCACCTGAACATTGCAATAACGTTTCTGAGAAGAGAAACTGTTATAAAAATAGAAATATAGAAATATGTATTTGCTTTCCCATTTTAGGCACATTGCTTCACAGAATTCCTGCTGAATATAAATAATTTCTAGCATATGGTAAAAACACATTATAGGGACTATTACTAAATGGCTATCCCTTAACTTGTTATGAAATGTCAAAATTAAGTGATGTGATTTGTGATTTGGTCATAGATTTTTCTTTCTTTCTTTAGGTATCTAATCATTGGGGAGATTTTGTTAAGTGTAGAAGACAAAGCAACATGAAAGCGAAGAACTACCAAAGAAATTCTCTCTGCTTGATGTCAGAAAACTTACTGATCCTTCTCCCCCAAATGAATATTTTGACACATTTCTGTTGAGATTCTGGAAGTCCAGGACTTCAAATGAAAAACAATGTGAAAGTGCCTTAAAGGCAAGATCAATCTATCATATATTCGACACCATTTTGTAACTATGTGTCATTATCTGAAGCAATGAGCTCATGAAAAGCACATGGATCACTAAACTAGTCAGTGAATTGAGCAGATGCACTTAGAGTAGCTGAGTGACCTTGTGCAAGCCACTTCGCCTTTTTTTTCTTATTATTATACTTTAAGTTTTAGGGTACATGTGCACAAGGTGCTGGTTTGTTACATATGTATCCATGTGCCATGTTGGTGTGCGGCACCCATTAACTCATCATTTAGCATTAGGTATATCTCCTAATGCTGTCCCTCCCCCCTCCCCCCACCCCGCAACAGTCCCCGGAGCGTGATGTTCCCCTTCCTGTGTCCATGTGTTCTCATTGTTCAATTCCCACGTATGAGTGAGAACATGCGGTGTTTGGTTTTTTGTCCTTGTGATAGTTTACTGAGAATGATGGTTTCCAGTTTCATCCATGTCCCTACAAAGGACATGAACTCATCATTTTTTATGGCTGCATAGTATTCCATGGTGTATATGTGCCACATTTTCTTAATCCAGTCTATCGTTGTCACTTACCCTCTCTTTGCCTCAGTTAACCAATTGTGAAAAGCTGTTTCTAGTAAATGACTCTGCAATTCCACCAAGCTCTACAGAGCAATCTAGAATAGCATATTTTTAAAAACATGTAGATAATAAATAAGACATGGAAATACTATCCTAAAAAATAAGACAGCCAAGTAAACTTTGCATATGAAAATGGTTCTGTGAAAAGTTAAGAGAATAAGAAATATCATTTAAAAGTAATAAAGAAAATAGAAGAAATATAAATCATTCACAGATAACATCTTTATTTAATACCATTTGCCCATTACAATGATTCTGAGCAAGTTAAACCTCCTTTTAATACGGTAACATTATAGAAAATAAACAAAAACACTGAAAAAATAGATCTTGCCCTGAAAATGAATAATATTTCTTTAGATTAAGGTATTTAACTCATTCTTTACTAACATTAAATGGAAATAGTTATTTTCCATTTATGAAATATGTCCACATGTTATTCTTCCACATATTTATTTTATAGAAGAAATTGAGAGTCACAAAATTAAAATGACTCTTCTACTCTCACTAGCTAAAAACTGGTAAAAACCCCAAGTTACATTAATATTTTTAAATTACAAATTCAAGCTTTACCTTGGTACATGATTTGCATGGTTAGTATTTATATTTCATAGAGGAAGAAAGTTTTGTCACACAATTCATGTAGTTAAGGATGTTTGTTTCAAAACAAATATATTAGTATCTCAACTGAATATTTCCCAAATAAAGACCTATTAACAACAACAGAAAGCTTATAAATTAATTCCAGGGCCCATTAACAGAGGCAAGACCCTTAATTATAGGCAATGACCTCAGCATTTGTTTTACCACACATGCGCAGGCTGGTCTGCGCACTTTTCCCTTCACCCTGCAAAACACAGGCTGGACTATAACATGCTACTTGATCAGATAATAAGATAACATAATGTGTGGCAGTCTATGATTTTACCAGCTGTGTCTGAAAATACGAGTCAATGGGCCTGGCTGGTAAGGTTTCCTACCTCAGTGAACAGGAGGTCACAAGTCGTGAACAGTATTATGCAGCCGTCACCAAGTGCAAGCAGCCTCTACCTTGATGCAGTCACATAACACGGCTGCCTAACTGACCTGAAACACTACCAAAATTGTTGTCTCCATTTTAAATCTATTGAACACAAGGAAAAAGACAATTTCTCTCAGAAATTGTTCACTGGTCTCAGAAGGGGTTATACAATTATGAAAATGATGATAATTAATCAGCCTGGTTATTAGTTCAGCACTGGAAGATGATCGGGGATACTGTGCCAATAAAAAGCTGAATGATCATGTGTAATTGCTGTAGTCTGTATTTTAGGTGCCTCCCTGCTACCTATGTAGTCAAACGGAGGTATGATAATGTACCTGACCTAGCAACTATTATGAGGATGCTGTGATATACTAAACACGAGATCGCTTTGAAAATGTTCTACAATATATATTACACCAACCTGATACATCAATATGAATTTGTACCTCTTCCTTCTCAGAACTCTAAAAATACTATTACAATATGAGAACGAAAACAATATGACAGCATATGAATTGTCACATTCTAAAAGTTCAATTGCATTTTAAATGGTTTTGTATGTCCAAGCAATTCCAAGCAGTATGAGACACGTGAAGTTAATAATGTTAGCAACTAACATACATTAAATATTTAGTACATGACAATCTCAGTGATAAATACTTTATATCAGTTACTTCTTTTGATCCTCCCAGTGATTCTGAAGCAGGGAAATTGAACCCTAAAATAGGACTTAGCCTGGGATGTTTCTTGCCTTTGCCCAGGAAATAATCCAAGGGCAAGTCAGAGGTAGAAGAAAACAACTTTACTGAAGCAGCAGCGTTACAACTCCCGTGGTGTTACAGCTCCATGACTGCTCCTGCAAAGCAGGGCTACCCCATAGGTAAGAGTGGCAGTTCAGGGCACTTTTGCAATTATACTTATATCTACTTTAATTACATGCAGATTAAGGGGCAGTTTATGCAGAAATTTCTAGGAGAGTTAACTTTTGGATCCTCACGTCATTGCCACGGAAAGGGGTGGTAACGCCCAGTTGTTACCATGGCAATGGTCAACTGACATGGCACATTGGTGGGTGTATCTTATGGAAAGCTGCTTCTGCCTCCTCTGCTAGTCCTCAATTTGGGCTGGTGTCCAAAGCCAAACTCCAGACTTAAGTCCTGCCTCCTCTCTTCTACAAAGAAGGTTCTGTTATTACCTGAGTTCCATGAAGGAGAAAACTGGATCTTAAAAAGATTGAACAATTTGTTCACTATTACAGTTAGAAACTGCTAGGTGCCCTTGTGAGGATTCAGTATATCTGATTCCATTTTCTTAACCACTAATAATATTAATTTGTAGAGAGGTTAACTATAAAGTTTCTCAAAATTACATTAACAAGTTCAACATTGCAATGTAGAAAATATATTTTTCCTTTTTTTTCTCTCTATATTGCTGGTCACTGGTGTTGGAACTTGGTTACTCCAAAGTTGGCAGGGGTTTCTGTTTGAGACAGGAGAATAAAGAAGTTAAAGACTGACAATGAGGGCCAGGCACGGTGGCTCATGCCTGTAATCCCAGCACTTTGGGAGGCCAAGGTGGGCGGATCATGAGGTCAGGAGTTCAAGACCAGCCTGACGAACATGGGGAAACCCTGTCTCTACTAAAAATACAAAAATTAGCTGGGTGTGGTGGCTCGCCACTGTAGTCCCAGCTACTCAGGAGGCTGAGGCAGGAGAATCGACTGAACCTGGGAGGCGGAGGTAGCAGTGAGCCGAGATCATGCCACTGCACTCCAGCCTGGGTGACAAAGCAAGACTCCATCTCAAAACAAACAAACAAAAAAACAAAAAACAAACAAACAAAAAAAACTGACAATGTACAGATACAGAGCTTTACTGATTTAAACCCCCAAAGTCATTTCCAAGTCCTGGTCGTCATTTTCTTGTTTTAATCTCAAGAATTTTTGTCTCTGTTTTTCCCGCAATATACCTCTTGCAGTTTAGAAGTAAGATTATTCTCCTTTCCTAATCCACTGTAGAATAGCCACATGCCTATAGATTTTTTCAGTCTATCTTTTTTTTCCTCCTCAAGGACGTTGGAAATTTTCACAGGCCGTAGCAACAATAGGGAAAAGTGAGTGAGTTTTAAAGGTGAAAAGATCCTCCCAAAAGGAGACTGGCAGTAATGCTGGCCTCGGGCATTTATTGGAATATAAATGGAGTTAAGCTATGCTTCCCTATATGCTCATGGTTAATACTGAGTGTTCTCAAGTGTGTACTTTCCAAAAGTACCAACAATTTAGAACTTTCGAACTTGAGTAAAATAAACTATAAAATATCTTCTAACGATAAATGTTTGCCTGGCACACAAAAGAACATTAATTAACAAATCTTCATACTGTTTACTCCCTGAACACCTATGATAGGTGTTATATTGAGCATCCCCGTCACAGTCCTAAGTGTCAAAAGCACTCATAAAACTTGGTGAAATTGCCCTTGCCTAACTGCTTTAGTGTATGTATTATTATTTTTGACATAGATATAATTTCAAAATGCTCTATTTTTGACAGTGAGAAAACAATTATTGTTTTCACTGTATAAATTATGAGTTATTTTTTGATTGTAGGACTTCACACTTTTCACCTTTTTTAGACTTAAAGCATGTATATAGTGTGACAAATTAAATAAGATCAATGAGTAGAAAATCAAGAGCCATTTTTTATTTGTCAAACTGTTTGGATTTTCATGATTAGAAAATGAAACAAACTATTTAATCTGGAAACTATCCAGTAATCACTGATGCTAAAATAGTCTGAAATTAAATTGCATCTCTCTTTATTCATATATGAGGGTTATTACAGGATTATAGTTTTTAAATATGAAAGTTGCATCCACCTTTCTCCTACCACTCTAGGCTGAGAACCTTGGAGTTATCTTCAATTTTGAATTATATATTACTTCTGAAAATCTTAACATCAATAATTTCCCATGTGTATTCTTTTCCATTACTACAAACTTGATCTTAATTCTGGTCCTAAATGATTCATAGGTAGAGAAGTGAGTTTGTTACCAACATGCTTAATGTCTTTTCCACTTTAGTTTACCCAGAAAATATCTTTCTTCAAATGTTTCCTATTATTAACATCTTAACAAACTTTGTAACTCTTATTTTTCCCCAATCATCTTTTTATTGTATATAATCTTGTATTTATGGTAGTTGCTGTGGTAAGAACACTTAATATGATATCTAACTCCTTAACACATTTTTGTGTACAATATGATATTGATAACTTTAGGTACAATGTTATATGGTAGTCCTCTAGAATTTAATCATCTTGCATAACTGAAGCTTTTCATTCATTGAATAGCAAATCCCTATTCCAACTCCCCCAGCCCCTGGTGACAACCATTCCATTTTTTGCTTCTGTGTGATTGAGTATTTGTTTTATATAAATGGAATTCAGTAGCATTTGTCCTGTGACTAGCATATTTCTGTTAGCATAATATCTTCTACGTTGTCACATGCAGCAGGATTTCCTTCTTTCTTAAAAGTAAATTATATTTCACTTTTTATCTGTTGATTCATCCAGGGACATTAAAGTTGTTTTCATATCTTGGCTATCGTGAATAGTCGAGTGACTAGTTCACTGCACTGAAGGTGGAACTGTAAATACCTTTTTGAAATCCTGATTTCAGTCCTTTTGTATTAATATCCAGAAGGAGAATTGCTGGATCATATGGTATTTCTATTTGTAATTTATTGAGAAAACTCCCCATCACTTTCCATAGCAGCTATACCATTTTAAATTCCCACCAACAGTGTACAAAGTTTTCAATTTCTCTACCAATATTTGTCATAGTTTGTCTCGCTTTGTTTTCAACAGCCATCCTAACAGGTATGAGGTAATATATCATTGTAATTTTGATTCATATTTCCATGACGATGAGTGATGTTGAGGACTTTTTCATATTCCTGTTGGCCATTTGTATGTGTTCTTTGGATAAATGTCTATTCAAAATTGGCCCATTTTTAATTTTTTTTTGCTTTTGAGTTGAAAGAATTCCTTATATATTTTGTAATATTAAAACTTATCAGATATATCTTTTGCAAATATGTTCTTCCACTCCAAAAGTTGCCCTTTTATTCTGTTGATTTTTTTCTTTTGCCGTGCAGAATTTTTCTTAGTTTGATGTAGTTCCATCTGTCCCTGTCTATTTTCGGTTTTGTTGCCTGTGCTTTTAGTGTCATATACAGGAAATCATTGTCAAGATCAATGTCATGAAGGTTTCCCTCTGTTTTCTTTTCTTATTTTTTGAAAGAGAGTCTTGCTCTGTCACCCAGCTTGGAGTACAGTCATGTGATCACAGCTCACCACAGCCACGACCTCTCTGGTCTCAAGCGATCCTTCCACCTCAATCTCCCGAATAGTTAGGACCACAGGCATGTGCCATCACACCCAGCGATTTTTTTTCTTTCAATAGAGGCAAGGTTTCCCTATGTTGCCCAGGCTTTTCTCAAACTCTTGGGCTCAAGTGATCCTCCCACCACTGCCTCCCAGTGTGCTGGGATCACAGGCATGAGCCACTGTCCTTGACTCCCCTGTTTACTTGTAGAAGTTTTACAGTTTTCGGTCACAGGTTTAAGACATTTCTTCATTTTCAGTTAACGTTTGTTTATGGTGTAAAATAAGGGTCCAATTTCATTCATTCCAGTGTGGATATCCACTTGTCCGACCACCATTTTTGCAAAAAACTACCTTTTCTTCATTATGTATTTTTGGCACCCTTATGTATCAGTTGACTTTATATATGGGTGAGTTTACTCTGGGCTTTGTATTCTGTTCCATCAGTCTATCTGTCTGTCTTTATGCTTGGATGTATATTTTAATTACTTCACCTTTGCAGTACATTTTGAAAACACAGTGTGATGCCTCCATGTTTGTTGTTCTTTCTCAAGATTGTTTTGCCTATTCTATTAAAGGCTCTCTGTGGTTCCATATAAATTTATGGATTAATTTTATTGGGATTTTGATTGAGATTGCATTGAGTCTGTAGATTGCTTTGGGTAGTATGGACATTTAAACAATATTAAGTATTCTAATCCATGAACTTTTCTTTCCATTTGTTTACATCTTTCTATATTCCTTTCATCAATGTTTTACAGTTTTCAGTGTATAAGTTTTTGACTTTCCTGAGTAATTTATTATTTTTGAGGCTACTGTAAATGACACTGTCTTCTTAACTATCTTTTTGAATAGTTTGTTGTTAGTACACAGAATCACACCTGATTTTTTAATGCTAATTTTGTGTCCTGCAACTTAGCTGTATTCATTTATTAGTTCTGATATGATTTTGGTAGAATCTTTAGAATTTCTACATATAAAATCATGTCACCTGCAAACAGATAATATTACTTCTTTTTTATTTGGATGCCCTTTATGTCTTTATCTTGCCTAACTGCTCTGGCTAGTAGACAGAAGTAGCAATAGTGGACATACTTGCCTTGTTCCTAATCTTAGAGGAAAAACTTTAAGTCTTTCACCCTTGTACATGATATTAGCTGTGTGGGATTTTCATATATGGCCTTCATTATGTTAAGAAAATTTCTTTCTATTTCTAATTTGTTAAGAGTTCTTAAATAATAAAAGTTGTCAAACTTTGTCAAATGCTTTTTCTGCACCTATTGAGATTATCATGTGGTTTTGATCTTTCATACTGCTAATGTAGTATAATTGATTTAAGTTGATTTCATGTTGAACCATCTGTTATGAACTACATATTTGAAGTAACCCACCCTACGATATTCTGTTATAGCAGTCCAAACTAAATAAGACACCATCTTTATATCTCAAGGATAAATTCTACTTGGTCACAATTTATAATCCTTTGGTTGTTTTGTTGAACTTTGTTTGCTGGTATTTTATTGAGAAATTTTGCATCTACATTTATCAAAGGTATTGGCCAGTAGTTTCCTTTTCTTGTAGTGTTTTTATCTGGCTTTGATATCAGGGTAATTCTGGACTCATAAAAGGAGTTTGGGAGTGTTCACTTCTCTTTAACCTTTTGGAGGTGATTGAGAAATACTGGTATTATTCTTTCTTTAAATATTTACGAGAATTTACCAATGGATTCATCTCGTCCTGAGCTTTCCTTTCTTGGGAGGATTTTCGTTACTGTTACAATGTTCTTAAGAGTTATAAGTTTGTTCTAATTTTCTGTTTCTTAATGATTCAGTCTTGGTAGGTTGAACGTGTTGGGAATTAAAAACAATACCCCAAAGTGAAAGCCTAAGAAGCATCCTTAAAAATAAAGTCTCTCTCGACCTTATCCTGCTCTCTAGCCTCCTAACTCTCATTCTTCCCTGAGGCAAGCTACAGAAAATAGAATTCCTCTTCTCCAAAGCAGGATGTAGAAATCGTAACTCCTTTTCCCCAAAGCAAACCGTAAGCCTAAAAATAGTACTCAAACCTTCTTCCACTTTTCCTTGTAACAGCTGACTATAAAGAAATTAAGGCCCTTATTCCAGAAGTGTCCTATCCCGTATCCATAACAAAGAAATGCTACAACAGACAAGCTAAGAAGAATCTGAACAGACAGGCTCTACTCTTTTTCCCTGCTCCATCTGCAGTTTAGCCTTGAACAATGTGTGGGTCAGGGTTGTGGACCCACCATACAAATATTTGCATATAGCCATTGAGTGCCCTCAGATTTAACTATTAGCCTACTGTTGACCAGAAGCCTTACCAATAACATAGTTTATTAACACATATTTTGTATATGTTTTATGTATTGTATTCTTACCATAAAGTAAGCTAGAGAAAAGAAAATATTAAGTAAACCAGAAGGAAGAGAAAATATACTTGCTGTAAATTAAGTGGAAGTGGATCATTATAAAGGTATTCAGTTTCATCATTTTCATATTGGGTAGGTTGAGAAGATGGAGAAAAGGGAGGGGCTGATCTTGCTACTCAGGGTGGCAGAGGCAGAAGTGAAGGAGGTGAAATGAGAGGCATAAGAGGCAGACACACTCTGTGTAACTTTTATTGACAAAATCTTCATATAAGTGGACCCAGGCAATCCAAACTAGTGTTTTGTGGAAGGGTGAATTGTATTACCGTTAGATCACAGTTTTTTTATATAATCACATTCTACATGTCTGTCCCTACTCATTGAACCTAACCATAAAATCAGATACTTTCCCCTGTATCTTTCGGTCTTCCTTCTGAAAGCTCCTGTGTCACATAAAACTATGACCAAATAAATTTGTTATGCTTTTCTCTTATTAACCTGTCTTTTTTTACAGTCAACTCTGACCCTTATGATGGAGAAGAAAGGAATCACTCCTTTTCTTCTTCTACATATATATCTAGGAATTTGCCCCTTGCTTCTAGGTTATTCAATTTTTTGGCTTATAATTATCCATAGTAGTATCTTATGATCCTTTTAAGTGTCTTTCATGTCTTTTTTTTTCTCTTTTGCTGTCTTCCTTTGCTTTTCATTGATTTTTTTGTTTGTATTGATGTGCTTTGATTACTTCCTTTTTCTCATTTTGTATCTTCTCTAGTCATTTTCATTCTAGTTATCATGGGACTTACATAAAACAACTTGTAGTTATAAGAGTCTATTTACGGTTGATAACAACTTAACTTGAATTGCACCAGCTTAATTTCAATGGCATACTAAAACTATTCTTTTACTTCTCCCTCTCCACACACACTTTTATTGATGTCATAACTTACATATTTGTATATTGTTACATTATAATTTTACAGTTTTAGTTACTTTTAATATTTTTGACAATTTTTATACTATAATTAAACATATTTACCCATCATTTGCAGGATTACAATATTCTGTACTTGTCTATATTTTACCTTCACCAAAGATTTTTATATTTTCATGGGCTTTCATATTGCTGTTCAGGATATTTTTATTTCAACTTGAAGAACTTCGTTTAGCATTTCTGGTAAGGCAGATCTAGTAGTGATAAACTACCCCTTGTATTTGTCTGGGAAAGTCCTTAACTCTTCTTCATTTCTGAAGGATAGACTTGTCAGGTGTAGCATGCTTGGTTGTCAGTTTTTGTTTTCCTTTCAGTACTTTGACTATATCATTTATCATTCTACTTTCTTTTTTTTTTTTTCTTTTTGAGATAAGGGTCTCACTCTGTGGTCCAGGCTGGAGTGCAGTGGCATGATCTTGGCTCACTGCAGCCTCAACCTCTTGGGTTAACAGTCCTCCCACCTCAGCCTCCTGAGTATCTAGGACTACAGGCTTGTGCCACCACACTCAGTTAATGTTTGTATTTTTTGTTGAAACAGGGTTTCTTCATGTTGTCCGTGGTTGTCTCAAACTACTGAGCTCAAGCAATCTGCCTACCTTGGCTGTCTGAAGTGCTGGGATTATAGGCTTGAGCCACCATGCCTGGCCCATTCACCTTCCTTCTGATCTGCAATATTTCTGCTGAGAAATTCACTAAAATAGATAGACTTATATGGTGTGAACTGTCTGCATGACAAGTCACTTTACTCTTTATGCTTTCAAAACACTCTTTTTGTCTTTGACTTTGAAAATTTGATTATAATGTGTCTCAGTGTGGATTTCTTTGTGATCATCGTATTTGTGTACTCTTGGGATTCATGGATCAGATGTCCATTTCCTTTCCAAGATTAGAAATTGTTCAGCCAATATTTCTTTGAACAAGTTTTTCCCGTTTCTCTTTCCCTTCTTCTTCTGGGATACCCATAATGCATATATTAATCCATCTTATACTGTCACATAAGCCTCTTAATCTTCCTTTACTCTTTTTCTTTATTTTTCTTTTAGCTCCTCTGACTGAATAATTTCTGGTTACCTGTCTTAAAGTTCACTAATTCTTTTTCTGCTTTATATAATCTTCTGTTGAACCTTTCTAGTGAATTTTCTGTTTAATTATTGTATTTTTAAGATTCTTAATTTCTGTTTGGTACAATTTCATATTTTCTCTTTGCTGAAATTTTCACTTATTTTATACATTGTGCTCCCGACATTGTTGAGTACTTTATAATGGTAATTCTTAATTCTCTGTCAAGTAAATCATATTTCTCCATTTGGTTTTCTGGAGGGTGGTTTTCTGGAGATTTATTTATCGTGTTAATATTGGAATTACCAAGAAAAACACAACACAGATAATCTCTGAATGGAACAAGCTTTACTCACATAGAGAAGAAACAGAGCAAGATCAGCTTTAGTAGTGGTCGTTTGTCTCCCCTGGCCATCAGATTCTTCCCGGAAGCTGATGCACAATAATTGGTCTGTACACACACCCCTTGTGATGCAGCAGAAAGACCCTATCCCCTCATGCAGGGGATAAATATAGCAGTGGATTTGGCCAGGTGCCATATGACACACATGCTTAAGCAGAAGAAAGACAAACATGGGTTGGAATAGTAAAATTTATTTCCACACAATGCAATAAACTCAACACAAATTGTGAAGACTATCTTTTGGTAAGAAAGTTTTCCAGGCCTGAGGAAATATCTTCAAAATATTTTGATTTTTTTTCTTTTTTAGAGACAATGTCCTCTTCTGTCACCCAACTGGAGTGCAGTGGTGTGATCATAGCTCACTGTAGCTCACTGTAACCTTAGGTGAGAGCCACTGCACCCAGCTACTTGAGAGTATTTTAAATGCGATTGCCTTCAATCTATAGAAGAAGATGGGAAAAGTTCACATATTAACAATAATGAGTCTTTAAATTCATGAACCTGCAATATTGTCCACTAATTTTTAGCTTTTTACATTTCTTCTACTTTTTATAGTTTCCCATATACATGTTCTGTACATATTTAATCAGATTTATACTATTTCATTGCTTTTGGTACTATTGTAAGTAGCAGTTTTTTAAAAATATAAAATGCCAATTGCTCATTTCTGACATATAGGATAGCAATTGAAATTTTCATATTGATCTTGTATCCTATGACTGGAATACTTGTTTATTAATTATAGGAAGTTTTGTTTGTTTGGCTATATTCTCTGGAGTTTTCTATAATCATATCGTCTCTGAATAAAGGTAGTTTTATTTCTTTCACTGTAATAATTATAAATTTTATTTTTCCATGGCATTATTTCACTATCTAGGGTTTTATAATATTGAGTAGGAATGATAAGAAACAGTACCCTTGCCTGGTTGCAGATCGTAGAAGGAAAATGCCCAATCTCATCCCACAATTATGATTTTAGAATACGGTTTTTTTGTAGGTTTATTTTTAAATCATGTTGAGGAAGCTCCTAGCTTTCTGAGAGTTTTTATCATTTGTGAGTCTTGGATTTTTGGATTATGTTTAATGAATTTTCTGCATTTACTGATATGATAATATGATTTTTTACTAGTAGCTTTCTGATATGGAAGATTATACAGATTGAGTTTTAAATTTTAAACTAGCTTTGCATTGTTGAAATAACTCCCAACTGATTTTAATGTTTAATTATTTTCATACATTTCTGGATTAATTTACTTTTTTTTTAGGATTCCTGCATCTATGTTCATGAGAGATGTCATTTTGTAGTTTTCTATTTTTTCAATGCTTTTATCTGTTTAAGTGTTGGGGTAATACTGACCATACAGACTAAGATAAAAATGTTACCTCTAATTTTCTTTTCTGGAAGAGATTCTGGAGAACTGGTATTGCTCTTTAAATGTTTGGTAGAATTTGTCAATGAATACCTCTGGGCCTAGTAGATCTTTCTTTTTCCTTTGGAGATTTGTAATGTAATTTCTTCAATAGAAATAGGCTACTCAGGTAATCAGCTTCTCCTTGTGTGAGCTTTGCTAGGTGAAAATTTGGGATGTTTTTCTAAGTTTTCAAATTTATGGGCATAAAATTGTTTTTACTATTTTCATATACTTTTAATGGCCATGTTATCAATAGTAATGATTCTTCTTCCTTGCATTTGTAATATTGATCAGTCATCTGCATTTGCCTTCTCTGTCTCTGTCTCTCACATACACATTTTTGGTTAGCCTGGCTAGTAATATATCAATTTTGTTGCTCTCTTCAAGGATCAATTTTGATTCATTTATTTTTCACTTATTTTCTTTTGTTTTCCTGTATTTCTCTTCTATTTTTATCTTTTCCATTCTTGAAGCTTAATTTGCCCATCTTTCTCTAGTTTCCTAAGAACTAATTTATTAACTTTCAGAAATTCTTCTTTTCTAATACACATATTTATTGCCGTAATATTCTCTTTAAGCATTTCTTTGGCTGCATCCCACAAATTGTGATAAGTTGTATTTCCATTTTCATTTAGTTTAAAATATAATTTAAAACTCTTGACAGACTTATTCTTTAATATACATGTTATTTATAAATGTGTTGTTTAATTTGCAAATATTTGATGGTGTTTTAGTTTATATTTCTGGTATTGAGTTCTAATTTAATTCACTTGTGTTCTGAGTACATAGACTGTATGATATCTGTTTTTTTAATTGTTGATTAGTGTTTCATGGCTTAGTGGTGCTTCATGTGAGCTGCAGGAAAATGTGTATTCTTCTGTTGTTGGATGAAATATTTTTCAATTTGATCAAGTGAATTAATAATTTTATTTTTGTCATTTATATCCTTACTGATTTCTGTGTTCATGACCTGTTGATTACTGATAGAAGGAAGCTGAAGTTTCCAACGAAATAATGCATTCGTATTTGTATGCTTCTTTTTTCACTTTTGTTTTTTAAGCCACATGTAGTTTGATACGTTCCTTTTAGATGCACACGTTTAGGATTGTTATGTTGTCTTGGAGAATTGACTTCTTTAATTATGTCATGCCCCTCTTTTTCTTTATAATCTACCTCTTCTAAAGATTTTTGTGTCTGAATTAATTTAGTGACTTTTGCTTTTTAAAACAAATTAGTGTTATCATGATGCACCTTTCTCCATTACTTTATTTTATTTATTTATTTATTTATTTATTTATTTATTTATTTATTTTTTGAGACAGAGTCTCGCTGTGTCGCCCAGGCTGGAGTGCAGTGGCGCGATGATCTCCACTCACTGCAAGCTCCACCTCCTGGGTTTATGCCATTCTCCTGCCTCAGCCTCCAGAGTAGCTGGGACTACAGGCGCAGGCCACCAAGCCCGGCTAATTTTTTGTATTTTTAGTAGAGATGGGGTTTCACCGTGTTAACCAGGATGGTCTCTCCATTACTTTATTTTAAACTGAGTGTTTACATTTAAAGTTGGTTTCTAACAAATGCATAGTTTGGTCTTTTTTGTTTCTGCCACTCTCAAAATCTCTGCCTTTTAGTTAGTTTGTTAAAATAATTTACATTTAAAGTGAGTAATGTTATATTTATATTCATATCTATCATTTTTGTAACTGTTCCATTTTTTAGTTTCTTTTTTCTCTCTTTGCCTGTCTTTTGACTGAGCAATTTATATTATTCAATTTAATTTCTTCTTGTAGCATATCACCTTTTAATCCTTTTTAAATGATTGTCCTGTTGTTTAAAATGTTCACTTTTACTAATCTTAGTCCACTTCCAATTAACACTGTACTGCTTCATGTTTAGTGCGGGTTTCTGACCAGAGTATTCCTAATTTTTCCCTTTTGCTATATTGCTGTCATATCCTTTTACTTATCTGCATGATATAATGGTCCAATACAGTGCTACTATTTTGCTTTAAACAAACAGTTTTCTTTTAGATCAGTAATGAGTAAGACAAATAGATTATTGAATCTTGCCTTTATTGGCTCCTTCTATGACACTGTTTCTTTATGGTAGATCCATGTTTCTGGGCTTCATCTTTTCCATTCTGCCTTCTTTTAACATTTCATGCAGGGCAGGTTTGTGGGCGATGAATGTGCTCACTCTTTGTTTGTCTGAGAAAGTCTTCATTTCTCCTTCACTTTTGAAGTGTAATGTTTCTGAGGCTGTGCACTGTGTCTCACACCTGTAATCCCAGCACTTTGAGAGGCCGAGTCAGGTGGATCACTTGAGGTCAGAAGTTCAAGACCAGCCTGGCCAACATGGTGAAACCCAGTCTCTACTAAAAATACAAAAATTTGTCGGGCATGGTGGCAGGCACTTGTGGTCCCAGATGCTCGGGAAACTGAGGTGGAAGAATTGCTTGAGCCTGAGAGGCGGAGGTTGTAGTGAGCCAAGATTGTACACTCCAGCCTGGGCAGCAGAGCAAGACTCTGTCTTCAATAAAAAATAAAATAAAATAGTGTAATTTTTCTAGATAGAGAATTCTAGGATGCTCTTTTTGTTCTTTGAACACTAAATAATTGGCTCCACTCTTCCTGCTTGCATGCTTTGTGAAGAAGTCTATTCTTATTCCCGTTTCTCAATAGGTAAAATTGTTGTCATCTTTTCCCAATTGCGCTACCCATCCCCAGTTTCTTTCAAGACTTTCTCTGTCTTTGATTTTCTGCAGTGTAATATCATATATGTAGGTGCATATTTTGCCAAGACATGGCTAGTATTTTGTTATTTATCCTGCTTTAGTAGTGTTTAAATTTCCCTAATCTGTGGTTTGGTTTCTGTCATTATATTTTGAAAATTATCTGCAACTGTAACTTCAAATATATATACAATTTATCTTATATATATATAATTAAATATATATATAATTTATCTTATATATAATTAAATAGATATATATAATTTCTCTTCTTCTCTATCAGGCATAACTTATACCTTTTTAATTTTGCTTATACCTTTTTAATTGCCCTTTAGTTGTTGGATATTCTGGGCATTCCTTTTTCCTCACTGTATTTCAGGTTTGGAAGTTGTCATTGATGCATCTTCAACTTCACAGCTTTCCTTTTCTTTTTTAGGTGAGGGGGTGGGTGGTGGGCTTTGTCCGTTGTGTCCAGTCTACTGATGGGTCCGTCAAAGACATGCTTGATTTTTGTTTTTGTGTTTTTCATTTATGGTATTTCGTTTTGTTTCTTTCTTAGAGTTTCAATCTCTCTGTTTATGCTATCCATCTGTTCTTACATGTCAACTTTTTTCATTAGAACCTTTAACTTTTAGAAGTGTTCCTCCTGTGGTACAGCCTCTCACTTGCTTCCTTGGGTATGTCATTCCCAATATATGTGCTTGAAGTTCTGACCCCTGTTGACTACTCTTTTTCTTCCCAGGTGAGGCATCAAAGCTGGAGGGGCCCAATGTGAGAAAAAAATTACATTCCACTCACTGGGGCAAGATTCTGACAAAATTCTTTCTCTTGGAGCATGGGCCTTTGTTACATGAGTACCTGGCAGGGATCCTAGAGGTAGATCTCACAGAAGTGTGGGGGCCTCCTTAAGATTGAACTCCCAGGAGTTTTTGACTCTATGCTAGTCCATACTCAGCCTCTGCCAACTTATCAAAATGCCAATTAAGCAATTATACCAGTTCATGGCTTCAGCAGCTTTTGCTCCATATAAGCATGTCTTAGTGTTATCTCTCTGAACACCTGTCCCTTCTAATTTTGAGTGGTGGCCTTCCTTGTCGCTTTAGTTTCCTGATAGTTCTAAGAAAAGTTGTAGATATTTCTGATTATTTGGGTTTTTTTCTTATTGTAGGGATAGAAGTGACCACTTCCCACTTCCAAGGTGTTTACTTGTGGGAAATGAAATTAGAAGTCTCTGTTAATATTTTTATTGACTTTTAACACTGTAAAGCATGTGTATTATAATTATTCCTTTATAATAAACAACTTGCTACAGCACCATAATACTATAATAGGCAATACATTTTCCCCAGGTAATTCATTCATAAATCATTCCCTCATAGTTTAGGCTTAATCTCCTATGCTTGCTCCTGGTAATTTCCCAGTACTTTTGTCATAAAGTAATACTGAGAAGTAGACTTAAAAGAAAATATTAATGTATCATATATTTTATCATGTAGTACATGACCAATGTGGAATATGAGAAATTCTAGGCTATCGTATTTTGCAAAATTATCAGCACATTAGATACATACATGTCTACCTATTTATGTATATATACACACATATATAATGTATGCATGTGTATATACATATGCATGTGTATACATGTATGTGATACACACTTATATAGTTATTATTTTGTCTTGTGTGATCATGCAATACGGTGGGGTGAATTCCCTTTGTGATCTGCCTCCTAAACTTTCTAGATACTTTATGCAAAGCTTGATTCTTGGAAAACCCACTGTTAATATATTTTGAAGTCTACTTCTGTTCAATTATCTTAATTTACCTTTCAGACCTTGGAATAAGCTATATTTCTCTACAAAGGGCTATGAACTTTTCTTTTTCTGCCTTTCATGAAGCTACCAGCTAGCTGTAATTTGCTGCCTGTTTATTCTACTTTCCAGCATAAATACATAAAATGTTATGATTGCTCCAATATCATGGGATTACTGGAAATTAACTCTACAACCGATGAAAGCTACCTCGTTTCAATGATTATTCTTTTAATTCCCTCTCCTCTTTTTCTGTTCAGTGTTGTTTTTCATCATTATTTCCAAATTCGCGTATCTGCTGCTGTCTTACAATATTTACTTATAGAATAAATACCATCAGAGTTACATTATTCTTTAATATTCCACAATAACAGCACATATGAAAAAGAAAGCATTGAAGAAAGAGAGGATGAATAAAAAATAGAAAAAATGGTAAATTTAATTTTATAAATCTGGTATTAAAATACCATATAATAATAAAAAGAAATTTATTACTTGGAGTATTTATAATACACACATACAGATAAAGCTTTTGTTAAATGCAGCATTTTCTCATGTTCCACTCTTTGGTCCTATCCACATCCATATCTAGTACTCTCTCATGTGAATCATCTCATGGTGATGTCACCTTGATTCACAATTTTAAATGCCACTTAGGAGACATTGTCCTAAGACTATAAACCCGGAAAACAGTTCACAATATAATTTGAGTTCCAGACATTCTAATCAAGTGCCTAATTTACATTTTTATGTGGATACTTCACAAGTATTTTGAACAGTGTTAAAACATGAATGCATCACCCTTCTTCAAACAAGCCAAATGTCTATCTATCCATCTATCTATCTATGCTCTGTAATTGTAATTGTGGGAATTGTAATTTGTGGAAATAGTAATTTGTGGGACTTGTAAACACAAAGAAAAAAATACAAGTAAATCCCACAAATTCTAACATTTGATGTTACAATGCATGGTGTCATCATTCATTCAACTGCATAAGCCAGAAATTTGTCATTCTTAAATCCTCTCACTACCCAAACCTTTATATTTGAAAAGTTATTACGTTTTAAATACTTGATTTCTAAATAAACCTGAAATCTTCATTCATCTCCACTATCTGTCCCTAGATCAAGCTTCCATCATATCTTGTCTAAAGAATCTTCAATAGTTACTCCTTTTTCTTCATCTAAATTCAAAACTTGTAGTTTGGACATGAAAAGCCTAAAGTATTTAGATATCGTTAAATTTATTGACACTCATGTTACATTATTTTACCTTTCGTTTTCCTTTTTTTGGATCAAATTGTCCTTGTTTCATTTCAGTAATGAATATGTTACCTTCTGTGTTGAGTCTTCCCCAGAAACTATTTCCTCATATTACAATATTCTTTCTCTTTGTTAATTATTTCATCCTAAAATATTTACAATTTACCTAACATAACTCTTTCTTAAAAAGCTTTCATCATTCTCAGTAAACTATTGCAAGGACAAAAAATCAAACACCGCATGTTCTCACTCATAGGTGGGAATTGAACAATGAGAACACATGGACACAGGAAGGGGAACATCACACTCCGGGGACTGTTGTGGGGTGGAGGGGAGCGGGGAGGGATAGCATTGGGAGATACATCTAATGCTAAATGACGAGTTAATGGGTGCAGCACACCAACATGGCAAATGGATACATATGTAACAAACCTGCACCTTGTGCACATGTACCCTAAAACTTAAAGTACAGTAAAAAAAAAAAAAAATTAATAAAAAAAGCTTTCAATTGATATTTGTCTTGATCTAGTTCTCTCTTATATGCCAAAATAGCACCCTGTTAGTACTCACCACAATTTTTATTTCATACTTACTTGTATACTTAGTTATTTATCACCTGGATCCTTTATTAAAATTTCTTTCCAAGAAAGAGTTATGTATTTATTTTTTATTCACTTAATCTTAGTAAGTAGCATAGTCTTGGTTCATAGTAGATTATTAATAGTTGTTGAACAAGTGGCAGTGATTTTAAGAAAAACATATACTTTACATTTCAATCCACGATTTGTGACACAGGTTGAAATGTCTTAGAGTCTAGCTAGGGTTGTAGTAATGGGATACAGGAAGATGAAACTTTAAGTAGTTTAGAATAGCTGTGCAGGGTTTGCAATATACCAATGCTAATAAACAGAGTAAGTTCCACTTACATGCCAAAGTCATTTTAACCAGTATTAAAAAGTATAATTAAGATACATTTATGTTAACACAGGAACATATATACCGAGGCAAAGAACTTTATAAATATACCATATACCAATTACACCTTAGTGTAATTTAATGTACCATTTTTATGTAGAATACTATATTTACATATTTATAAGATATAAACAAATCATACATTAATAAACTAATGTACATGTATATTAATATGATATAATATAAATCATATAACTAATATATAATTTTATATTTATGTGTAAATTTATACTGTAGTAGAATTAGTATTAATATAAATATGGTATATAGTATAGAATGATTTGTTATATAAATTAATATGTGCGTTTGTGTGGAATATATATGGTACATTGACAATATATACATTTTACTTATTTCTTTATTTCCATCAGCACATTTATCCTTTCCTTGGGCATCTTCATGAGATCTCTAAAAAATTACTGCTTTTCTCTCCTTCCTTTATTTCCATTATCAACTTTTTAAAAAGATTATTAAAAAAATTATTAAAAGTCACTCTCTGTCATCTTATATTAAATTGTAATTTAACAGGAAAGAGAAAGCCTATTTAACTAACACTTTAATGTTTCTCAAATGTATTTATCCACTTAATTCTGTTATTAAACTCAAAAATCAGAAATCTATGTATATAAGATACACCTGATTTTTAGCAGACACCACTTTGAAACACTGCTTCAAATTTATTAAGTCCTCAGGAATAAAAGTAACTTTCTCAAAAATCATCAGTAGGGAATATCAAGGATTTTATCTTTTGAGTTTTGAGTTAGGCTACTACTGAACTTTCATAAATGTTTGATTTCAGACCTCATTTTCTGGACTCATATTTTTACTAGAAAATTAAATGGCACTGAACTTTCATTTGAACCAAAAACTAATCTTTAGTTTCTTCTTATTGAAAGGAGAAGAGGTTAAGTATATCATGCCTTTTCATGCTTTCCTGTTATTATAATTAATCTACTTTCTTTGTGCATCTTTGTGAGACCTTTAAGAGATTATTTCTGTTTTCTAGTTTTCTCATTTAAAATATAAAGTTTAAATAAATCACAAGATTTTTAGAAATTATTTTGGGATTATATACTAAATTTCAACAAGGTAAATAAGAGGAAACCTATATGAGTATAATCTGACATTCACTAATTTTAAGTAACTGAGGAGAATGTAATCTGAATTTGTTACACCAACCTTAAGTGATAGCCTTTCTTTTAAAAAACATTTTAATTCATATTAACTGCAAGTAGTAATGGATGATTTCACAACAAATTACAAATAAAGGTACCATTCAGTGTGCTTTACTAAATGAGTATTTTAAAATGTCAACCTCAATTTAGATTCAGTAAAACTGTTAAATTTTTATTTAAATTAGTTGAAATTAGTTGGCTTTCTTAAGCCTAATCACTCTTTCTCACAAAATTATTTCCCTTTATGAACACAGTGGTAGATTAAAGATACCACCAATTCTTTGCGAATCTTTCCATGGAGGAATGCTCAGTGGCATGGTACATTCTGCAGGAGATGAGCCTACTTGTGAGAAGTACAGGTACATCAAGATAAGGTGCTGCTATAACAAATACCGAAAAATATGGAAGTGGCATTGTAACAGGTAAGTGGGAGTAGGCAGGGAAAATTTGGAAAAGGCTATCGGTAAAAGTTTAGATTGCCTTGAACAGAATGCAAGAAGAAAAATGGATGGCGAAGTTCTTGCTAGTGAGGGCACTATTGGAAGTAAGATACTTATTATTGAAAATTGTCATAAAAGGAATCTTTGTTATATGGTTTCAGAATGCTTCGAAAAAAATTGTGCCCTACAGTCCTGTCGAAAACAGCGTTTATAAGAAATGGATATAGATATTTAGCTCAGAAGTTTTTCAAAATTTTGAAAATGATATTCATAGTAAAATGGGAAAGAATAGAGACTAATGGAGGGAAAACTGTTAAACAAAATGGAAGTAGAACTTGATAATCTGAGAAATTTTCAGTCTATTCAGTTGGCAAAAGAGATTAAAATTAAGAGATTGCTTCAGAAAGTGTGACATAGAGAAAAACCTGAGTGTGTGGCAACATCGTATTTTGTTAACCAGCAGAAAGATCAATATAGGTCAGAGTACTCTTCACACATAATGTTCTTTGGAAACATTAAGTGTAGTGACTCACAGATCTTCTCAATGAAATCAGAGGCTCTCTAGGTATTTTAAGGGTATATCACTCTTTTCATCAGAAGTCAAGAGTAAAGAAGGGATTATCTAAGACAGGTCTGTGGAGGAGTCTTTTTCTAATACAGTTATCCCTTGTTGAGTCTATGCAAAACTCACAAGTTTCTTGATATTTTTATATCAGCAGAAAGATTGCTATCTTAGACTTTAAAGGACAGGCCAAATATTAAGTGAAGATTTCTGGGCCACCAAATTTCGACTGACAAGAAGCAGTCTGATATAACTAGCAAGGTGCAAACATGTGCCTGTGTTCATGAAAAAGGGAGCATGACTCAGAGGGTTGAAATGAGAACTCAGAAGACTGAACTTAGAGCCATGTGGGTGGAACAAAAGCCAAGGAGGTCCATTTTCTTGCCTAGATACTTAGTGAAGTTTGCATGGCTACATTTCAAAATAGTTTTGGATCGGTGACCCCTTTTTCCTTGCATTTCTCCTCCTTTTGAACCAGAATATCTACCATTGTTATCTTATTTCTGTCTCACCATTATATGTTGGGAGTCTTGTGAGCAGATAACCTGTTTCCTTAGTTTCATAGGCCTACAGATGGTGAGAAATGGTTAACTGCAATTACTTTTGCACCAAGCTAAGATTTTGAACTTTGAGCTAATGCTATAATGTGGCTTTTTGGGACCTTGGGAAGTAATATGGTTTGGCTGTGTCCCCACCCAAATCTCATCTTGAATTTTTAGTTCCCATAATTTCCACATGTAGTGGGAGGGACTTGGTGGGTAGTGATTGGATTGGATCATGGGAGCAGTTTCCCCCATGCTGTTCTCGTAATGGTGAGGTAGTTCTCACGAGATCTGATGGTTTTATAAGCATTTGGCATTTCCCCTGCTTTCACTTCTCTCTGCTGCTACCTTGTGAAGAAGGTGCCCTGCTTCCTCTTTGCCTTCCACCGTGATTGTAAGTTTCTTGAGGCCCTCCCAGCCATGTGAAACTCTGAGTCAATTAAACCTCTTTCCTTTATAAATTACCCAGTCTCAGGTATTTCCTCATAGCAGTGTGAAAATAAACTAATACAGGAAGGGATAAATATATCTTTTATTTGAGAGAGATGTGGATCATGGGGGTCAGGGAATAGAGTTCAGTAGTGAGGATTTTGGCCCCATGAACTTTGCACACTGGTGTCATGTTAATGAATATGTTATGTTACATGCCAAAAAGGACTTTTCAGATGTAATTAAGGTTACTATGTTATTTTCCTAGGTTCCTATAACAAATGACTACAAACCTAGGTGCCATAACAAATTATCATAAATTTTGTGGCTTAAAAAGATAGAAATGTATTCTCCCAGTCCTGGAGACTAGCTGTTTGAAGTCAATGTTTTGGTAGGATCATAGGGCCTTTGAAGGTTGTAGGAAAAAATCCACTTTTTTTTTCCTAGATTCTGGTTGCTGGCAATCCTTAGTTTTCTTTGGTTTGCAACTGCAACTCTTCATCTCTGCCTTGGTTGTCACACGGCCTTCTGCATTCTGTGTCTGTCTATGTCTGTGTGTCCTCTACCCTTCTCCTAAAAACACCAGTTATATTGACTTTAGGGCATACCCTAATTCCATGTAACCTCATCTTAACTTTACTAATTATGTCTGCAAAGGCTGTGTTTCTCTCTGCTCTGGCTGCTATAATGAAATACCATAGATTGGGTGACTTTAACAAAAAACATTTATTTCTCATAGTCTGGAGGCTGGAAGTCCAAGAACATGGTGCCTACAGATTTGGCTACTGGTTTGGGCTCATTTCCTAGCTGCTTTCTTGTTGTATCCTCCCAAAGCAAGAGACAGAGCTCTGATCTCTTCCTCCTCTTAAAAGGAGGGCCTCACCCTCATGGCTGCATCTCAACCTAGTTACATCCCAAGGACCCTGCCCCAAAATACCATTACATTAGGCATTAGGGCTTCAATGTATACATTTTGTGGGAAGAAAAACATCCTGTCCATAACAGGACTTATTTCCAAATAAGATTACATTCTGTGGTTCTGGGCGGACATTAATATTGAAAAGGCATTATTTAAAGCAGTACAGTTACTAATCAATTGATCTTAAAATAGGGAGATTGCCTGCATGAGGGGAGGGTTCCAGGTCATATCATAAACCCCTGATAGCCGAGAAAAGCAGAACTTTCTCCCAGTCGAGGGTAGAGGAGCAAGTCAGAGAAATTTAGCATGAGAGAATGCTATGGAGATTTTAAATGCCTTTGCTGGCCTAGGGACACATGCAAGACATGAGAAGGAAGTAAATTATTTTGAAAAGCTGAATAAAAATGGAAGTAAATTCTCTCCTAAATCCTCCAAATAAGAGCTCAGTCCAACTGACACCTTGGTATTGGCCTTGTAAGACCATAAGTATATTACTGATTAAGCCTCCCTGGAAGTTTGACTTATACCACAGTAATATAATAAATGTTTCTGTGTTACACTGTTAAATGTATGATTATTTGTTATGGCAGCAGTGAAAAATTAATACACTCTTCTTCACAGAAGTATTATTTTATAAACAATGGAGTAGATAAAAGAGAACCACACATTCTGTATAATCTTCCCATTGAGAAACTCTCAACAGAATGCTTATTTTGAGGGAAATATCCTTCATGCTGGAAATCTACATTGAGATGACCACACTGGAAAAAAACAAAGTGACACGGAGAGACCTGGAGAATGAGACACCAGGCAAAAAAGAGAGGCCAGGGAGTCTTAAAGAATCAAAAATATGAAAGACAGAGCCATCTTGGAAGTAGAGACTTCATCCTTAGCTACGTCAGTAGATGCCTGGTAGGTCAGTCAGAAACCACGTAGATGAGCCTTTCTATGAAATGCCAAGCAAAATCATGGGTTGAATTAAGCCCTAAGTTTTGGGTAGTTTGTTATGCAGCAATAGATAACAGAAACCACCCCTTCTTTCTCAGGCAACTAACAGTTATCTGAAGCTATACTCATGATCTGATTTACACTTTTACATGACATAATTCATCTGTACTTTGTCCTTCTCTCTCAAAGATCTATTTTATTATTGTTCAAGGTTACTTAAGTCACCTTCCACTTACATAAATATCTTTGGGACATAATGTTGGGAGATAATTCTTTATAATTTTAGCCAGTTTGCAAATCTTCTGGGAAAAAGGTACTACAAGATTTATTGCATAACAGAAAGCTTTAAAAGTTATAAATAGTGTCTCCCTAAGGATAGACACCTGAGAATATGATAAGCCATAAAACCCTACTTTCCTCTCCTTGGAAATATTTGCTTACATTCCAGGGTAATAAGGGTACTGACAGTTTTCTCTTCCCTAGAGGAGATTTGCTGAATAAGCATTTCTGTCTTTCTCTGGAGAGGAGGATGGGCAGAAGTGCTAGGTGCCTTATACAAACTGGGTGTGCTGACTTCAGAGTTCCTCTCCTGTGGCAATACCCACTGCATGTTCAGGGTAATATCTGGCCCTCACCACATTATCCGATGAGTATGGTGGTTTAGGAAATCAAAACTAAGATATTACTCCGACTACTGCATTTTGCTCTGAGTAATAAAATTCCTGTCTGTCTGATTCAGGAAGAATCATTTCTTCTGTTAAAATACGTGTGTGTGTGTGTGTGTGTGTGTATATATATATGTGAAATGTTCAGGCTAACTTGTTAGATTGCACCTTGTACCTTTCACAGTCTTTGATTTAATGCCAAGGTAGCCCACCATACCATAATTCACTAAGTCAGTATATTTCTAACTACCCCCATACATTCTGATCTTTGTTAAATAAGTTTTTCTTACAACATAGTATATCTTAAATAGGAAAAATAAATGGCATGCAAAAATGTTCACCTTCTATAATACTTTTCAATTATAAAGCCACAATTCTAATCTATATTTTGTAGTCCCTTAGCCATATCTGTCTGTTGAATGTGATCTTACCTTATATATCTTCTCATCTTCCATGTCAAACATCACATAGATATTTTTCATTTCTTAATATATAGCATTGTCCGACACCTACTCACAACCCAAGTTCTTGTATAAACTAATATCACTTTGAAATGCTCCTCTTTCTCCTTCTCTTAATTTACTCCATTTTAACTCCTTAGAATTTTTTAAAAGTAGGTGGAGTGAGATGGCTGAATAAAAGCCCCCATGGTTTGTCCCCCCTGCAGGGACACCAAATTTAACAATCATCTACACAAAAAAGCACCTTCACAAGAACCAAAAATCAGGTGCATGGTCGCGGTACCTTGTTTTAATTTCACAACACTGAAAGAGGCACTGAAGAGGATAGAAAAAAAACAGTCTTGAATTGCTACACCACCCCTGTGCCATCCCCCAGCAGCAACGGTGTGGCATTGAGAATCTGTGCACTTGGGGGAGGGAGAATGCAATGAATGTGGGGCTTTGCACTGAAACTCAGTGCTGCCCTGTCACAGCAAAAAGAAACACCAGGCAAAACTCAGCTGACTCCTGTGGAGGGAACATTAAGACCATCCTAGCCAGAGCAGAATTATCCATTTCAGAGAGTGTCAACAAGCTTAGCCACTGTGTGCTAAAGAGCTGTGTGGTTCTAAATAAACTTGAAAGACAGTTTAGCCCACAGGGACTGTAACTCTTAGGCATAACATAGTGCTGTGCTGGGCTCAGAGCAAGTGAACTTTAGGGGCAGGTTATCTAGTGAGACACCAACCAGGGCAGCCAAGGGAGTGCTTATGCCACCTCTCCCCCAACCCCAAGCAGCACACTTAACAGCTCTAAAGGAGATACTTTTCTTCCATTTCAGGAGAGGAGAGGGAAGAGTAAAGAGGACTTTGTCTTGCAGTTTAGGTCCTAGCTCAGCCACAGTGGAATAAAGTACCACGCAGGCTCTTAGGGTCACCAATACCAGGTCTTGGGCCCTTGGATGGCATTTATGGAACTGCCCTGGGCCAGAGAAGAGCCCACTGCCCTGAAAGGTGAGTCACAGGCCTGACAGCATTCACCACAAGCTGACTGAAGAGCCCTTGGGCTTTTAGTGAATGTCAACGGTAATCTGGCAGTACTCCCCATGAGCCTGTGGTGGTGGTGGTCATGGAGAGAGACTCCTCTGCCTGTGAAAAGGGGAGGGAACAGTGGGGAGGACTTTGCCTTGTGGCTTGGGAGCCAGCTCAGCTGCAATACAATAGAGTGTCGGGTAGATTCCTAAGGTTTCTGACTCCAGGACCTGGCTCCAGATGGCATCTCTGGACACACCCAGGACCCTAGGAGAAACTGCTGTCCTGAAGGGAAGGACACAATCCCGACTGGCTTGACCAGATGCTGACTATAGAGCCACAAGGCCTTGAGGAAATACAGGTGGTAGGCAGGTGATTACAGCAGGCCTTGGGCAAGGCCCAGTGCTATGCTGGCTTCAGGTCTGACCCAGCATATTCCCAGTGGGGTGGCCACAGGGGTGCTCATTTTAACCTTCCCTCAGCTCCAGGAAGCTCAGAACAGAAATAGAGAGAGACTCTGTTTGTTTGGAAGAAAGTAAGTGACAGATCAAGAGTCTCTGCCTGGTCATTTCAGATAATTCTTTTGGATATTATTCAAGACCACAAAGACGGTAATTCTATGGGTCTTCAAATGCCACAGGGTACTGGGCATAGGGTGCCCCTAATGCATATATGGTTTCCGTGACCTAAAACATAGATTACAACACAAAAGTCCCTTCGAATACCTGAAAAGCCCTAAGAAGAAGGATGAGTAGATACTACTGCAAAGACTAAAGTAAATACTTATTTAAGGTTCAGACACCAACAAACATCATAAGCATTAAGACCATCCAGGAAAACATGACACCCCCAAACAAACTAAATAAGGCACCAGGGACAAACCCTGGAAAGATAAAAGTATGCAATCTTTCAGACAGAGAATTCAAAACAGCTGTTTGGAAGAAGTTCAATAAAATTCATAATAACACATGATTCTGAATGTATTCAGATTCATATCAGATAAATTTAATGAAGAGATAATTTAAAATAATTGAAAACAATTGAGCAAAAACTCTGGCGTTGAAAAATGCATGAGACATACTGAAGAATACATTAGTGTTTCTTAATAGCAGAATTAATCAAGCAGAAAGAAAAAACTGTGAGCTTGAAGACAGGCTATTTGAAAATACACAGCCAGTCTATGGCTATACCACTCTTAATGCTTATGATCTCATTTGAAGATACACAGTCAGAGGAAATGTGTTGGGCTACTCTTGCATTGCTATAAAGAAATACCCGAGACTGGGTAATTTATTTAAAAAGAGGATTAAGTGGCTGACAGTTCTGCAGGTTTTACAGGAAGCATGGTTTTGGCATCTGTTCAGCTTCCGGTGAAGCTTCAGGGAGTTCTCAATCATGGCAGAAGGCAAAATGGGAGCAGACACATAACATAGCCAGAGTGGGAGCAAGAGGGAGAGAGAGGGGAGGTGCTACACATTTTTTTTTTTTTTAATTGAGACGGAGTCTTGCTCTGTCGCCCAGGCTGGAGTGCAGTAGGGCCATCTTGGCTCACTGCAAGCTCCACCTCTCGGGTTCAGGCCATTGTCCTGCCTCAGCCTCCTGAGTAGCTGGGACTACAGACGCCAGCCACCATGCCCAGCTAATTTTTTGTATTTTTAGTAGAGACAGGGTTTCACCGTGTTAGCCAGTATGGTCTTGATCTCCTAACCTCGTGATCCGCCAGCCTCGACCTCCCAAAGTGCTGGGATTATAGGTGTGAGCCACACCGCCCGGCCGGTGCTACACATTTTTAAACAACTAATTATTATACATTGTATGTTTGTATCAAAATATCTCATGTACCCCATAAACATATTTACCTACTATGTATCCCCAAAATTAAAAAAAATTAAAAATAATTCATCTCATCCTTATGTTCTCCATCATTTCTACAGTTAAGTATTCTTGATCCATGAAAAAAGGGCAGAGGTTTTCTCTATGTCCTAGTTTGAGTTGCTATAACAAACTATTATAGACCGTTTATAAACGACAGAAATTTGTTCCCCCAGTCCTAGAGTCTGAGAAATCTAAGATCAAGGTGCTAGTAGGTTCAATATCTTATGAAGGCCTGTTTTCTGGTTCATAAAGAGCATGTCTTTCACTGTGTTCTTACATGGCAGAAAGGGCAAGGGATCTCTCTGGAATCTTTTTCATAAATGTGTGAATTCCTTTCATAAGTCTCTGCTTTCGTGACCTAATTACCTCCTGACAGTACCACTTCCAAATAACATCACATCAGGGATTAAGATTTCACAATATAAGTTTTCTGGAGATACGGACATTCAGACTACAGCACCTTGTAATTTACTATCATCAGTTCATCTCATTCACAAAGCTTAAAATGGTTGCAATATTAAATTTAATTTTGCTGTTATTTTGTCTCCATCTCTCTGCAGTGGGCACTATCAGAGCAGGCACACTGTTTTCTCACTATTTTACCTTGTCATATCTTGACATGTATTAATTGTTATATAAGTTACAAATGAATAAATGACATATCTTTATTAGTAGTATCAATTTGGTGCTCCAGTAATGATATTGTATTATGTGCATCATGAAGAAGGTGGAAAAAAAGGGAACAAAAATTGTCAACAAAATGATAGAACATATCAATAAAAGGAATGGAACAATAAATTATTCACTATATTATTATACTTTTTAATATGTTAGATAATTAAAGTAACTAGGAAACAGCCAAGAAAAATATTAACAAAATATCCCTTGATATATCAACTCTCCACTTTATTAGGCATTCCATAATAGCTTTCTTTTATTAGTCAATTTCAACAAAGAAACAAGCGACTATAAAATATAATATGAAGATTATAGGGCAAAGTATCAGAAGATCGTGGTCCAAATTTTCTCCTATAAGTCATGTGACCTTCGAGATTCTTTCTCATTATGCCTTTTTTCTTATTTATAAAATGTGAGTAATATTCCCTTTACATTTATATAGTAATAAGCAAGTTATGTAATGTACATTAGTGTTGCAAATACAGTGTCTCATGCACTCTAAGTACTCAACAAAAAATGTATATATTAAGTGATAGTTATATAGTATCCAGAGTAATTGATTCCACCAAAGTCAGGTAAAGACATTTTATTTTAATAGGCATTGACGGGATTGATAATGCAAACATTTCCCCTAGTTATGCAGGCTATCTCTCCATAGCGCTGGAAACCAGATTTCTATTTCTCTTACTGATATGCTACCTGCCATGGTTTCTTCATCTCTAAAGTGAAAATCAGTGACTGACATTTTCCTAAGCTCAAGTTGAACTTGCTTATCTCTTCTATTTCATGAGGAATGAACTCCATAACAGACATCTAGTAGTATTTTTAAAAGGTGACATTTAAATAATACATGACACTTTCAGGATATTATTATATTCTTATGTAGGGACTTGGCATTGTAGCTATTTTTTAAAAACCCTACTATTTTTGGATTAGACTTGGGCTTTGGGTTGTTTGAGAACTGTGTACAAATGGATATCAGATGAATTAAAGTCCAGGTTAGTTTCTTATGATTTAAATCTAATAATTATATAACATTTGCCTGAATGAACGAGCTCTGCTAAAATATGTTCATTTCTTCATTTATTTCCTTCATTTTCTGCTATTATTGTATACCTTGCTAATGTATAATTATTTTTTCCTGAATATATTTTGGGAAAATGCACATACATACACACATACATATATACATACATACATACATACATCTTAGGAACAAAATATCAACTGAATTACAAAAGAAGAGAGATATGTAAAAAATCCAGAAAATACCATTTTCTATGAGTAGCAGGAAATGTGAATAGGAAATAAATTACTGTCTTTATAATTTTTATGGATACTACAATTTTCCAATATTATCTGATATTATAATCACTTAGCTCCTTGGCCTGGATAATTAGATCTAGTTTTAGAAAGTACTAATAGTAGAAAAAGAAAAGAATCTGTAGCTGGTTTCAGAGTATCATTTTTTACTGTGTGCTTTCTATTTAATTCTACAGAAAGTAAGGTCATAAATAGAAAATGCCTTAAAATACTCCTAGCTAATAATTTTTATTTATTTCAATAGTTTTAAAGTTAAAAACACCTTTCATACATCCCATCTTCATATTTCTATAATAATTTTATTCATAAGTATTCGATAGGGGAGATTTAAATATTCTCAAAACTGACATAATAAAAATTTTAAAACCACAGGACAGAATGACAAGATTCAGAGTTCTTAATTAGTCAATAAAACTGTTCACATTCCTCTTCACAATCCTCCTACGTCTCTTTGTGTGTGTGTGTGTCATTACATGTTGAAATGTAAAAAAATAGCTTTGACATTTGTAGGTATTGTAATGGATGACAATTAGACATTAAAATTCAATAAATAAGCACAATTAAAGCAAAGAAATCTGGAACATATCATTAAAATGCAATACCCTAGCGTTCAACTTCTGTCCACTCCTTCTTTGCTTAGCCTTGATGTAGTGGGAGTCTGCAGGATTCTGTCAGCAGTTTTCATCTATTTCAGCTTTCACTCCTCTCTGTTGGTGTTTACATACACTACCCAACCTTCTCCATATGTCATTGATGCACAAATCTTCCTCTCCAAATCCAAATCGTGCCTTGAGCTCCAACTGTTCCTTTCTAAAAAACCTATTGAAAATCACTCTATAAAACATCTCCTAGATACCTTAAAGTCAATATATCAAAAAGTGTTCTCATCAGCTCTCTCCTTTCCCGAGTGACCTTTCCTTTTTGTGCCATAATTTTTTATGAATGGTATGATTACCTAATCATTCAGAAAATCTAAAAAGCAGACAGTTTCATTGAATGGTAGCTCTCCTTTAACTTCATAAGCAATTCTTCTTTAGTATTTGCAAAAGTAGTAATTCTATATATAGTTATTCGATTCATTAATTCATGTAAGTGTATATCATTTGCATGCACATTTCAGATATTATTCTAGGTGGTTGCATTACAGTACTATGAGCTTATACTTTAGTGGGGACAGAGAGAAGACAAACTGATAATCAATATAATTAAAATCCATAATATATATGAAGATGATTTTTAATAGTATATTCTTAAGTCTTTTATAAAATGTAGGGTGAAGAAGACTACTACTATACTTTCTGCAAAAGAGAAGGCATTGTGAGAGAAAATATACTTTTTTAGGGATCAGGAAGATGTTCCTGAAGAAATAATGAAGAGCCAGAATGATAAGAAAGATTTAAATAGATTTTTAATGATTATAAGTTAAATTGTTTAAAAGTGGAGGATAAGCAATTCATTTATGTTTCTGCTAACTCAATTTCCTTATCTTTAAAATGGGTATACAACAACCATGTGATTGTGAGAATCAAATAAATTAATGCACATTAAGTGCATCAAAAATATGTGGCATGTGTATTAGTTCATTATATTTAATTTATTACCAATATTATTATTTAATTACATAATATATAAAAAGCACTATGCACAGTATCACAAAAAATAAAAACGTGTACAGTATATATACTTATGTGTTTTGTGTACATAATTTCAGTGGTTATCCTTCTCCAGGATGAAAAGATTTACATATTCTTGCATTATTTAATGCTTCTTTGAGTCTGTCACAAAGGAATTTTAATTAGAAAACTCAAGCCTTCATGGTCAGAACCATGATAGTCTAAAAGCAGGACAAGCACAGATAATTCCTAAGAAAGGATTTTTTAAACTACTAAAATGATATTTCTAGGGTTTCAAATTAAATTATATTGGCCAAACTGTGTGTGTGGTGTGTGTGTGTGTGTGTGTGTGTGTGTGTGTGTGTGTTTATTCAATCCGGTATCACCTGCAATTCTGCTATTGAAATAAGAACTTATCTTAAGGCACTTTAAAAAAAAAAATAATGGTTACGTTCCTGGCCTGTCCATTCATTGGTCTGCCTGTCCATTGTATTAAAGGCCTGGATGAATTTATTTATAGCCATAATGTTTTCTTTAGATAATAGCTAAAGCTAATGGTGTATCATTGGTACAACCCTGGCAGTCTATCTTCCTGTTTCCTCGGGGTAGCTATCCCTTGTACCTAATCACTCCATTGGATCTCTAAACAGACATCATCCTTAAAATCCCGTTTGAACCATTTGGATCAGGTCAGGAAGAGTGATAGCTCTAATCTTCTTGAAGTGATATTAATCTTGAGCAGGTGAGCTCCAAGGTACTTTCTCTAACCTATACATTTAGAAAGCAGAAGCTTTAGGGCTGTAATGAATAAAGCTAAAATGTAAGCCTGAAGCATAAGGGGAAATGATTGTAAGATTAAGCTGTCCTTTAGGTTTGTGCTTAAACCTTATTTACTCTGTTGAATCAAGAACTTTAAGAAAACTAAAATGAGGTATGGAATGGGCTTTCCATCTGAAGAGAATCAAAATATTATTCTGTTGTCAGAGTTATTTATTTTTTTCTCTGAGTCTGTGTAAAAACCACAGCTAAATAAAATTTAGTCTAATATTCTAAGAATATTTCAATGGCTTTCTGAAGCATCTGTCTTTAATTTGTTCATAAACCTGTATCTATAATTGACAAAATAAACTAACTCATTTAGAGACCAAAATTAAAAGTGAACTGCCTTATTTTTTTCCCTCCTTCACTCCCTTCATAAATCACCTGCTTGTTGATCTAAATCCATTTCTCCTGCATACGATTGAAAGGGGTGTGTCGTCCTTCTCTTACACATACTCACATAGGGGTTAATTCAGTTTTTATTTTTTCTAAATCCTGTATTCACACTCACTAGGAAATCTTTATTTTCAATTACTTTTCAGTGAGTCATAATGCGATAGGAGTTGAAGCAAATACAGATATAGAGGGAGTGATTACAAATGTTTAAAAGTTTCAAAGTACTTCTTTTGACTACATGTATAAATATTTAAAAGTAATACTTTTTTTTTAACTTGGTGCTGTTATTTTTAAATGGCACAGGGTTATTTTGCTTACAGACAGAAATGCATTTGTACAGTGTTCCCATGATTCACTAATCCTACTATCAGGTTTTTATAAGTTACTAGTTAAGATGGTTATGTGCATTTTGTAAATTGTAAAAAAAATTTTAAAAGTCATACTTCTTATTTGGTTTTGCTTGAGTATAGATGGGTTGCCTTTAAAAACGTTGAATCATTCAATATGTTCACATAATATTTGTCATAATGACCATGAGCTACTGCATACATTAGCTTCTCTGTAGCTTAGTTTTCTTATTTGTAAAATGGAGATCCTAACATGTATGTATTTTAAGAAACACTTATTGCAACACATTAAATTGCAGATATTATGCTAAGTGCTTTGCATTAATCTTTTTATCAACTCTCTTGGCATTGTTTTACATATAAGGAAACTGAGGCATAGAGAAGTTAAGTAACTTTCCAAGCTTACAAATCTATCAAGTAGTAAACATTCAAACCCAGAAAGTATAACGTCAAGTCCCAAGTGCTTGAAGTTATGACATTTTGCTGCTTTTTATCTACCAAATAAGGTTTTAAAAAACAAATTATTTCACAGAACAGTGCTCAGAATATTGAACTGCCTATATAAGTGTGAGCTACTATAATTCTTGTCATAATTATTGTGATATTTGTATTTAGCCAACAGTTTTCTAATATCTACTCTGTGTCGGGAATTGTGGAATATTATTGCTATGCTTGGTATTATTACTAGGTCCATTTTGCAGAAGAGAAAATAAAGGTTCTGAGAATTTAAATTGCTGAAATAGAAACAGCAGAAGGCAGACCTAGAATGAAACGTTTAATTACGATAATGCAGGTTTAAAAGTTCAGAACTAGATTTGTCTCATAATTTTATAATATCAATGACCTTGAAATGAAGCTAGATAGTTTTAGTGATTTCAGAAGACTAGAATATTATTTTAAAATCTTCAAAGCAGAAAAGTGGTATAATTAAAGCAAAGAAGGTCCATGAATACCAGATTAAAAATACACATTTTTTCCAAATATATTAAGACATAGAGATTATTTTTAAAAAGAAACTGGTTAGAATTACCATCACAAAGATAAAATACATAATTTGTGGAAAATGTCATGTATGTTATAGCAAAGGAAACCTAAAATAGTTCAGGAGAAGGCAGAAACATGAAAGATAAAATATGATAATCATTTCCCTCCTGGTGTACCTTCTTATGAGAAGAAAACAAGTGGCTTCAATAAGTACTATTGACCCTAGAAAAACACAGGCTTGAACCATGTGGGTCCGCTTATATATGGATTTTCTTCCACCTCTGCCAGCCTTTCAACCGCAAGACCAGCCTCTCTTCTTCTTTTATCTCTTAATCCAATTTAACATGAAGAAAAGGAGGATGAAGATCTTTATGATGATCAGCTTCCATTTAATAAAGAGTAAATATAATTTCTCTTCCTTATGATTTTCTTTTTCTAAAATTAGTAAATTGTATTTGAATAAATAAATTTGAGTGTATACTTTTATACTTCTCCATCACCTATTTTATTTAATATATATAATACACACACACACACACACACACATATAATGCATGTGTTAATTGACAGTTTATGTTATCAGTGAGGCATCTATACCGTAGGCTATTGTTAGGTTTTTGGTAATTCAAAAATTATATGTAGATTTTCAGTTGCACAGGGGTCAGTGCTGCTAAACCCATGTTCTTCAAGGGTGAACTTTTATTTATTATTTTTACAACTTGCATAATTCAAATAAAAATGAAGGTGCTTTGGTATGCTTAGACAAGTTTTCTATGTCCCTTTTTAAAAGCATATCTTATGAGCTTTGCCTGTTTGTATTTATTGTGTTACATTTGGATTCATTTCTACCAAGTAATATTATGTCTCATAATTGGTTATGCTTTATTTCTTGTTATATATCTTCCTTTGGATTTATTGTAGTTTATTTTCCAATAATTTTCTCCCTACTGGTTTTAAAATTACACACTTTATGCTATTCTTTAAAAACTTATCTTGGGCCTTTATAATGCATATTTTATGTAATACGGCTTAAAGTTTGGAAATATTTCTAACTTTTTTCCTGAAAACACAAGACTTAAAAACCTTTCTACTCCATTCACCTACCCCTAGCTTGAATGTTCCTGTTGTTCACTATTTTTGATCTGTTTAATAACACCATGTGCTGTAACATATGTTTTATTGAATGATGATATAGATAGAGAAAAGTGCACAAATCTTACGTTTTTAGCTCAGTGCACATTGCAAAGTGAACACATTTATATAAGCAGTATCCAGAAACCCCACTATGAGGTCTATACCCAGCATTTTATTTTGAACTCAACACATCATTATTATTTGATAAGTTGATAAAGATTGTTTAGGCTCTAGTCGTTTCCTGTTTAAATATTTTCCTTCTCCAATTGCTATGAACTGTCTATGGGAATTCTAATCAGAGAAATATGCTAACTTTCCCATTATTTCTTTTTCTTCTGCTTTTATATATATATATATATATATTTTTTTTTTTTTACAAATTCTTACAGCATTTACACTGTTAAACTATTAAAAACTTTTATGGAAAGTGAATTCATTACTGCCATAAAATTATAAAATGAATACATCAAAGATTTTATTTAAGGTATTTATTAACTAAGTATGTACTCAAGGTATTAAAAACTAGTTAAAAGGAGAATTTAACACACAAGCAAAGAAAATTAAAAATGCTCAAAAGTGTTTACTAATTGACAGAAAACTGGCCAATATACACAGGGCAATAATAAATTGTACCCCAAAACCTATTTGCATTTCTATGAAGTAATTTTCATTTCTAATAGTTAACACTAACTTACAGAGTTATACAAAAACATAAAGGTGATGAAAGAAAGGGGCCAATAATCTGGGCAAGTCTGCTAGAAAGGACACCCAGTGATAATTTTTGCTCATTTCAATGACTTTTAAATTTATTCTGACATTATGACATAAGCAGAAAATGTTTAAGACGAAATGTCAAATGAAAGATGAAGAGGAAGGAGGAGGAGGCAGAAAGGAGGAGAATAAATAGTAAAATAACAATTGCCAATTAAGTCTGAAATAATAAATGCAAATGCATTAGTTAGCCTCACAAATTCCCCAAAAAAACCCCAAACAACACAAAAAATGAGAGCTTAA
Organism: Hylobates moloch; assembly: GCF_009828535.3. Taxonomy (NCBI): domain Eukaryota; kingdom Metazoa; phylum Chordata; class Mammalia; order Primates; family Hylobatidae; genus Hylobates; species Hylobates moloch. Next base: position 49,933,176 of record NW_026652280.1, on the reverse strand, counting down.
AGGTAGATTGTTATATCACATTTAAAAAATCTAGCTGTATGCAGTTTACAAGAGAAATACCTAAATCTAAAGAACTAAAACAAAAAGAATGAAGTTTGAAGACTAAAATATAATAAACCACGAGAACCCTAACAAAAAATTAGATAGCTAATTTAATTCCTGAAAAAACAGACTATAAATTTAATAAATAGTTTAAATAGAGGGATAGAGAATAAAAAATGTTTAACCAGGAATGAATAACAATTTAAAATTTATAGTTTCTGGTAAAACACTTTTAATCTACATAAAGTGGAAATTTTGGGGGAGTGGGGCCAAGATGGCTGACTAGAAGCAGCTAGTGTGCGTGGCTCTCATGGAGAGGAGAGAGTGGTGAGTAAACAGTAGCTTGTTAACTGAACATCCAGGTAGACACTTTTAGATTTAGCAGAAAAGCAATGCAACCAACAGACAACAAAGAAGAGAGAGATGGGACAGCCACCCATCTGAGATCAGCATGGAACCACAGTGGTCTGCCCTTCATAGGGAAATGGTGAGTGTGTGAGAGCCCCCAGGGACCCACACTTCTGCCATGAACCTTTCCAACCTTGGGCTCAAGAGATCCCCCATGACCCCTTCCTGCTGGGACCTCCAGACAGAGAGAGCTATGTGGATTCTGAGCAGAGCCTCCACTCAGGCACATGTGGAGTTCCAGGGGCCTTGGACCACTGGGCATCCTGGCAGCAGTGGTTGCAGCTCCAGCAACAGTAAAGACCAGGCCCCCTCACATGTCCCCAGAATAGGGGCTGAATCCATGAGACTAAGGAGTAGACAGATTGCGGGCCTCACCTCCACTGCACTTCACTGAACAATGCCCACTGGCCTAGGATCATGGCATGGCCACCCCAGCCCAACCTGAGCAGCCCTGCATTTCCGTGGGATGGAGCTGCAAGAGGGAGCAGGGAGACCTTTCAATTTAGCTGCTCTGCAGTCCCTGCACCTGCAGCCCTCAGGCTTGAGAGTGAGTGAAATTATTAAGGACTCATGTGGGCCCACAGCACAGAGCAGCTGTCTTACGAAAAAATGGCCAGACTGTTTTCCACAAGGTTCCCTGCCACCACTACTCCTCACTGGGCAGGGCCTCCCAACCTGAAACCCCAGCCACCTCAGCCCCACTTGGGATCTCCAGCCAGCAGCAGCTCTGCACTTGCTGGGATAGAGCTCCCAGTGGTAACAGACAGGCCCTCCATATTTATTGGCCCACAGTTCCAATCTTTATTACCCTCAGGCTTGGGAGGGAACACAGTGATTAAGGACTAATATGGGACCCCAGCACAGAACAGCTGCCTTATGGAAAAGTGGCCAGTTTTCCACATGTGTCCCTACAATTTTTACTCCTCATTGGTCAAGGCCTCTAAATCTGAGCCCTCAGCATAACTACCCTGCCCCTGCCTGAACTCTTCAGTCAGTAGCAGCTTCTGTTTCTTTGGGGAGGAAATCCCAGAGACAGCTCACAGCCCCTTTCCCATTGCAGGTACAATGGTACCTGCCTTTACTGCCCTTGGGCAGAGGAAAAAACAAAGGGCCTGGTCACAACACTGGAACCTTCAGCACACCCACAGCCACCATACACAGAGGAGCCCAGTCTATCTTTCCTGTGAGCCCCCACCCCCTACTCCTCATCAGGCAGGGCCCTTGGGTTCACAGAGCAGATGCCCCACTCCTGATTGAGCATTCCCACTGGTAGTGGCTCTGTGTTTCCCTGGGGGTGGAGGTTTCAGACACTACTGACAGTGCCTCTATCAGTGCCACTGCAGCAGTTCTGCCCTTGCTGCTTTCAGACTGGAGAAGGAACAAAGAGCCTAAGGGCTTCATGCCTCCAGCATGCCACACTCACCATAAAAGAAGAGCCTAGTTTCTCTTCCTTGTGAGCCTCCAACCCCCGTCCTTCACTAAGTAGGGCCCCTGGCTTGGGCCCACAGCACAACCACCACATCCCCTGGCTGAACATTCCTATTGGCAGTGGCTCTGCATTTCTCTGGGGTAGAGCTCCTAGAAGCAACTGAAAGCCCTTCTGCCACTGCCATTGCAGAGGTACTGCCTTTGCTTTGTTTAAACTGGGGAAGGAACAAAGACCCTGCTTGCCGTACTCACACCGCCAGCATGTCACAGGTACCTGAAGGAAAAGAGTCCAGTCTGTCTTCCTCATGAGCCCCTTGCCCCTCAGCTCATCACCAGGCAGGGACCCTGGCTTGGGACCACAACACAGCTGTCTCACTCCAGCTCTGTGTTTCCCTGAGGTGCAGCCCCAAGTGACAAGTGAATGGCCTTCTGCCACTGCCATGCCAAGGTCCCTGAACATGCTGCCCCCAGGCTGGGGAGGGAACATACATCCTGAGTTCTTCCTGGGGCTGCAGTGTGCAGCCCAGGAGTGCCAAGCCGAGATCTGCAGCCAGCACTCAAGTGGTCGAGGAGCCCACATCATCAGGGCACTGAGAAGAAGCAAGTCTGCAAATCCAAGAAAATATACAGGAGCCACATGGTTGAGCAAGAGGCTGCCTGCTAGCCATTACACTTAATTGTCATTGACAGAATTAGAACCCAAACTTCAACACCGCAAATGCTTTGCTAATATATGCCCCTGTGTAACCAATGACAAGAATTCAGCTAAAAATAAAAATCCAGTGCAAAGCCTTGGTTCTCAGAAAACATCCAGCAATGAAATCAACTGACTGTACTCAAAATATACCACAGTTAAAGGAACATCAGCCCACACAGATGAGAAAGAACCAGTGTAAGAACTCTGACAATTCTAAAAGCCAGAGTGTCTTCTTGCTTCCAAATGGTCACACTGGTTCCTACACCATGGTTCTTAACCAGGTTGAGATGTCTGAAATAACAGACATAAAATTCAGAATATGGATAGGAAAAAAAGATCATCAAGATTCAGGAGGAAGTTGAGACCCAATTCATTGAATCCAAGGATTACAATAAAACTATACAGGAGCTGACAGACTCGATGACCACTTTATGAAAGAACCAAACTTATCTAATAGAGCTGAAAAGTACACTACAATAATTTCTTAATATGATTGCAAGTATTAACAGCTGAATACAACAAGTTGAGGAAAGAATCTGAGAGCTTGAAGACTGGTTCTGCAAACTAATTCAGTAAGACAAAAATTAAGGAAAAAAGAATAAGAAATAATGAAACAAACTACTGAGAAATATGGGATTATGTAAAATGACCAAATCTATGACTCACTGTCATCCCTGAAAGAGAGGATGAGAAAACAAGCAATGTGGTAAACATATTTGAATATAATGCCCATGAAAATTCCCCCAATCTCACTAGAGTCACCAACATTCATATTGGGAAAATGCAGAGAACCCCTGCAAGATACTATATAAGAATCATCCCCAAGACAGATAATCATCAGATTCTCCAAGGTTTGCATGAAAGCAAAAGTATTAAAGGCAGTTAGAGAGAAGGGGCAGGATACCTACAAAACGAACCCCATCAAGCTAACAGTGGATATTTCAGCAAAAACGCTACAAACCAGAAGATTGGAGGCCCATATTGCACATTATGGAAGAAAAGAAACTCCAACCAATAATTTTATATGCAGCCAAACTAAGCTTTGTTAGTGAAGGCAAAATCAGATCCTTTTCAGCAAGCAAATGGAAGGAAATTTGTTACCAGCTGATATGGTTTGGGTGTGTCCCCACCCAAATCTCACCTTGAATTGTAACTCCCACAATTCCAATGTGTCCTGGGAGGAACCCAGTGGGAGGTAATTGAATCATGGGGGTGAGTCTTTCCCATGCTGTTCTCATGATAGCAAATAAGCCTCACGAGCTCTGATGGTATTATAAGGGGGAGTTTCCCTGCCCAATCTCATTTTCTTTTCTCCTGCTGCCATCTGTGTAAGACATGACTTGCTCTTCCTTTCCTTCTGCCATGATCATGAGGCTTTCCCAGCCACATGGAACTGTAAGTCCAATTAAATCTTTCTTTTGTAAATTGCCCAGTTTCAGGTATGTGTTTATTAGCAGCATGAAAATGGACTAATACACCACCAGACCTGCCTTAAAAGAGGTATTTAAGAGAGTGCTAAATACAGAAAGAAAAGACTAGTACTGGACACTACAAAAACAGACCTACATACATAGACCATTGATGCTATAAAGCTGTTACCCAGTGAAGTCTGCATAACAACCAGCCAACAACAAAATGACATGATCAAATTTGCACATATCAATATTAACCTTTAATGTAAATGCTCTAAATGCCCCAATTAAAAGGCACAGTGTGACATGTTGGATAAAGAAGGAAGATCTAACAGTGTGCTGTCTTCAAAACACCCATCTTACATGCAATGATACCTATAGGCACAAAGTAAAAGGACAGAAAAAGATCTACCAAGCAAATGGAAAACAAACAAACAAAAAAGCAGACGTGACTATTTTAATTTCAGACAAAATAGACCTTAAACTAACAACAATCAAAAACAAAGAAAGGCATTACATAATGGCAAAGATTTCAATTCAACAAGAATACTTAACTGTCCTAAATATATATACTACTAATGTTGGAGCTCCCAGATTCATAAAACAAGTTATTAGGTACCTACAAAGTGACTTAGTAACCATACAATGATAGCAAGAGACTTCAACACCACAAGGACAGTATTAGACAGATCTTTTAGCCAGAAGACTAACAAAGATGTTCAGGACTTGAACTCTAAGCTTGACCAAATAGACCTAACAGACATTTAAAGAAGTCTCCACCCAAAAACAACAGAATATACATTCTTCTCATGTGCACATGACACATACTCTAAAATCAACCACAATTTGGCCATAAAACAATTATTAGCACATTTAAATAATGCCAAATCATACAAACCACACTCTCAGAACACAGAGCAATAAAAATAAAAATTAATACTATGAAGATTGCTGAAAACCATACAATTACATAGAAATTAAACAACCTGCTCGTGAATAACTTCTGTAAACAATGAAATTAAGGCAGAAACTAAGAAGTTCTTTGATACTAAGGAGGAAAAAGATATAACATACCAGAATCTCTGGGATACATCTAAAGCAGTGTAAGGGGAGAGTTTATAGCACAAAACATCAACAAGTTACAAAGATCTCAAATTAACAACGTAACATAGCACCTTGAGAAAATTTTAAAAAGAGCGAAGTAACCCCAAAGCTAACAGAAACAAAGAAATAACGAAAATCGGAGCTAAATTAAATGAAATTCAGGTGTGAAAAAAACACACAAAAGATCAATAAATCCAGAAGTTGTTGTTTTGAAAAAAAATCAATAAAATAGATAGACTGTTGGCTAGACCAATAAAGAAAAAAAAAAGGGACAAAATCCAAAAATAAAAAAAATCAGAAAAGACAAAAGGGACAATACCACCGACTTCACAGAAACACTAAAATTCAACAGACTTTTATGAAAAACTCCATGAATACAAACTGGAAAACCTTGAAGAAGTGGGTAAATTCTTGGAAACATACAACCTCTCAAGACTGAAGCAGGAAGAAGTTCAAACCCTGAACAGACCAATAATGAGTTCCAATATTAAATCAGTAATAAAAAGCCTACCAACCAGAGAAGGCCCAGGGCCAGATAGATTCACAGCCAAATTCTATCAGGTATATAAGGAAGGGCTGGTACCATTCCTTTTGAAACTATTGCAAAAAGTTGAAGGGGAGGGACTCTTCCCTAATTCATGCTATGAGGTCAGTATCATTGAACATGACAAAGACACAACAAAAAAGAAAACTTCAGGCCAATATCCTTGATGAACATAGATGCAAAAGTCTTCAACAAAGTACTGGCAAACTGAATCCAGCAGCAAATCAAAAAGCTAATCCATCACTGTCAAGTAGGCTTTATTGCTGGGAGGCAAGATTGGTTCAACATATGCAAATCAATAAATGTGATTCATCACTTAAACAGAGCTAAAAAACAGAACCTAAAAACCCCATAGTTTCTGCTCAAAAGCTCTTGGATCTGATAAGCAATTTCAGAAGTTTCTGGATGCAAATCAACCTACAAAAATCTGTAGCATTACTATACACCAATAACATCCAAGCTGAGTGTTAAATCAGGAAAGTAATCCCATTCTCAATAGCCACAAAAAATAAAATACCTGGGTAGACAGTTAATCAGGGAGGTGAAAGAACTCTGCAATGAGAGTTGCATAAACACTGCTGAAAGAAATCAAAGATGACAGAAACAAATGGAAAAACATTCCATGCTCATGAATAGGAAAAATCAGTATTGTCAAAATGGCCATAGTGCTCAAAACAATTTATAAATTCAATGCTATTTCTAACGAACTACCAATGACATTCTTCAAAAACTAGAAAAATATATTTTTAAATTCATATGTAACAATAAAAGATCCTGAATAGCCAAGGTAGGCCTAAGCAAAATGAATAAAGCTGGAGGTATCACATTACTCCAACATCAAACTATGCTATAAGGCTACAGTAACCAAAACAGCATGGTACTGGGCAAAAAATAGATGCAGAGACCAAAGAAACAGAACAGAGCCCAGAAATAAATTTATGCACCTACAATCATCTGATCTTTAACAAAGTTGACAAAAACAATCAATGGGAAAAGACTCCCTGATCAATAAATGGTGCTGGGATATCATATCTGGCTAGCCATATGCAAATGATTTTAACTGGACCCTTTCCTTATACCATATACAAAAATCAACTTGAGAAGGATCAAAGACTTAAATTTAAAACATAAAACTACAAAACCCTTGAAGGAAACCCAGGAAATATCATTCGAGACAGGCCTTGGCAAAGATTTTATGAAAAAGATGCCAAAAGCAATTGTAACTGAAATAAAAATTGACAAATGGGACCTAATTACACTAAAGAGCTTCTGTTCAGCAAAAGAAACAGTAATCAACATAAACAGACAACCACAAAGTGGAAGAAAATATTTGTAAATTATGCATCTGATAAAGGTCTAATATCCAGAGTGTGTAAGGAACTTAAATTAACCAATAAAAATCAAACACCCCATCAAAAAATGGGGAAAGGGTATAAAAAGACACTTTTCAAAAAGAAGACAATATAGGTGGTCAACAAGCATATGAAAAAACTCTCAGGATCTCCAATTATTAGATAAAAGCAAATCAAAACCATGAAAGATACCATCTCACACAAGTCAGAATGACTATTATTAAAAATTCAAAAACTAAAAAATGTTGGCAAAGCTGTGGAGAAGGGAGAATGCTTGTACACTGCCAGCAGTGACGTAATTTTCCTAGTTCAGCCACTATGGAAAGCAGTTTGGTGATTTCTCAGGGAACTTAAAACAGAACTACAATTCATTCTAGAAATCCCATTATTGGGTATAGACTTAAAGGAATATAAACATTCTACCGTCATATATTCATTGTAGTACTATTCACAATAGTGAAGACATGGACTCAATCTAAACACCCCTCAATGATAGACTGGTTGATATGGTTTGGTTGTGTCCCCACCCGAATTTCAACTTGAATTGTATCTCCCAGAATTCCTGCGTGTTGTGGGAGGGACCCAGTGGGAAATAATTGAATCATGGGGGCCGGTTTGCCACTTTACATAGAACATGGGCAATTTTAAAACTTTTTAACACTTGTTAACTCTCTAAATTTGTTACAATGAACAAAGTTTATAATCAGAAAAAAAGAAAAGAAAGAATTAAAAACAGTAGCAACAACCAAAGCCCCTACACCAGTCTTGCTCTCATCAGATTATAGAGCCTAAGGTTCAAAACCAAGGATGATTCTTGATTCTTCCCTGTCCTTGAAACCCCACACCTAACCAAATACTAAATTATGTAGTCTTTATCTTAAGATAAAACTTCATCTCTAACAAAACAACTCTTTTCTTCTCCACCTCCATTGTAGTCCAACCTGCCTTTCTTTGAAGGCTACATCCTCCTTGGTCTCCGAGTTTTGACTTTATTCAAATTCTAATCTTTTTCCTACAGAGCAGCAAGAACTATCTTAAAAAATAAATGGAATAATGACACTCTTTTGCTTAAAATTCTTCAATTGCTTCCTTAAAAATCAAAGCTTTTTGTAATAATGTAGAAGGTCCTTGTGATCTGATGTTAGCCTACCTTTCCAACCATATCACACTTTATTACAATCCTCCCCTCCTTACGGCTAATTGGTCCTGCAAGCCTCCTTCTTTTTCTTCCTTTTAAAAATATTTTACTGTTTTTTTAACAGCAGTTTTAGTTTCACAGCAAAATTGATAGGAAAGTACAGCGATTTCACATATGCCCCCTGCCCTTGACTTATACATAGATATCCTTATTATCAACAACACCCACCAGAGTGATACATTTCATAAACTTTATGAACCTACATTGATATATTATTATCACTTCAACTCTCTAGTTTACATTAGGCTTCAGTCCTAGTGCTGTACATCCTATAGGTTTAAACAAATATATAATGAAATGTATCCATCATTATGGTATCACACAGAGTAGTTTCACTGCCCTAAAAATACCTGTTCTTCCCACCTTCCCCTCTAAACCCTGTCAACCACCCATCATTTTATTGTCTTCATAATTTTCACTTTCAAGAATATCATATAAGTGGAATACTACAGCATTTAGCCCTTTTGCAATGGCTTCTTTCACATAGTAACATGCATTTAAGTTTCTCTAATATCTTCTTATGGTGTGATGGCTCATTTCTGAAGAATATTTATGTTTCTGAATAATATTTCATTGTCTGGATGTATCCCAATTAAACTATTCACCTACTGAAGAACATATTGGTTGCTTCCAAGATGTTTCCAAATTATGAATAAAGTTGCTATAAGGATCCATGTGCAAGTTTTGTGTGGACATTAAGTTTCAAGTTTCTTTGGATAAATACCAAAGAGCGTGATTGGTGGTTTGTATCGTAGGAGTACGTTTACTTTCAAAAGAAATGAACAAATTGTCTTCCAAGGTGGATGTATCATTTTACATTCTCATCAGCAAGGTATAAAAACTTCTATTGCTCCAAATCCTCATCAGCATTTGCTGTTGTCAGTGTCCTGGATTTTAATTATTGTATGAGATATATAGTACTATCTCACTGTTGTTTTAATTTGCATTTCCCTAATGAAATATGATGTGTAGCATCTTCTCGTATATTTATCTACTATCTGTATGTATCCCTTGGTGGGGTATCTGTTAAGGTCATTGGTTCAGTTTTAAATCAGCTTGTTTGCTTTCTCCTTGTTGAGTTTTAAGAGTTCTACGTATATTTTGGATAACAGTCCTGTATCAGATATATTTTTGCAAATACATTCTTCCAATTTGTGGCTTGTCTTTTTATTTTCTTGGCTGTTTCTTTTAAGGAACAGAAAATTTTGATTTTAATAAAGCCCAGCTTATAAGTTATTTCTTTCATAGATCACGTCTTTGGTGTTGCATCTAAAGAGGCACTACCAACCCCAAAGTTATCTAAATGTTCTTCAGTGTTATCTTCTAGGCTGAAAGCCTTCTTTATGTTCTTAATATGTCATCTTCTTTCCCATTTCAATGCTGTCTTATTCAGCATCAGCTGCTGATATGGTTTGGCTCTGTGTCCCCACCCAAATCTCACCTTGAATTATACTATCCCCATAGTCCCCACACGTCAAGGGCTGGACCAGATGTAGGTAATTGCCTCATGGGGGAGGTTCCCCCCATGTTGTTCTCATGATAGTGAGTTCTCACAAGACCTGATGGTTTTATAAGCATCTGGCATTTTCTCTGTTTGCACTCACTCCATCCTGCCACCCTTTGAAGAAGGTGCCTGCTTCTCCTTTGCCTTCCGCCATGATTGTAAGTTTACTGAGGCTTCCCCAGCAATGCAGAATTGTGAGTCAGTTAAACCTCTTTCCTTTATAAATTACTCAGGCTTCATAGGAGTGGGAGAATGGACTAATATAGCTACTATAACAACATGCCGTAAATTGGGGAGCCAAAACAATAACAATTTATTTCTTGCAGTTTTGGAGGCTGGGAAGTGCAAGATAAGGGTGCCAGCATATTTGACATCTGGTGAGGGCCCACTCTTTGCTTCATAGATGGCAACTTCTCTCTGGGTCCTCACATAGTAGAAGGGCAAGGAGCTCCCTTAGGCCTCTTCCATAGGGCAGTAATCACATTTATGTGGGTTCTATCTTTATGATCTGTTATGATTTGGACATTTGTGCCATCAAAACCTCAGGTTGAAATGTGATTTCCAGTGTTGGAGGTGAGACCTAGTGGGAGGTGTTTGGGTCATGGCAGCAGATCCCTCATGAATGGTTTGGTGCTCTCCCTGCAGTAATGAGTTCATATGACAACTGGTTGTTTAAAAGAGCCTGATATCTGTCTCTTGCCTCGTCTCACACCATGTGACATGACTGCTCCCCCTTCACCTTCAACTACAGTTGTAAGCTTCCTGAGGCCCTCACCAGAAGCAGATGCCAACACTACACTTCTTGTTTAGCCTGCAGAACCACGAAACAAAATAAACTTCTTCTTTATAAATTACCCATTTTCCTGTATTCCTTTACAAAAGCAATGGAAAACAGGCTAACAAGTGACATAATTACCTCCCAAAGCCTCCACTTCTTAATACCATCACTTTGGGGATTAGGATTTCCAAATATGAATTTGGAAAGGATGAAACATTGAGACCATAGAAAATGCCATGTATCCTCTCTGCTCAGAACATTCCATCTCATAACTGGCTTATTGGGGAAGTCATGAGAATTCATCTCTCAGTTTTCCAACCACAGGGAATATAATTGACACAGGCCTCAGCTGCTGTTCTCCGATATTCATCTCTGGGTTTGCACTGAAGCCCGCACTTCCCATAGGCTTCTCCTAGGCAACAGATAGACATGTCAAGGATGCTGAAATGAGCTGTTCCCCTGGAGGCACAGTGATCCTCTGTGCTGACTTTGGTTCCAGGACTCTCCATCGTCCTGCCCAACTTTTCAGAGGCTGCAGGAGATCACGTTTTCACTTTCAATCTTCCTTTCTTTTCTCTTTGAGTTGGGGTTATACTTTCAACACATTTTGATCACTCTTCCAGCCTTATCTAGATTTGTCTTATTTTCCTTCACAGGCATTTCCCCCAATAAAATCCTTGAAGATTTAATGCCCTCTGGGTATCTGCTTCTTGGGGAATCTAGTACTCATCCTCTCATACATGCCTCAATTTCTCTTCAGACAAAACTTACCTAACATATAACTTTACTAGTTACTCTGTGTCCCATTACCTTTTTGTTTATTAATTTTTAAAAATAGCACTTTAAAATTTCCTATTTTAATGCATGCTCTTTATATAATTATTCTTGTATTGATTTTCTACTAGTAAAATTTAAGCTCCATGAGATCAGGAATCCTTTTGTGTCATTCACCAATATACCCTTTTTATATCTAAGATATAGTAAACACTCAATAAATATTTGTTTAATTAATTTATACCTAGCCTGTAACTAATATATGACTAACTCTACACAAGTGCACTAATAGTTAAAGATTATATAGCAATTGACTAAGTCATCAAAGTGTTCCTATCAATTTTGGTGTGGTACTCTGGATTTTTTTATGTCTACTTAGAACTGATCTCAAAGAATTAATCCATAGGGGTTTAGTGAATACTCTGACAGTTTGTAAGTCATCTCTATTAGATGGAGTTATAACTTTGAAACTAAAGGGAAAAATAAAAAGGGGGAATCTATCAGCCTTCAAATTTCCAACCTACCTGGAGCATTTAATATTCATTACTGAAGTGGTGTCGTCGTCTTGAGTATATATCTGAGGTTCGTCGTCTTATACCAAAGGAATTGAGGATGCGGAAACACAAGATCAGAGATTTAATAGGCAAAAAAAAGTGAATAGTTCTTTCTCCTGCAGAGAGAGAGAGGTGCCTGAGTGGGTCTTCTCGTCTGCAGCAAAGTACATGGTGGCTTTATAGACTGGCTTGAGGAGGAGTATCTGATTTACATAGGGCCCAAAGATTGGTTGGACCAAGTGTGCTCTTTACATAGCACACAAAGAAGCTGGCCACCCGACCCTAATCTTTTGTTATGTAGATGGGTTCTCTACCTGGCCAGCACCATGTTGCCTCTTCCTTTATTGTACACATGGTTGACAGAGAAAAAGGAAGCTGAAGCTGCTATGGTGAACATGCCAGCCCCCAGGTAGCCTTTTCCTGTTGGCACAGCTGATGGCTTTCACCCATGCAATCTTCCAGTTTGCTTATGTATGACTGCAGCTCAATTTTACAGGCTGCTTTTTGTTAGAAAATAAATGATTTGGGGGCTGCTTTTTATTACAAGGAAAACCTTATCAAGGACTTTCTTACCCTCTTTATCTGCCTAAATAATTTATTTTTAACTCCTATATCATCAATACCACCACTTTTTTTCTCTAGAAAAATTCCTCTTGGCAGTAGCTTATGCCTGTAATCCCAGCACTTTGGGAGGCCGAGGTGGGTGGATCATGAGGTCAAGAGATCGAGACCATCCTGGCTAACATGGTGAAATCCCGTCTGTACTAAAAATACAAAAATTGGCTGGGTGTGGCAGCACGCGCCTGTAATCGCAGCTACTTAAGAGGCTGAGGTAGGAGAATTGCTTGAACCCAGGAGGCGGAGGTTGCAGTGAGCCAAGATCTCGCCACTGCACTCCAGCCAGGTGACAGAGCAAGACTCCGTCTCAAAAAATAAAAGAAAAATGCCTCTCTTGTCCTCATTCGCTTCATACTTTCATGTATTCATTTCTATAAACCTACTCTAATGCTGTCTCCATTTTCCCTTCGTCATTGGTGCATATAGTATACTCAAACTTGGGTTTAGGTATTATTTCTCTCTCAGCGAATTCATCCATTCTTATGGCTTCAACTGTAACCTACACAGGTGACCCCTATTTCTAAATTTTACTTCTTAATAGTTCTTTCTCATATTATGAAATTATGTATATATTTATACATACATAGAACTTATATGGAATAATAATAAATAATAATAAACATAATAAATGTACCTATATTACAGGGGTACAGCAACCAAAACAGCATGTACAAGTACAAAAACAGACACATAGACCAGTGGGACAGAAAAGAGAGCCCAGAAATAGGGCCGCACACCAACAACCATCATGATTGTCGACAAAGCTGACAAATAGAAGCAATGGAGAAAGGAATCTCTTCTCAATAAATGGTGCTGGGATAACTGGCTAGCCATATGCAGAAGACTGAAACTGGACTCCTTCCTAATACCATATACGAAGATCAATTCAACATGGATTAAAGACTTAAATCTAAACCCCAAACTATAAAATCCCTGGAAGACAATCTAGCAATACTATTCTTGACATAAGAATGGGCAACGATTTCATGACGAAGACATCAAAAGCAATTGGCGATGAAAACAAACCTTTATAAATGGGATATAATTAAACTAAAGAGTTTTTACATAGCAAAAGAAGCTATCAAAAGAGTAAACAGGTAATATGTTGAGTGGGAGAAAATATTTTCAAATATGTATCTGACAGAGGTCTAATATCAAGCATCTGAAAGGAACTTAAACAAATTTACAAGATAAAAACAAACCACTCAATTAAAAAGTGGGCAAAGAACATGAGCAGACGCTTTTCAAAAGAAGACATACATGTGGCCAACAAGCATATGAAAAACATTTCAATATCACTGATCATTAAAGAAATGGAGGTCAAAACCACCATGAGATATCATTTCACACCAGTCAGAATGGCTATTTACCAAAAAGTCAAAAAATATGAGATGCTGGCAAATTTGCAGAGAAAAGGAAACAATTATACAGTGTTGATGGATATATAAATTAGTTCAACCATGTGGAAAGCAATGTGGCAATCACTTAAAGAGCTGAAAACAGAACTACCATTTGGTTTAGCAATCCCATTACTGGGTATATACCCAGAAGAATATAAATCTTCCTACCATAAAGACACATGCACATGAATGTTCATTGCAGCATTATCGACAACAGCAAACACATGGAATCAAGCTAAATGCCTATCATTTAGATTAGATAAAGAAAATGTGGTACATACACAGCATGGAATACTATGCAGTCAAAAAAAGAATAGATTATGTATTTTGCAGGAACATGGATGGAGCTGGAGGCCATTAACCTTAGCAAAGTAATACAGAAACAAGAACCCAAATACTGCATGTTCTCGCTGATAAGTGGGAGGTAAATGATGAGAACTTATCAACACAAAGAAGGGACAACAGGCATTGGAACTTACTTGAGTGTGGAGGGTGAGAGGAGGGAGAGGAGCAAAAAACAAGTAACTTGGGTATTAGGTTTAGTACCTGGTTGACGAAATAAACTGTACAACAATCCACATAACAAGAGTTTACCTATATAACAAACCTGCTTTTGTATCCCTGAACCTAAAATAAAAGTTTAAAATTGTATATATGTAAAAAGTGATATATAAATATTTAAATAATATTTAATATTTTTGACTTCATATTTCAGTATAAATAATATGTAATTTAACATTTAATCTAAAATATTTACATTTAAAATATATTAATATTTCAGGTATACACTGTAGGAAGAGCATAGGCTTTATAGTTATAAATACTACAGTAAAAATTTTGTGTCTGTAACACAAAATTTGTGTTTATGACACAAGGTGTTGCATGAATTTGAACACCTTACTTAAAATTTCTTGGTTCTAGTTTTGTTATCTAAGAAATTGAGTTAATAATACCCACCTTACTAAAATGATAGTTTCTGGCATGAGTTATAGATTTAATAGCATGTTACTGTTAATGGCATTAAAATAAATAGCTTCTGGGATGCACTCCCATCCTTTTACCAATATTTGCCTAATGTGTAAATTTAAATTGTTCAATATTTACTTTTCCATGTCAAATTAATAATTAAAATAAAATAAATTATAATAAGCAAATGAAAGATCAAATATATGAGTGAATTAATTTATTAATACAGTAAATATCTTCTTATAAAAAATTTCCAAAAAACAACTTTAGTAAATAGGCTATTTTCTATTTATAGTCCAAAATCTCTACCAGTCTTGTTGGCATTTTAAAATAGAGTGATAACACCTCTAATGATTCACAAATGATTTCATCTGTTGAGGAAGCATTGAAGTGGTAGTTTAAGAATTTTTTATATATATATATTTTTTTTATTATACTTTAAGTTCTAGGGTATATGTGCACAACGTGCAGGTTTGTTACATATGTATACATGTGCCATGTTGGTGTGCTGCACCCATTAACTCATCATTTACATTAGGTATATCTCCTAATGCTATCCCTCCCCCATCCCCCCACCCCACAACACATAGTTTAAGAATTTTTATAAACAAAATAATTGGGAGAAGATTTTGGGGAGAACGTGGTTCCTTTTTTTTTTTTTTTAACTTTTCTTCTTTCTTCACTCTTCTCTTCTAAAACTCTTAAATATATATAAACCACATAATCATGCTCACAAAAATTATGATGTAGAGCTACCTTCTAGCTACATAGTACATAGTACCCATTTTTGAAGGACACTAAAACTACTGCTTCCTCCACTCTTTTCTCTACCCCTTTGGTAACCCAGTGGTGCCAGTGCAAGTGAAATGACTTCAAGAAATAGCCAGAATAAAAAAGAGAGAGGTGAATGTGCACTTCCTTCAGGAAAACATTTTTTTTTAAAGGTACATCAACTTTGTTAATTTAGTGAGACATTAAAATATACACAAACATCTTTTATCATTTGATTTAAACATATTTCAATGTTAAGTTTACAACAATGAAAAAGGGATTTATTCATACCGGTGAGCCCTTTCTGCTAAAATCAATAGATTAGACTGCATTCTGGTCTATGTAGTTCTGAACGAAATGTTTCCAAATGGGCTGCAAATTATGTACCACCCACAACGGGCACTGAAAATTAATAAACACAATGCCATCTTCCATTTATCTTTATTAACGAACCAATAATAATATTTAATAAATATATATTCACGATGATAAAGTTTAAATATGATACTTATAAGAAATATTTAATGCATTTACATTAATTTCAGGGTCCATGAAAGATAGTAATTTAATATTCTTTAGGAATATGTTTTCAACATTAATTTGTTTCTGGATGCCTTGTTTGAGGAATCTAGAATATTTCTATACAAGTAAAAATGTAGTCATATTTAGAAAGGACGCATTTGTTTTTCTGATCTGGGTTACGTAAAGAGTTTGAACTCCAGATGAGAGGCTCAAACTATATACCAGAATGTTAAATATGTAATGTCACACATATTGATCTTATGAAGTAAATAAATGTTATTCCTTTTGGACATAATGTATTGTAAAGCATCGAGCAATAATAGAATATCTCACTGCTTTTTTATTAATAGAGATAACAAATTTTTCTTAAGTGTAATGGAGCAATCTTCCAAAATGAATATTCTATAAACATGAACCAGTTCAATTATTTTTATTGATAACTAGTGTCATCACTTAAAAATGTTAAAAACATAATTTTTATACATATACAGAATGATAACTATAAAATTTTTAGCTAATTAATAAGAGAACATAAAGCAGAAAAAGTACATATGAGAAATTGATCTCTTTTTATACATACGATAATAACGAAGATATACATTAATCCTGCAATAAAATTTGTGAAGTGAAATGTAAACAGATTAATGGTCCATAGGATAATAAAAGAAAAACCTTGGGATTATGGGACCAGTGTTAGTTTTGCACAAGTTAACAGCTAACTTTATAAAGCATAGGTCCTAGTAATAGTAAATACTTACCTTTTTTCAGTGAGTTTATTTTTAAGTGAACTTATTAGAAAGTATTCAAGCATGACATTGCAAGGAGACACAGGTTATTTGTTGCCTCATAGATTTTATATACTCTTCCTTAAAACTGTTTTTTGATTACTTAGTAAAGATTAACTTGTCAATTTTTTAATAAGTACTACTTTCATTTAGCAGTTTGTCAAACTCAGTTAAGCATCTACTTTTGGTGCACAGATTCAAATTCTAGTAGTAAAATATCTTTCAACCCTATATTAGAGATATCATTAATAAAATAAAATTACCTTAACCTTAAAACATTCAAATATATCCACAGAGATTGGATTAATTTCTGCCTAGAATATATTCTTGAAACATGATCTTATAACTTGAGTTATAATTTTAGTAAATCATATTTAGTGAGTGATATATACAGGAACATTTGAAATATATATGGTATTAAATAATACAAACTTGGACATTATAATAAAACAAATTTAATTAATAGGTAATTCCATATACCAAATATTTAAAATGTATTTAAAAAGTCTATTGTATACACAAATAATCAATGTTAAAAATAATGTATTAATATATTAATGAATGTAATTTTAGGATCATGACTTTAACAATAGAATATTTCCTGCTGAGTTGATAAGGAACGTGTTTGGCATAAGTTAGGAGATTAAAAAGGAGCTTGACAAAATAGTAGGTACTGATGTTACAAAAAATAACAATTTTATTACAGCGTCTAGTTATCATCACTGCATATAGTGTTCAGCTCTGTATGAAGTTAACTAATATCAGAGGTTAGCAAAGATGCAATCAAGGAAAGACAAAATGATAAAGAGAAGATATTACATCACCATTTGAAGAAACAGAAAATGAGACAAAATTGAAGAAAACATACTGTGAGGTGATGTTACCTCACACCTTTAAGAAAGCATACTGTTATTATTATCATTATTTTTCTTTCTTTTGAGATGGAGTCTTGCTCTGTCACCCAGCCCAGAGTGCAATGGCACAATCTCGGCTCACTGCAACCTCCACCTCCTGGATTTAAGCAATTCTCCTGCCTCAGCCTTCCGAGTAGCTGGGATTACTGGTACACACCACCACACCTGGCTAATTTTTTGTACTTTTAGTAGAGATGGAGTTTCACCGTATTGTTCAGGTTGGTCTCAAACTCCTGACCTCTGGTGATCCACCCACCTCAGCCTCCCAAAGTGCTGTGATTACAGGCATAAGCCACTGTGCCCACCCAAGAAAGCATGTTACTAAAAAGACAATAGATACCAACACTGGGTGAGGATATAAAGGAAAGAGAACCCTTGCATCTGTTCGTGGGAATATCAATTAGTACAGTCATCATGAAGAATAGCATGGAGAATCCTCAAAAAATTGAAATCATATAATATATTGCTGGATATATACCTAGCAATTCTACTACTTAGCATATATCTTAAGGAAAGGAAATCAGTATATTAAAGAGATAGCTGCACTTCTATGTTCATTGAAGCATTTTTTTTACAGTAGCCAAAACATGGAATCAACATACATGTCCACCAACCAATGAATGGATAAAGAAAACATGGCATTTATTCACAATGGAATACTCTTCAGCCTTAAAAAGAATAAAATCTTGTCATTTGCAACAACATGGATAGAAGCAAAAGACATTAAGTGACATAATCCAGGAACACAAAGTCAAATACCACATGATCTCACTTATATGTAAAATCTAAAAATCTTGAACTCACAGAAACAGAACATCAAACAGTGGTTACAAGAGGATTAGGGGGATTAGGGAGATGGTCAAAGGACACAAAGTTTTAGTTAGGAGGAGTAAGTTCAAGAGATTTATTGATCCTCCTTCCTCATCCTCCCAAGTGGCTAGCATTCTCAAATGGTTCTGACCAAGTTGAAACATGCCACCATATCTGGCTAACACAGATAATTTTTACTTGTTAATTTTAAAAATAAATATATATATTTACTTATTTAAATAAATAAATGATATATTTAAAATGAAGTTCAGATTTATTACACTTTTTTAAAGAAGACCTAAGCTCACCTTTTTAAAAAAAGCAATATGCCTTTTCATTCTTCTTTTTTTTTTTTTTTTTTCATTCTTCCTTTCTAATTGAGAACTGAATTTGGACATTAAGGGTTAAAGAGCTTGAATTATATTATCAACCATAGAATGGGAAAAATGTGTGGTGGCATTTCTCATTTAAAAGAAGGTAGAAGAGAAGCAGAGGGAGTATGACTATCAAATAGCTGAGAAACCTCTCTTGCTCAAAGCCCAAGTACTAGGCGATAGAAACACAAGGTAGAGTGACTTAGATCTGAGAAACTCTTTGCTTCATTTTCTTGTTTAAGCCATAGATAGCAACTGCTCTTGCCAAGACAAACTACTCACTATTAATATATTAAAAGTAAAAAGTAGAAGAAGCCCTATAGGAGATGTGCCAATTCTTATTTAGAAAGAGTTCTCAAGTCATTCCTCCCCTAAGTTACTTATGTACAAATGTATCTTACGGCTCCCATCATGAATAAGCAAGAAGAAAGAATGGACTCATTGCCTGAGGAGGCCTCCAGGTCAGATCAAGAAGTTGGCATTTAGATGTTCATGAGGACCATGACCACAGAACGGAAGTATAAAGGCATCTTCAGCCAGACGGAAGCAGGGAAAAAGACCCAGGGAAAAAGAACACGTTAGTAGCAGACTGAGGCATAAGAACAATAATACTTGGAGAGAAAAACTTGAACTCCTCCCTACATATACCAGATATGTCAGGTTTGGGTACTCTGATAAGCAGATGCTGAAATCTAGTTAGGAGCAGAAATACTTATTGAGGAATAACACTAGGGAAAGAAAAATGGAGGGAGCAAGATTGGGAAGGGGAAGCTTTTAGATACTAACGCTGATTTAACAAAGTCTGTCAGCCCAAAATGGAGCTCCAGAGCAAATACAATTAGAGCAATGTTGGGTAGAAATGAGTAGACCCTTGTACGACTACCTTACTCAGTTATTGGCTGGTAGGCAAGAAAAGAACACATTCTTTGATACTGTTGTCTTGCTTTGCAGGATCCACCCTGAAAATAGAGTTACTTAGGCTTAAAATCTGAGCTAACAGGTTGGGGCTCTCAGCTAACCACCCTCTTTGCAACCTGGCAACAAGTCCTTTCTGGAAGACGGATTTCAGCACAACATTTTCATGTCTGTCACACCAAGATAGCCTTTTTTTAAGTCCTGCCACTGACTTTTAAATCCTACCACCATCTACTCAAGCATAGATATCCCTGAAAAAGAAGGGAAGAGTAAAAATGATGGTGGTGAAATTTTTAGGACAAGAAAAAAAACTTAAAAATATGTGACTGACTGATTTGACTAGTAAGTGGCAACAATTGCTATAGCTCTGAATAAAAATGAGACTAAAGGCCTGAGTGATATTTAGTTACAGAAAAATTGGTAGTTTAATCATTGTACATACAATGTTTTTCCTATTAACTAACCACTATATGTATTTTAAATATATAGACATAAGGAAATTACATTACCAAGAATTAATTGTAATAGGTGTTTCAATTTTAGATTTCTAGGTATATTAAAGCACATAATTAGATCATTAGCTTTCAGAGGTGGCAAAAGCTAACCATTTCTACAAGTTCACTATTTCCCTTCAGAGAATTATAAAGCTATATTATAGAATAAACTAAGATATTCGGTAGTAAATTATTTTCTTAGTGCATCCTACTAAGGGGGATGAAAGAATTAATAATAACTTTGAAAAGTGATAAAGTGTAAATATAGCCACTTGCAAGTCCCAGATGGGAGTAAATAGCAATGTCAGGAAAAATCATAAAATGCAATTGATTAATTCCTTACAGAAAAATAATAATTCCATATGAAGGTACAGGCAATTCACTCAAGAAGAAAAAAATTCAGTAAAATAATGATATTAAAAGTGTAACATGATTTGCAATGATACTAATTTTCTCAAAGTTCCTGCAAGGACTCCAAACCTAAAGAAATACAGTGGGTTGGAGGTATTCCCGTATCTTTTGTGAGCTGTTAGGCCACCTATGCAGACTTTCTAAGAAACTATCAAAGAGGATCTGCAATGTGAGTGATCTTCTAGATGCTGGTTTTAAGGAATGAAGATGAAGAGTAAAGAGAGAAGAATCCTTTGCAATGACTTAGAATATTTTGTACATTTACCTCCACAAAGGAGGCAAGAGGAGGGTATTTCTACTAACTGTAAACAAGGGAGAGGGTTTTTCAAGAAGACCAATTACTCAGATAATTAAGTTTAGGGAGCATAAAGATTGCATGAGAGGCTGTGGCTAACCTGGCCTGATGTACAAAGCAGAGAATAAAGGGAGGTATTGCATTGCAAAAAAGCTATATTTCCACCTACTTAGGGACAAAAGTGTCTGATGAAGGGGATTGCATGAGGAACATGTGGTGGAAAACAGGCCTGGAGCTATCTTATGAGGGAACAGTTTTAAGAGAATCACCTTGAGGGTAAAGAGAAAACTGGGAAAAAACACTGATTCTCAGGTTCTAAAGTAGGTTATCAGGGACTGAAGGGTCCATATGGAGGAGGTATATTTGTGTCTGGTGAATTGTAGTTGGAAGTTACTAGCAAGAATATTTCTAGAAAAAAAACATCAATTTTCCATAGCAGAGAGCTAGCTCTTAGTATTAACACCAGATCACAAACAGCACTAGTAAAAAGTCTCCTCCACTTGTTCACTTGTTTAAAAAAGGATATCATCTCTCTATGAGCATAATCTTGAGGAGGTCAGAAACCAGGGCTCCATAATGGGCTAGAGAGTCTGTAAGGGAAATTGGAACTACTCCCATCCTACAATACAGCTTCCAAGGCTGAAAGAGACCCATCAGGAGGATAGAAAACTATTTAAAGTCTGGAGTTCTGATGATTATATTAAACACAAATTTAAAGAAAATAATAAAAGATAATATTTGTTAAATGTATAAGCATTATGAAGAAAGCTATGAATCTCAGCTCGGCTTTCACAAACAGCAGGTAAACAAGTAGCTGCTAAAATAGACTAGAGGTTCTATGGAAAAAAATGCTGAATTATGGTTGTGATTTATTGAAGATTTAATTTGGTTAAGAAAAAAATTTGTTTAAATCAATACCAATTAATTTCATTAATGTTGCCGAGTAATACTACTATTACACATAGTTGCTTGCAATGAAACTTGAGACCGATGTTATGAAAAGCAAATTTGCAAAGGCTTTCAGAAACTAAATGAAGACTAAAGAGTTCTGTTTTTAGAAGTATAATCTGAGAAATAATCTAAAGACTTTTAAAGGAAGTGCCAAATGATAATCATCTTAGCATTATTTTGGGGGAACACAGTGATTGGGTAACTGGCTTCCAATTTCCCAACAGGTTATTCCCAGGGAAAAAAAGAAGGTAGATGACTTGGAATCTTATTGTAAATTATGAAATATAAAGTAAATTCCAAAATTTCTCTGAGACTGGAATCAATAGGAAAACATACATTGTTCTTGAATAGGAAAGCTAATATAAAGATACCCTTTGTTCCTAGGCTAATTCATAAATTTGATACATTTTTTATTTAAATTTCTTTCTGGCTTTTTCTGACATAGTTTTTTAGTGCTTTTTTCATTTTGATATGTTCCTTTTATCCCTTTGTTTAATTTTTTATAATTTATTTAATACTGCAATATTCTCTTAAGTACTCTCTGCTTTAGGTCTTTACATGGTTTCAGGAATAGTCTTTCTGTAATTTGAAAATTGTTGTATCTATCTCTGTGTAAAATTCTTTAGTGACTTTCTGATTTCTCCTAAGCATAGTTTACATTCCTGGCTGAAGAATGCAGGTTCTCCAGGAGCTAGTGCCTGACTGCATCTCCCAGCCTGTGTGTTGCTCACACTCTTCTAAGGCATTCTGCTTTACACATCATGTTAGTAATGACCAATCAAATTCATTCTTCTCTCATTGCCTGGGATTATTGCCCCATTGTCTGCTCAGATAGCCTTTTTTGCTCTTTTAAGGATCAGCTCAAATGTTACTTCTACTATGAAACATTGCTAGATTCCCCATCTACCTCATTTTCTAGGTAAAATTGAACCATTATATCTTTGACTCCTTGAACTTGGAATGAGCTTCTATAGTAATATCTGTAATGCTTTATTATACCTAAATATTTGCATGTCAACCTTTCTTAACTAGTCTGAATGGTTCTATTTTATTGATATTTGTGTACTCTAGCACGGCGTTTGCATACATTAGATTTATGATAATTGTTGATTGATTGGATGTATTATTGAAGTTTGCACCCCATGTTTACATTGGTTCTGAAAATATTAAATATATACCTGAAACTCTATTCTCAGATGACTTATTGTTATCATGTGGTTATGTTCATGACCATTTTTTCAGTACCATATGTGGGATACTATAGTGGATACCATGGTGTGTTATGTAGATCCCTTTTCAGAATACAGCTGCTAACATATACCCCTAGGATGCGAAGCCTCTTTAGGAATTAATAAAAAGAACTTGATGAGAACTTTCCTGCTCAAGGTTCCATACACTTCCTGGGACCTCCTAGAAAGGCCCAAGTCCTTTACTCACAGGACAACCCTGAAGGACCTAAGATGTTTCAGAGATCATTTTGCAGTGAGCTGAATCTTTGGATGAAACAACATTGCAGCCTAATTCTCCCTCTGACCAATGCTGATTTTTTTTCTCCACAGATATTTGCTTCAAGAAGAGAACACTTACATTCTTTTATGCAGTTATAGAGGGAATGTTTGTGCCCCACCCCACAATTCATATGTTGAAATCCTAACACAGGATGCATTGGTACTAGGAGTTGTGGCCTTTGGAAGTTAATTAGGTCATGAGGATGTGACTGACACCCTTATAAAAGCGATCCCACTGAGGTTCTTGATTCCTTCTGCCATATGAGGACAGGTAGAGAAGATAGTCATCTGGAAACCAGGAAATGGGTCCCTGCCAGACAGAAAATCTGCCAGCACTTTGATATTGGACTTCCCAGCCTTCAGAACTGTGAGAAACAAACAGTTTTTGTTTAAGCCCTCTGTGCTATGACATATTTGTTATAGTAGCTGAAACTAAGACACATGCTAGTCTCCCTGTCAGAATCTGCTTTCAGAGAATTTAGCCTAAAATAGGTCTGCAAGGTGATCCGGAAAGAAATTAGTAGCACATTTATTTAAATGTTTTATCCAAAATATTAGAGGACATTGGCTGGGCGCTGGTGGCTCATGCCTGTAATCCCAGCAATTTGGAAGGCTGAGGTGGGCGGATCACCTGGGGTTGGGAGTTCGAGACCAGCCTGACTAACATGGAGAAAACCTGCCTCTACTGAAAATACAAAATTAACCGGGTGTGGTGGCACATGCCTGTAATCCCAGCTACTTGAGAGGCTAAGGCAGGAGAATTGCTTGAACCTGGGAGGCAGAGGTTGAGGTGAGCCGAGATCGCACCACTTCACTCTAGCCTGGGTGACAGAGCGAGTCTCCGTCTCAAAAAAAAAAAAATTAGAGGACATCACATTTCACTAATAGTTAATATGCACATGGACATGGAGTTTGCCCTCGTGTATGTTGCCAGGTATCACACACAATGTAAGAGATACCCCAAGAGAAGAGGGAGAGTTGTCAATGCATACGAGTTTTCACTCATATTCACATGACTGAGTGGATTTATTTATATTAAATTATCTAATGTAGCTAAACTACACAGTACAAAAAGATAGCTGACAAAGATACTTGTAAAAAGTACCAGAGATTGACAATAACCCTAATGATACAAGTAAATGGAAAGCAAGTCAGGTAGCATTGATAGTTCTTGCTCACCACTAGAAGAGATGACCTTTTTACACATGGATTCCCTCAGAAGCCCTCCTTGACTATAGCTGGTATTGACTACAGCTGGTGTGAAAGACCAGATTAGTGGAGTTGGAAAAGTTTTATACCCAGTCTGTCATAGGCTTGCTATTTAAAGGTATGTGTTGGTTTTGGTTTTTTTTTTTTGGTTTTGCCACATTCACTTTAGTTTTTTAATAAATATTTTCCTAGTACCCACTAGTTATTTTTTCTGCTCCTCTCCCCCTCCTCCCATCTTCCACCCTCAAGTAGACCCCATTGTCTGTTGTTCCCTTTGTGTGTTCATGAGTTCTGATTTAGTTCCCACTTATAAGTGAGAACATGCGGTATTTGGTTTTCTGTTCCTGTGTTAGTTTGCTAAGGATAACAGCTTCAAGCTCCATCCATGTTTTCGCAGAGGACATGACCTCTTTCTTTTTTATGGCTGCTTAGTATACTATGATGTATATGTACCATATTTTCTTTATCCATTCTGTCGTTCATGGGCATTTAGGTTGATTCCATTTGTTTGTTATTGTGAATAATGCTGCAATGAACATTTATGTGCCTGTGTTTTATGGTAAAATGATTCATATTCCTCTGGGTATATACTCAGTAATGGGTTGCTGGGTGGAATGGTACTTCTGTTTTAGCTCTTTGAGGAATTGCCACACTGCTTTCCACAATGGTTGAACTAATTTATTCCCACCAAAAGTGTGTAAGTGTTCCGTTTTCACTGCTACCTTGCCAGCATCTCTTATTTTTTGACTTAATAATAGCCATTCTTACTGTTGTAAGATGATTCTCATTATGGCTTTGGTTTGCATTTCTCTAATGATCAGTGATATTTAACCTTTTTTCATACACTCTAGGCTTAATACCTGGGTGATGAAATAATCTGTACAACAAACTCCCATGAAACAAGTTTACCTATATTACAAACCTTCACATGTATCCCAGAACCTAAAATAAAATGTAAAAACAAAAAGAACAGAGAAAAAGGAAAAGTAAAACTGTTCAACACACTTTATATCAATGCAGCCCAGTTACTATTATAAGAGAACAATTAGAAGCAGAGCTCTCTGAAATTAAAAAAGCTAGAAAAGGGATGACCTCATTTGAGTTATGTCTTTGAGATTGAAAATAAAAGAATTACAAACTGTTATTATCAGAGACTAACAATAAAAAAAGAAACACTCACGCCTGTAATCCCAGCACTATGGGAGGACGAAGCAGGCAGATCACGAGGTCAGGAGATCAGGACCATCCTGGCTAACACTGTGAAACCCCGTCTCTACCAAAAATACCAAAAAATTAGCAGGGCATGGTGGTGGGCACCTGTAGTCCCAGCTACTTGGGAGGCTAAAGAAGGAGAATGGCATGAACTCGGGAGGCAGAGCTTGCAGTGAGCCGAGACTGTGCCACTGCACTCCAGCCTGGGTGACAGAGTGATACTCCATCTGAAAAAAAAAAAAAAGAAAGGCACCCAGATGAGTACATTCAAAATGGGTCACTCATTGTGACTTTCTAAATTTATGTCATTTTTTTCCTTTTACAAAAATGAATGTGCATACTAATTTTCTATTTCCTTTCACCATCTGTTACCATAAGCTCTTAGACAAAATATAGCTATAAATCATAGATACTAAATATTTTCCAAAACTGAAAATTTAATCAAATCACAGATATATCATGTCTTCTAACCCTTGCATAAGTTTTTCTTTTGACACAGCACCTGGTTAAAACAATGTCAGTCTAAATGTGTCAAGAAGTTAGGCAATTAAACAACACATTACTAAAATTATTCATAATTTTAGTGTGCTTTTTGAACAGAATTCAATTTTAGAAATTTTAGTTTACCTTACTGACAGAGTTTATTGAGTCATTATTCCTATAAGAGAGAGTCACACTGAGGCTATGACAGTTTCATTCTCCGTAGAGAGGAAAAGACCTTCTACCTGTGGCTTGCCCCTGTTAATTACTACTACATTCTGCTAATTTTATAAAAGCTTCATTTAAGCTCCATCCTTCACCCAAGAGCCTGTGTAGTTTACATGTAATTATTGGCAGATTGCCTCAGAAATCTCCATCCAGAATCCATTCTCATGACTTTTGCCATTAATTTTTGTGGTTACAAGCACCATTTTCATCATATTACTCAAGACTTTGAAGTAGATGTCTATATTATTTAACATAAATTCTAAAATTCTCAGTCAACACCACAAATATCTGCTTTAATCACTTCTGCGATTTAAGAAAACATATTTCTTTAAACTAAGATAAGCACTTGTCCTTTGGTATACCTGGGTTACTGTCTCAACTACCAGTGTTTGCTTGCTGTTTTTATCATCTCACTGTGTTTCCTTTTATCTTACATTCACTATTTCCTATGCTTTCATTATAAATGTAAAATCATTATGTTTTCTCTATCAAATAAAAATATCATTTTAGAACAATCATTCATAAAAATCTTGAAGAAAAGCCTTTAGTTGTTATTGATAATAAATTGTGCCTTATTTGGTCATCATTATAAATATGACAAATTCTTAAAGTTATTACTTCCAGTTAAAAAAGTAAATGAAGTACAGTACATTCAGCTATATGTTTAGGGAGAAAATTAATGACAATTTGTTAGTCTCACAGTTTCATAAATACATGGTCTTTTGGAATATTAAAGTTTAGAAATTCTATACTTAACACCAATGTGCTATTTGACAAACAATATGACTTTCAACTTATAATAGTAATAGAATTTTAATATAAAATGTAAATCTCATATTTTAAATATATCATATAAAAATTATTTTTCATGAGAACAAAAAAATTCCTTTTAAAATTATAAAACAGTGATTAGAAAATACATCTAAATAAAAACTTAAGAAATTAAAGTATATATCTCTAGATTTTCTCATTTTAAAAAAGTGATTAATTTTTTTAACACTCACTTTAAACATGAGGGCTATATGCAAGAGATTATATTTAAATGTAATGAAATATAAGCTAAAATATGATTTCAAGAAAAGAAATACAGTGTCTAAATGTAGTGATTAAATATTGGTGGGCAGTCATCTAAGTGATGGTGCACCTATATTACCTGTAACACAGCATAAAGAAAGTGCATTTTGATATATATCTTTAATTTTCTTTTTTTTTTTTCAGATGGGGTCTTGCACTGTCACCCAGGCTGAAGTGCAGTGGCACAATCTTGGCTCACTGCAACCTCCATCTTCCAGGCTCAAACGATTCTCCTGTCTCAGCCTCCTGAGTAGCTGAGATTACAGGCGCCTGACACCACGTCCAGCTAATTTTTTTTGTATTTTCAGCAGAAGTGGGGTTTCACTATGTTGGTCAGGCTGGTCTTGGACTCCTGACCTCATTGATCCACCCGCCTTGGCCTCCCAAAGTGCTGGGATTACAGGTGTGAATCACCACGCCCGGCCCATATCCTTAATATTCTTTTTACTGAAGTGAGAGACAATATAAAAAAAGGAAAATAATTTCTCAGAATCATGTATTCCCAGATTGTTCTAGGTGTAGACATCCTTGTTACTTGTTACTTTTAACATTCCTTCTAACATAACAACTCTTTAGTTAAAACCATAAAAGAAATATTCAGAATCACAAGGGAGAGGAAATCTACAAGTTGTCATATTTTAGTTTAATGTTTGTTTCACCTTCACATTTTAGAACTAGTTAATGTTGTTACTATTCATTTATTCTTAAAAATTTGGAAGTTATATAACTTTGTAGAAGTAGATTTGAAGAAAACCTTTATAGGTAAACTATAATAAAATCTACGTAAAAACAAGATTAACTGCTAAAATGCTACATTGACTTCTAATATATTATGATAATTTAGGCCATTTTATTAAATGCACATTGCCAAATTAAGCTTAATTTAAAAGTCTCTCCTAGGATATGCAACTAACAATTAAAACAAAACAAAACAAATTTATTGTCATTACCACTATTACTTCTAAATGTTCAGCCGTATCATTTGCATTCTGATGATTTCATTTTCTTTCTGTTCGTTTCCTAATTTTGTCTCATATTTAGACTTTATCTTTTTGAGTACACACTTAAAAATTGGTTTTATCACCCTGTTGTATATAAGAAAATATATTTTCATGTTAGTAAGCATAACATTTTGTTAAGGGCACTGGAGGTTTTTATTCTAATGCATGTTTATAGTTTGATTAACAATATGAGTATCATTAGCATTTTCTCCCAAATGTTTTCAAAATTATCTAGTGATACTTTTTTCCAGATGCTTTTATACAGAACCATTGCAGTAATGTTTTAGCATAATGTTAAAATATCTACAAGATAATAAATTGATTATGTTTTAGTGGTTTTGATATGTTCAGATCAAAATTTCTACTTCATCCTTTGCTAAGCAAAATAAAGAGAACAATCCCTGTAGCAATAGTTATATAATAATAATAAATTTAATATTTCATTCTAACCTGTTTCAGGATCTTTTCTGGTATCTATGTTAGAGGATGCTTATAAAGGTTTCATCATGATGGAGTAAGAGACATAAAACTGGATAAATGTAAATATTTCAAGAATTGATCTCATTTTTATCCTTTTAACATAATTACTGTAATAAATATTTTTAATATGTGTTTTTTCTTTTCAATGTCAAGTTCAACAGACAAATATGTCTTCACTTGTTTATTTCTCTATATAAGAATTGATTAGTCAAAAAGATATGTTTGGATGTTTATGACTGTGTGTATGTGAATATCTAAACACATATATGTACATGTATTTGTATATATGTGTCTATGCATATTTGTATGTGCGTACATATATATGTAGGTGTAAACACAGGTTGCAGTTAGTTGATCAGCATCTAGAAAGTAAAATCTCCTTATAGTTTATGTACATGATACTACTCTAAGTAAAATGAAATTTGAAATACTAATCTCTAGTCAAAAATGTATATGATATATATATGTGTATGAAAACAAAATAAAATAAAAAATGCATATGATTTATGTATTTTTCATTAGTCTGGATAATCAGAAATCAACTGTAATATGTGGTAAAATATTTGTTTAAGTCACATGTATGTAACATTTTCTTAAAAGCATGTTGTAGTTACAGTAGTCTAAAGTAGTCGATTTTGGACTCTATTCTACCAGCATTTAAAAAATTGTCTTAATCTCTAGTCTGTATTTTTTCATGTGGTTCATGGAATGAATTTTCTAAGAAAGCAAGGCTTTTTAAAAAACATAATCTGAAGCAAAAACATTTTTCTGTGACTTTTCCATGAAACTAATCATTAGTCATATATTCCTTCTTCACTTACACAAACAGGCCCGCAATGCTCTAAACAAACCCTTTCTTCTATTTTCCTTTCTTTTGCTAGCATTGATTTTGATATTTGTCTTTTCTTATAAAGGTAGTCATCCCTACTTCTAGTCATTATCTGCCTCCATGCCTGGGAAACTGCCAGTGGTCACTTGACTTCAGATTAACTCAGAAAATCATGTGGACAAATGTCGGTTGCTAGAGATTAATTTCAGGCCTTTTTTTTGGTATTTATTTGCTCAGGAAATCTGTTCATGGTGAGTTATTTCTAAAGCAGAGTTTTGTCTATTGTCTCACTGTCAAAACACTGATGATAGATGAATAGATAGATAGATATAGAGATAGAGATAGATGATATAGATATCTATATATACTTGATTATACTCTGAGCCACAACTACCCTCAATGACTTTACTTTGGAAACTAGGAGCCAAACTGTGATTTGTAGGTGATTTGGTCATCTACCTAAAAAATCTGAAGATAATTAATAAAAAAAATTCAACCTGTTTAAAAGGTTAAGAAAATTACAATACACAGTAACCAAAATAGCATGGGACTGGTACCAAAACAGATATATAGACCAATGTAACAGAACAGAGCCCTCAGAAATAACTCCACACATCTGAAACCATTTGATCTTTGACAAACCTGACAAAAACAAGCAATGGGGAAAGGATTCTCTATTTAATAAATGGTGTTGGGAAAACTGTCTAGCCATATGCAGAAAACTGAAACTGGACCCCTTCCTTACACCTTATAAAAAATTAACTCAAGATGGATTAAAGACTTGAATGTTAGACCTAAAACCATAAAAACCCTAGAAGAAAACCTAGGCAATACCATTCAGGACATAGGCATGGGCAAAGACTTCATAAGTAAAACACCAAAAACAGTGGCAACAAAAGCTAAAATTGACAAATGGGATCTAATTAAACTAAAGAGCTTCTGCACAGCAAAAGAAACTATCATCAGAGTGAACAGGCAACCTACAGAATGGGAGAAAGGTTTTGCAATCTATACATCTGACAAAGGGCTAATACCCAGAATCTACAAAGAACTTAAACAAATTTACAAAACAAACAAACAAACAAAAAAAACATCAAAATGTGGGTGAAGGATATGAACAGACACTTCCCAAAAGAAGACATTTATGCAGCCAACAAACGTATGTAAAAAAGCTTATCATCACTGGTCATTAGAGAAATGCAAATCAAAATCACAATGAGATACCATCTCACACCAGTTAGAATGGCGATCACTAAAAAGTCAGGAAACAATAGATGCTGGAGAGGATGTGGAGAAATAGGAATGCTTTTACGCTGTTGGTGGGAGCGTAAATTAGTTCAACCATTGTGTAAAACAGTGTGATGATTCCTCAAGGATCTAGAACCAGAAATACCATTTGACCCAGCAATCCCACTACTGGATATATACTTAAAGGATTATAAATCATTCTACTATAAAGACACATGCACACGTATGTTTATTGCAACACTGTTCACAATAGCAAAAACTTGGAACCATCCCAAATGCCCATCAATGATACACTGGATAAAGAAAATGTGGCATATATACATCATGAAATACTATGCAGCCATATAAAAGGATGAGTTCATGTCCTTTGCAGGGACATGGATGAAGCTGGAAACCATCATTCTCAGCAAACTAAGACAGGAACAGAAAACCAAACACTGCATGTTTCTCACTCATAAGTGGGAGTTTTATAATGAGAACACATGGACACAGGGAGGGGACCATCACACACCAAGGCCTGTCAGGGGTGAAGGGTTAGGGGAGGGAAAGCATCAGGAGAAATACCTAATGTAGATGACGGGTTAATGGGTGCAGCAAACCACTATGGAACGTGTATACCTATGTAAGAAACCCGCACGTTCTGCACATGTACCCCCGAACTTAAAAGTGTAATAAAAAAAGAAAATGAATATGTGAAATAATTACATCATATTTTTGTTTTATTTATAAAGTCACATCATATTTCTGTTTTCTTTGTATATTTCTATATTCTAAATGCTTTATATCAAGAAGAATTTCAGACATACAAACAAGTAGTTAGACCAGTATAATGAATCCATATCTGCATCAGTTAAAGGCTGTATTACCTATATTCCCACCCACCATTTTTCCATATTATTCTGAGTAATTTTATCCTATGATCTATGAAATTTCAATATGCATTTCTAAAGAAGTACTACCTTTAATTAGCATAATTACAAATATTCTTATCACACCTAAGGAAATAATATTTCTTCAATAGGACCAAATTTTTGAATTCCCATTATCTCAAAAATATTCAATATCAGAAAATTTCTCTGTAATGATCATAAATTTCATATTTGACCTTCCTCTTTATTTTTTCAAAATGTATTTCTTCAACAGTCTAGTTGTTACTCAGGTATTTTCTTTTACAATTTAGTTTACAGTTATAACTTAGTCATTTAATATATAAAAAGAAATTAGCAACAATTGTTAATAATGTGTATGCAAAATTGCAGTAGATACTTTGTGAGGAAGAGATAATGGAGTCATAGATTTTAGCCTCTACGAAATCAAAATATATTTTTTATTAGTGCTTGTCAGCTAAATATGTGTGTGTGTGTGTGTGTGTGTGTATAAGATGTGTTTATAATA
Organism: Hylobates moloch; assembly: GCF_009828535.3. NCBI lineage: Eukaryota > Metazoa > Chordata > Mammalia > Primates > Hylobatidae > Hylobates > Hylobates moloch. Next base: position 49,900,491 of record NW_026652280.1, on the reverse strand, counting down.
TTTGTAATTGCTTTATATGACTTAGGGCAAGGTCTCCCATCTACTTCTGAGTATACTGTCGTGATTTGCTCTGCCTTTGGCATCCATATAACACCCTCTGAAACTTCTTCCAAAAGTTTTTCCTCCTCCTTATTCTAAAGTAATATAAAAAAATTGTTTTTCCTGGAACTAGAAATGTATTACTGTAATAGTTTAGTACTGCTAAAAGTGGCATTCAGAGAAAGAAGACACTGATACAACTAGAGATGTACATCTGGTGCTCAGCCTTGAAACATTCAAGATTGAAATGTACACTTCTTTACGGTGTCCATTGTTAGATTTTTTTAGATGGAGAAAATTATAATATACAATGAGTCCCATATCCTACTCTAGGTTGTAATTGACAGAGTGCACCACACATCCCTAAATAATTGTAATTGCATTTTCTAAATACATTAAAAAGAAATACTTCCTACTGTTGGCAAACTATCTATGTTTTTTTCTTCCCATTTCTGTGGATATAAGAAGTAGAGTTTATCCTCAACAAATTGCACTGATTCCTGGTAATATATAAGGCATTTTTGGTAGGGTTGTAAAATTGTGTATCCATTTTATTTATTTGGTTAGTTTTTTACAATTTCAATAGCTTTTGGGGTACAAGTGGGTTTTGATTACATGGATAAATGGTATAGTGGTGAAGTCTGAGATTTTCATGCACCTGTCACTCAAGTAGTGTACATCGTACCCAGTGCGCAGTTTCTGTATCTCTCACTCCCTTCCCACCCTTCCCCTTCTGAGCCTCCAGGGTCCATTATACCACTCTGCATGCCTTTGCTTACCCAGAGCTTTGTTCCCATTTATAAGTGAGAACACACTGTATTGGATTTTCCGTTTCTGAGTTACTTTCCTTAGAATAATGGCCTCCAGCTATATCCAAGTTTCTACAAAAGGCATTATTTAATTCTTTTTCTGTGGCGGAGTAGTATTCCGTGGTGTACATATATCACATGTTCTTTATCCACTCATTGGTTGATAAGCACTCAGGTTAGTTCCATATCTTTGCAATTGTAAACTGTGCTGCAATAAACGTACATATGCAGGTGTCTTTTTGATATAATAATTTTCATTTGGTTAAATACTCAGTGGTGGGAAGGCTGGATTGAATGATGGGTGAACTTTTAGTTCTTTAAGAAATCTCCATATGCTTTCCATAGAGATTGTACTAATTCATACTCCAACCACCAGTGTATAAGCATTTCCTTTTCACCATATCCATGTCAACATCTATAGTTTTTTGACTTTTTAATAATGGTCATTCTTGCAGGGGTGAGTTGGTTGGTATCTCATTTAATTTTTTTAATTTGCATTTCCCTGATGATTAGTGATGTTGAGCATTTTTTCATGTTTGTTGGCCATTAGTATATCTTTTTTTGAGAAGTGTCTATTCATGTCCTTTGCCCACTTTTTGAAGGGACTGTTTGTTTTTTCTTGCTCATTTGTTTAAGTGCCTTTTAAATTCTGGATATTAGTCCTTTCTCAGATGCATAATTTGCAAATACTATCTCCCTTCCTGTGGATTGTCCATTTGATGATTATCCCTTTTGCTATGCAGAAGCTTTTTAGTTTAATTAGGTCCCATTTATTTCTGTTTGTGTTGCATTTCTTTTGGGGTCTTAGTCACAAATCCTTTGCCTAGGCCAATGTCCAGAAGAGTTTTTCTTAGTCTATCTTCTATAAATTTTATGATTTTTGGTATTAGATTTAAGTCTTTGATCCATCTTAAGCTGATTTTTGTATAAGGTGAGAGGTGGAGATCCAATTTCATTCTTCTACATGGGGCTATCCAGTTTTCCCAGCACCACTTGTTAAATAGGATCTCCTTTCCTCAATTTATGTTTTTGCATGTTTTGTCAAAGATCAGTTGGTTGTAATAGGTTGATACATAATTGCGTTATTTTGCCATTACTTTCAATGAAAAAAACACAATTACTTGTGCATCAACTTGATATTTGGCTTTATTTCTGGGTAGGCTATTCTGTTCCATTGATCTATGTGTCTACTTTTATACCAGTACCATGCCATTTTGGTAATCATAGCCTTGTAGTATAATTGGAAGTCAGGTAATGTGATGCCTCCAGATTTGTTCTTTTTACTTAGGATTGCTTTAGATATTAAGGCTCTTTTTTGGTTCCATATGAATTTTAGGATTGTTTTTTCTGATTCTGTGAACAAAGATGTTGGTATTTTGACAAGAATTGCATGGAATCTGTAGACTGCTTTGGGCAATATGGTCATTTTCATGACATTGATTCTTCCAATCCATGAGCATGGAATGTGTTTTCATTTGCTTGTGTTACCTATGATTTCTTTCACTAGTGTCTTGTAGTTCTTGTAGGGATCTTTTATTTCCTTGGCTAAGTATATTGCAAGGTTTTTTTGTTTTTGTTTGGCAGTTATTGTAAAGGGAATTGAGTTCTTGATTTGATTCTAATGTTGGTCATTGTTGGTGTATAGCAGTGCTACTGATTTGTGTACATTGATTAATAATCTGTAGTCTTTTGGAGGAGTCTTAAGAGCTTTCTAGGTAATACAATCATATCCCTGGTAAACAGTCATAGTTTGACATCCTCTTTTCCAGTTTGGATGCCTTTTATTTCTTTCTCTTGTCTGATTGGTCTGGTTAAGGCTTTTAGTACGATGTTGCATAGAAGTGGTGAACGTGGACATCCTTGTTTTGTTCCAGTTCTCAGGGGGAATGCTTTCAGCTTTTCGCCATTCAGTATGATGGTGGCTGTGGGTTTGTGATATATGGATTTAAATATATTCAGTTAGGTATGTTTCTTCTATGCATAGTTACTTGACGATCATAAAGGGATTTTTATCAAAAAGTGATGCTAGATGTTATTAAATGTTTTTCCTGCATTTATTGCAATAAATCCTATGGGTTTTGTTTTTAATTCTGTTTATGTGATGTATCACATTTATTGACTTGTATATGTTAAAACGTCTCTTCATCTTGGGATAAAACTCACTTGATTATGGTGTATTATCTTTCTGATGTGAGGTTGGATTTGGTTAGCTAGTATTTTGTTGAGGATTTTTGAATCTACATTCATCAGGGATGTTGGTCTGTAATTTGTTGTTGTTGTTGTTGTTGTTGTGTCCTTTTCTGGCTTTGGCATCAGGGTGATACTGACTCCATAAAAAGTGTTAGGGAGGATTCTTTCTCTCTCAATCTTTTGGAATAGTTTCAGTAGGGTTAGTTCCAATTCTTCTTTGACTGTCTGGAAGAATTCAGCTGTGAATCCATCTGTTCCTGGACCTTATTCTCTTGGCAATTTTTTTTTTAAACTACTAATTCAATCTCATTGCTTGTTATTGGTCTTTTTTGGGTTACTATTTCTTTCTGATTTAATATAGGAGGGTTGTATGTTTCCAGAATTTATCCATTTTCTCTAGAGTTTCCCTATTATTTCAATAATTGTCTCAAATGATCTTTTGTATTTCTGGGGTGTCAATTGTAATGTCTCCAATTTCATTTCTAATTGAGCTTATTTAAATTTTCTCTCTTCTTTTCTGGGTAAATCTAGCTAATGGTCTATCAATTTTGCTTATTCTTTTCAAAGAACCAAATTTTTGTTTCATCAATCTTTTCTATTTTTTTAAATTTTAATTTCATTTAATTCTTCTCTGATCTTTGTTATATCTTTGATTCTGCTGCTTTGGGTATGGTTTGTTCTTGTTTCTCTAGTTCCTTGAAGTGTACCGTTATGTTGCCAATATGTTATATTATAGATTTTCTGATGTAGGCTTTTAGCACTATAAACTTTCCCCTTAGCAGTGCTTTTCCGTATCCCAGACATTTTGATAACTTTTGTCTTTATTATCATTCATTGTGAAGAATTTTTAAATTTTAATATTGGTTTCATTGCAAACCCCAAAATCATTCAGGAGCAGATTGTTTGATTTCCATGTATTTCTATAGTCTGACAAGATACTTGATGTTATTTTGATTTTTAAAAACTTATTGAGACTTATTTTGTGGCCTATCATATGGTCTATCTTGGAGAATGCTCCATGTGCAGATGAGAAGAATGTATATTCTGCAGTTCTTGGGTAGAATGTAGTGTAAATATGTTAGGTCCATTTGTTCTAGAGTGTAGTTTAACTCCATTGTTTCTTTGTTGACTTTCTGTCTTGATGATCTGTCTAGTGTTGTCAGTAGAGTGTTGAAGTCTCCTACTATCATTGTATTGCTATGTATCTCATTTCTTTGGTCAGGAGTAATTGTTTTACAAGTCTGGGAGTTCCACAGTTAGGTGCATATAAATTTAGAATTGTAATATCTTCTGGTTGGATTGATCATTTTATCATTATATATTGAGCTTCATTGTCTTTTTTTTTTTTAACTGTTGTTGCTTTGAAGTCTGTTTTATATGATATAAAAATAGCTTATCCTGCTCACTTTTGGTTTCCATTTGCGTGGAATATCTTTTTCCACCCCTTTACTTTGAGTTTATATGAATCTTTATATGCTAGGTGAGTCTAGCGAAGGCAGCAAATACTTAGTTTATGACTTTTAAATCCATTCTGCCAATCTATATCTTTTAAGTGGAGCCCTTAGGCCATTTACATTCAACATTAATATTTAGATGTGAGGTATTATTCCAGTCATTATGTTAAATGCTACCTAGATATTTTATTTTCTTCATTTTGTTATTGTTTTATAGGCCCTGCAAGTTTTTATGCTTTCAAGAAGTTCTATTCTGGTGCACATCAACCTTTTGTTTCAGGATTTAGAACTCCTTTTATTTACTGCAGGGATGGCCTGGTAGTGACAAATTCCCTAAGCAGACCTGATGCTTTGTCTCACTGCTCTTAAAATTCTTTCCTTTACATGGCCTTTAGATAGCCTGATAACTACATGCCTTTGTGATGTCCTTTTTGTAATAAATTTCCTAGGATTTCTTTGAGGATCTTGTATTTGGATATCTAAATCTCTAGCAAGGCCAGGGAAGATTTCCTCAATTGGAAAAATAAGTTTTAAAACCTTTTTGCTTTCTCTTCTCTCTCAGAACACCAGATATTCTTGATTTGGCCATTTTACATAATCTCATATTTCTTGGAGACTTTGTGCATCTATTATTTCTTTTTTTCTTTATTTTCGTCTATATTAATTTGAAAGCCTTTTCTTCGAGCTCTGAAATTCATTTTTCTACTTGGTGTAGTCTATCTTTAAAATTTTCCATTGTATTTTGTAATTCCCTAAATGTGTCTTTCATTTCCAGAAGTTTGGATTGTCTTTTCTTTAAAATATTTATCTCTTCAGAAAATCTGTCATTCTTATCCTGAATTTTTTTTATTTCTTTATGTTGGTTTTCACCTTCCTCTTGTATCTCTTTGAGTAGCTTAATAATCAATCTTTAGAATTCTTGATTTGGTATTAAAATATTTTAAAATATTTCATCTTGGTTTGGATTCTTTGCTAGGGAGTTAGTATGATTTTTTGAGAGGCGTTACAGAATGCTGTTTTGTCATTACTATAATTATTTTTCTGGTTGCTTCTCATTTGGGTAGACTATTTGTCCTCATTATTCTTGAATTTATTTTTGATTTGACTGTGAGGTGTTTTTTGTTGTTGTTTGTTTGTTTGATTTCTTTTTCCCCCTTAAGGATGTGGCTTTAATGCTTATTTTTTTTTGTAACCTAATTGAGCTCCTGGTGCTTTCAAGGGTAAAGACTCTGTGAGGGGTTCCTTAGTTATAGAGTCTTTGTATGATGACTTTTTCAGACGCTGGTTCTAGGAGCAGTGTGTTTGTTGTGTGAATAAGTTCACTGTCTCCTATGGGGTTGGAATGGCAGAGATTTCTTGAAGCTTATCTCATTCCCCTGTGGTGTGCACTTATTTATTTTTTTCCCTAATATTTTATTTACTGGGTTAAATAGTTCAGGCTTTAGGCCAGTAAGTGAAGTGTCCCTGGGTAGAAATCAGTTGTGGCTAAAGCAGGTGGGTAAATGCAATACCCAATGGTGGGCAGAGGTCGCAGCTTTGACAGAGGTGGCTGGAAGATCTCTGAGTTATATATATTTTTACAAAAGCTTTGTGTAACTCACAATACCATTAGTGACATGAAAGATTATCTTTTAAATATGGATAATACAGAGATCCACACAATTAATGTATGCTGGTTTGACATTTTACTAAACTCAAGGAAACTTGATACTTTTTAATAACGTGAAGATTTTACTCTATATTTTAAAGTACACATAAATTAGATATAACAATTTTAATAAAATTTCAATAAATATTATCAAAACATTGGGGTCTTTTGGTTGAAAAAGATACAAATTCCCAAAAGCAGATTCTGACTTTCTCACTACTCAATGAACAAACTGGAGCTTTTATTGCTAAAACTGACCACTCTGTTTATGACCCAGTATACGTGTATTTATGTATCCATCATTTGCTAAACATTTTTTAGTGTCAATCGTAGTACTAGCTATGCTTCTTAACCTGTGTAAGAATTTCACAGTCACAATTGAACAATTTCACAGATTTCACAGTTTGAAGAGGCAAATCGAACAAAGATAACTGATAATAGAAGTCAATAAATGATATATTTGAGACATATATACTGGATTTGGGAGTGCATACACTTAAACCTGTTTCTAGGGGATTTGGAGGAAAACCATAGAACCAGAGAGTATGAGCGATGATTTATCAAAACCTGAGTCATAAATATCTGAGCTCATAAACAATATCAAAGTACAGAACAGAATAGAATATCTGAAATGTATTCAAACAGCCGTAATCACAGCAAACAGAGGAGGCAAAAAATGATGACTTTCAAGATGGTAGAGGGAAGAGAAGTAAAATACAAAGCCATCGAAATACAGCTATGTGCCAATTTTCTTATGTACTGTATCTCATTGAAACTTCTCACAAATCTGTGAGGTCAGAAATAGTAAATTATTTGCTCATGCAGCTAATAATAATTTAGAATAGATCTTAAATATTTAGCTTCAAAATAAAGGTTATTTTTATAATGTCATTTTTCATCCAATAAACATGCAAACAATTAGCTAAAAAAATTTAGTTAGAAATATTACAGAGGTAAGGAGAAGAGAATACAAGAAAAACCCCCAGGCTAATCCTGAACCTTTCCATCTCATCGTCAATTGCCTCATCTCATTCCTTTGAGATCCAGTTTTGACCCCACAAGTTTAATGATGATAATTAAGAGATTTCTGTCTTAGTAGTTTTTTGAGAGATGAAAGCATCACAATTCTTTGCAAGAGAGGAAATCATTACTAGAAGATTCAAAGGAGGAAATTGATAAAGTATACTAGTGTGGAAAAGATTTTAAAATGAAATAAAGTCTAAATGCATTATTAAAAGACAAAAAGATAAAGTCCCAATAAGGAAATATTTTCAGGCATATGTATGAATTAGATACCTTCAAATTAATTATGTGTCATATCATCAGGAAATATTCTAGGAGAAGTAAATATTTGAAAACATATTCTTTTATTCCTGCCTTTTCTGCAAAACTCTTGCTTTTCCTGTGGCAAAACTGTAATTCATGCTCTAGTGAGTCTCTTCTTTATCAATATTAGGTAGTGACTTTCACAAGGAGAGTTCAAAATGTCTTTAGAAATTTTAATGCATTAATTTTCACATCCCTGCAAGGCAGGTGGAAAGAATTACTGTACTCGTCGAATTAATTGTCAAACTAGGACACTAGTTAAATGATTGCAAGGACCTTTGAGTAATATTAAAGATATTCGATTTGATTCCAGTACCACTTTTTACTTTATAATTTTATATTGACTATTTTATACCATCAAGCCTGTTGAGTGACAAAATTCAAAATTTCTGCTAATCATTGTTCTCTTTCCCTCCTTCCACATCTCCATTGATTCCATTATTTTTTCGGGTCATTAACTTATCCAGTTCTACAACCTCCACCCTCATAATCTCATACCTAAACTGTCCTAACCATTTCCTAGCTAACGAATGTCGTGACAGTCTCTAATTCAAATCTTTCTAAATACATAGACAAATTAAATTTTCCCCAAATAACTGCATTAAGAATTTTACTTTCCTATGTATACGTAATTCCAATAAATAATTAGAACTTTAGAAATTCCTTTTTCTGATCCTAATCTACTTTTCCAAACACAGTGATACAGCTCCGGTGAGTGGAGGAACACCAGGGCTTTTGTCTCTCACGAATTGGATAAAATGACATGGACACACATGGAGTGGTTTTAAGGCGTGGAGAGTTTAATAGGCAAGACAGAAGGGAGAGGAAAGGAAGAAGCTCCCCTGTACACAGACAGAGGGAGGAGGGCTCCAAAGCGGAAAGGGGAAATCCCGAGTACAGGTAAAGGTGGCTGCTTTTATGAAGAGAATGGAGGAGGTGGTGTCTGATTTGCATAGGGCTCAGGGGATTGGTTTGACCAGGCAGGTCACTCAGGTAGCCCATAAAAAAACTGGCCCTCTCACCGTAGCCTTTTAATATGTAAATAAAGGGCGCCATGTTGTCCTACACATGTGGGGACATGTGGGGACATGTGGGGGCAGCCATGTTGCCAGGCACATGTGAGGGCAAGGGCAAGAGGAAGAGGGCAGGAATCGCCAAATTTGGGCGGACCCGGTTTCTAATAGTCTGCATTTGCATATCAAAGGTTGCCAGCCAGTCTCTAAGAGCTAGAGTTTTCCTGCTAGACAGAAACGTTTCCGGAGCTGCTTTAAAAGAAATAACTTTACAAGGACCCTTTTTCCTCTCTATCTGCCTAAAGTAATTTCTTAATAACTCCTAAACAACAGTACTGTCATATTGTGCATGTCTTTAATTTACAGTAACTCTTCTGAATTCCATGAAAAAAAGAAAAAAAAGGAATATTATAGCCCTGGAAAAAGCCCTTTTGCCTTCTAGTGATTATGAAGAGGTGACTTACATATACCCAATCCTCGGTGTTCTCAGATCTATTGTGTTTCACAAGGCAAAACCATATCTTAATAGAAAATAAACATTCAAAGTTTTAATAAGCATACTATTTGTAGAATATATCTCTTTGGCTTATGCCAATCTTTTTTTTTTAAGTTCAACTGAATAAATAGTTGTCGAGGCTCATTTGCTTTAATTAAGTTGTAATTGTAGAGCAGTTTTAGATTTACAGAAATGTGAAGATAGTAGAGGGTTTTCATATACTCCACACATCTCCCCTCACAGTTTCTACTATTGTTAACTCTTGAGCATCCACAGCTTAATTGGAGTTTCAGTGCCAGACCGACTAACAGCCCTGCCCTAACAGGAAATGAAGGGGAACTGGAGGTGGGTGTTTGCAGTGTGCCTCTTATGCAACACGTTTTACCTGGCAGATGGCCTAATAACTAGTTGTCTGACCCACAGCCAGGGGGTCGCTGAGACAGGAAATTTGTTTCTATTGGCAGACACCCTTTTGGCTCTTCTCTGGCCTGTGTGCGGTTTTTGCTTGCCTGCCCATTGTTCTGTTGCTGGGAGCCTGACTGTTTGTTCTCTCCTGGCATCATGGGGAAATCTAGCCTGGAGTAGCCCCTGGTTCTTCACATGAAAGGCACAAATTCAATACAGCGCCACAGTAGGAAATGAGTTCAAAGATCTTTTAAGGTACAGATTCTAGGCAAGGAGAGAGAGGGAAACGAGGTGGGGGTCAGGGAGAGGAGCAAATAGCAGTATATATAAGGAAATAGGGTGTGGGTCACTTTAAGTTCATAAGCAAATACCTAAATGGTCTGCTTAAAAGAAGAGGCAGGAAAGTAGGGAGCCCAGTCAGCCAGGCGGAACAGATGCCTCTAAGTTCTTATCTGTGGCCACTCTGGCCACTGGCTTGAGCCATTTGGTTATGATATAGAACTGGAAACTGTGTCAAGGGTGACTGAGCTCTGCTTCTGTATGAGAAAGTTAAACTTGTATTTAAAATAGATGCCAAGGAAGTCTAAACTTTAAAGAATTTAATAAAATAACATCTTACAGAAGTGTGGTATTTTTGTCACAATTAATGAACCAATATTGGTAGATTATATTAATCAAAATTTATACTGTATTCAGATTTCCTTAGTTCCTACCCAATGTTCTTTTATTGGCCCAGTATCCTACCCAAAATAATATATTTGGTTGTCACGCCTCCTGGGTTGTTCCACCTCCTTGAGGGACGAGTATCTATATAAACTATTTGAAATTCTTCTACAGGAGAGTTTTGTCCATTCTCTGTCATTTACTTATTTGTTCAGTCATTTATTTATAACATAATGGATTCAATCACGACATCTTTATGTTTTCGGTTATAATCCAATACAATATAATCTGATCTATTCAAGGGCAACTTTTGATGCGCAATATTTGCCTCACACAATAGTAGAGGCCTAATCTTAGTACAAGGCGAAACTACATTGTATTTTAAAGTAATTATGTTGAAACTCCCACTTTAAGCCACACTGTTTAGCACATTTTGTTCCAGAAATATAGTAAAAAAAAAAAAAAGTTGGCTCATAAGGAGAGTATTATAGGATAATTTAACTCGTTTTATTTATTTATGTGTAGGGGAATAATTACATACAATATAAAAACATAGTACTTTTGCAAATAAAAATTTAAGGAAATTGTATTTTGTTTAAATAAAAGCTGTGAAATGTAACAATTATTCTAAAATTATACTCTCAATCATATAATATTTATTTGAAGTAATTTGCAAACTATAGTGTGTATAATAATTTCCTGAGTTTGTTGACAGACATCTATTTCTGATTCCCACCCTCAAATATTTTGTTAGGAAATGTCAAGCGTGGCGCTCACAATACACAATTTAAAAAGCATTCCATGGAATTCAGATGACAATTTTCAGTATTTCCTCTTCCAGAAGTGCTGTTGTGGGGAAAGAGACCCATTCTTCCAGGGATAGAATATCCCAAGACCCACATCTGCATAGCAGCATGTCAGATAACTAGCTGGATACTTATGGCCATGTGACTAAGTTCTGTCCATCTAAATGAAAGTAGAAATTAAATATGCGAATTTTTGCCACTTCTTTAAAAGATAAGCTCCTTTTCTCCCATTTCACAGTCTGTAACATGGTTATGCTGCTGGTGAGTCACATTTAACCAAGTCGACAAAAAAAAAAAAAAAAAAAAAAAATGGGGAGTGTTAGCAGAAAAGTAGATCACCCTGGATATCCCGGACCACTTGCCTTCCTCTGGGCTGATATGCGTCTCCATACTTTTGCCCTCTTTGTTATGGCAGCATAGCTTATACTTAAATAAAAATGTTTTTGAGGAATCAGATCAAACCCTGCCAATACTCATATAATGCATATTTACTAATACTTTAGTTTTAAATATGGTAAGCACATGTCCCAGTTTGTCTTAGACTGCCTGTTTTATATCTGTAGTTGGACCTAATTATTGTTCGTGCCTTTTTTCACTCTCAAAAATAGCCTTGTTTAAATGATAAATGATATGACACCCTATTTTAAGGGACTTGGCTTGCTCAATAATATATCAGAATTCTAAAAAGTTTCTACTCAAAATTCAATTCAGATTCTTACACAGTTCAAATTCATGGTGATCATACAAACTTTAAGCACAAAGAACACTTTACATGAATGTTATTGTACAATTATGTATACGTAATATTATAATTCATGTTTGATTAGAAGTGAAAAGTAGGCAAAATAAGGCTGGAATGATTTTTTTTTAAATTTCTGTTTAAATCATTTTACAGCCTCTCGAATCTCCTCTAGCACCAAAAAATAATGAGCCAGGAATTCTACAGGCCATTGGCAAGTGCCTATCTGCTCTTCAGAATTTCTGAATAAGCAGAATGATTAATTCATTTAAATTTATTGCCCAGGAAATATCAGAGGTAGCAGATGCTTTTCTCAATAGTGATTTACATTGAGAAGAAAATGAAAATCCTGGCCGTCTTAATTAGGTGAATGTACCACTAAATCTAGACTTTTCCCCTGCAATTTTATGAAGAAGCAGAAGTATTCTTCCCTTGTTTTTTTGTTTTTGTTTGTTCGTTTGTTTCTATTTGCTGCCATAAATTTTTGCCAGCACTTTTTCTATCCTTTATGGGGTGGAAGTCCCTAAAGATTGCTGCCTTGGAAACGATTAATCTCTAGTCATTAAAGCTCTCAACTGACATTGCAGAAAAGCTATCAGAATCTCTTCATTAGCCTTGAGATCAGAAGCTTTAGATAAGCACAAGTAAACTTGGATTCTAAAACCATCCTCAGGGTATATTAACAAGAAAAGATTTTACAGCAACTCAGGACTGATACTTCTTTATTCAGATGCTTTTCTATCACATGGATTTTGCAGAACTATATAATCTGCCTTAATAATATTAAAAAACTGCTAATATAAGCTTGGGAACATTACACAATGGGAACTTGTCATCAGTAACTTCTTCCTGTCATTTTTTTAGTAATTGAAAGAGATGTGGTTTTAAGAGCTATACCATGTTGATTCATTCTTCTTATTTATTTATTTTATTTCTTTTTTGAGACAGAGTCTTGCTCTGTCACATAGGCTGGAGTGAAGTGGTGCAATCTTGGCTCACTGCAACCTCTGCCTCCAGGTTCAAGCAATTCTCCTGCCTCAGCCTACTGAGTAGCTGGGACTACAGGCACGTACTACTATGCCTGGCTAATTTTTTGTGCTTTTAGTATAGATGGGGTTTCACCATGTTAACCAGGATGGTTTCGATCTCCTGACCTCATGATCTGCCCGCCTCGGCCTCCCAAAGTACTGGGATTACAGGCATGACATTCTTCTTATTTTATAATTTTCACTCAATCTAACAAAAAGTAAATCCTAGGATTTAGTAATCTCAGCTCCTCAGGAAGCTGAGGCAAGAGAACCACTTGAATCCGGGAGGAGGAGGCTGCAATGAGCTGAGATTGCACCATTGCACTCCAGCCTGGGCAGCAGGAGCGAAACTCCATCTCAAAAAAAAAAATAATAATAATAATAATAATAATTTTCATTTAAATCACTACATTTCAGCCTTCAGTTTTTTTATAAATTATTTTTTTCCTTAGGATTATTGTTTTTTTCTGAAACTTGTTATATCAGTGCCAGTGCTCTCACATAACTGCACCTATCCTACTAAGCTAAATTTGAGATGTTGAATTATTATTATAGAGCTCTATAATATAGTCCTTAATATTCTTTTTAAATACAACTACATAAATATTGTGCACTTTCAACTTAACTATGTTTTCACAAAATTAAATCAAATAAGGTGTCTAAAATGTGACAGACTAATAGTCCATAAAGTTTTTTTTGGTTTATTCCATATGTATTATTACCCCCCACTTCAACGTCTACCTTTTCATTTCCTCGTCTTATATGAATTGGAGAAACCACAGTAGCTTTATACCCAACTACTATTCTATTTGCCAAATATGATATTCTATCACAACAAAGAGAAAGAAAAAGGACTGACTAATTTTACTTCTACTCATTCTTATTTCTCATTAGGCTTCTAGCCCTGATTTATTTTAAAATCAAAATAAATTGTGTCAGTAGTTATTCTAGAGACTCTTCATAGTTACCTTAAAATAATTTACTTCTACGAAGTTCTATTCTCAATTCAATTTTATAGTAAAGTGAGTATTAGAAAAATAAAAACTAGAAAATTATTCAAAAATAGTAAAATACATATATCACTTGTTTTTCAAAGTAATTAAACATTTTCACTGGGTACTTCCTAGTGCAAGGATTTGGAAACTCCCTGAACAAAGACTATTAATGCAGCAAGATGTCTTTAGAGAATGGTAAGTCGTCAAGAAGGCTAGACCTTGGCAGTGAATTAATAGATTTAGGGAAGACAAATTGGAACAGGATATGGGTGGCTTTTAGTTTTCATAATAAGGTGCCTGGATGTAATTCGAGTGAATATTCCAAACTGTTTGAGCAAGTTATGAATATTATCAGAGATATAATATGTGTTTGAAGGTGCAAGAAATCTTGGAATTCACTGATCCAGAAGAAGGTAAGGTAGAGTAATTGATGAGCCGAGTAATTCATAGCTAATTAGTAACACATTCCTATTTCATCTAAAGTGCCTAACACAGGGTGGATATGCTACATACATCATATCAATATTTTTAATTAAATACTTTGTTTCAAAACATATTTTCTCAAACCTTCCTTCCCATTTCAAATTTAGATGATACTTTTTTTATTACGGGAAAATATACATAACAGGAAATTTAGCATTTTAACCATTTTAGAGTATTAACTGTGGCATTAAGGACACATTGTTGTGCAAACATCACCACCATCCATCTCCAGAAGCTTTTTAGCTTGTCAAGCTGAAACTCCATGCCCATAAAACCATAATTCCAATTTCCTTCTCCCCCACGACCCTGGAAACCACTATTATATTCTCTGCCTCTGTGAGTTTGAGTACTCCAGAAACCTCATATCATTTTTCCTTTTGTGTCAGACTTATTTTGGTTCGCATAATGTCATCAAGGTTCCCCATGTTTCATGTGCCAGATATTTTTTAGACTGAATAATATTATTACATTGTGTGAATATACCATGTTTTGTTTATCCATTCATCTCCGATGAACACTTGAGTTATTTGCATCTTTTGTCTACTAGAAATAATACTTCTATGGGCATGGGTGTGCAAATATTTGTTTGAGGCCTTGATTTTGATTCTTCTTATCTCATTTTGCTTATTATAATCTTCGATAATCTTAGTTCATGTGTCTTTCCAGAAACATATGAAATCTTCACTGTAACTATAAACTTTATCATAACTATTAGCCCTGTGAAGACTCTTTTAAACATTGCAGTAGATTCCTAGACTGCCACAAACCTTACATAATAATTAATACCCATGTCATTGACCAGCACACATTACATTAACTTCTGTAGGCAAACTTGCATACACATCAGATGGACAGATATGAACCAACATGTAGAACTATTGCCAATGTGAATACACTAAACTATCCTTGAATATCATATTTAGTAATTAATCCAGGCATCCATTAATGAAACTGTGGTTTAGCAGGTTCACGTTCCATGGAATACCAGTGGAAGATAAACTGAAAGTTTCCAGTAGATAAATGGCCTATCATCCTTCCTCTTCTTGATCAAATGTTCTTACTCACAATGATTCCAGAAGTCTCTCTATAAATGTCTTCAATTTCCACTCAATCAGCAACGATTTCCTGAGAAGCTGTAGGCAGCTCTGCAATATGCTACCTTGCATTTGTTTTCCTCCTTTTTGGAATCACTTCCTTTTTCTCATCACTCTAAAAGCCAGGAAAGGAGCTGTTATGGCCTTCAAGCCAGTTTTCAATAAAACTCAAACATCCTATTCAGGAGATCTGCTTTATAGGTCTATCCTGGAACCTGAATTCTTGAAAAATAGAGTCATAAATAAAACTTTATTTGAGAAATTTATTACACATTTTGTTTTTCTTGTTACCAAAATAAGGACATTTATCTTAATACACGTTTTTCTTAGATGTCTCCAGTGGTTTCCACTAATTTGAGATTCAAAGCCTGTACTCTCTGTAATGCATATTCTGTGTTCTTTTGATTTTTTTCAGGATTCAACGACTTGGGAATGGCTTACATTTTTCTAGCAACACAGGCACTGAATTATTTTCTGGAATGAATCATCTAATTTTCCACTATACAACTCTTAAGATACATGTGTTGTATATTAGCTTCACTTTCTAAAGGCTCACTCATTTTTGTGTGCAACAGTCCCTGAAGAATGTTCAAAATGATGTGGATTTTACACTACTATCTTGTTTGGTACTCTTATATTCTTTAAACAATTTATAATTCTTGATTTTTCAAGTCTCTGCCTTTCAGATTTTGGTAAGAACCATAAATCTTCTGCTACTGTTTGTAGAGAAGTTCAGCTTTCCAGATTCCTTTCCATCTCTGTGAACTAAGCCTTCTAGATATTCTCTGCTAACCAATAGGTCACCTATCTACAGTGTAACTCCATTGAAGAAGGGGACGCAATTTTTAAATTTCTCTATTCCTTTTTTCCTTTTAAATTTTAAGCAAGTTTAGAATGACTAGAAAAGATGTTGCTTTCATGGTGGTTTTCCGTGTACTCCCTTTGTAATAAAGCAGAATTGGGTGTACTCAGTTTTCGTACAAATAATAGTATTCTCCCCTAGACATGCATGGTTATAACTGGTGTGGTAATTTTGATGTATCTCTGTGTGATTCTTTTTCAGTTACCTATATTTTCTTTCAACACACCTAGTCAACCATTATAGTTCCAAGAAAGAAAGAAGGCAGTGGTAAGTATGTTATCTAGTAAAGGAGAAGGAAATGACACAGTGGAAGATCCATACAGGGAGAGGAAGGCAAAATCTCAGGCAGGCAAGTGGTAAGGTTTTGCCTTAACAAGAATTCCTGGCCAGGCACGGTGGCTCACGCCTGTAATCCCAGCACTTTGGGAAGTCAAGACAAGCTGATCATGAGGTCAAGAGATCGAGAGCATCCTGGCTAACACTGTGAAACTCCGTCTCTACTAAAAGTACAAAATATTAGCCAGGTGTAGTGGCGAGCACCTGTAGTCCCAGCTACTCGGGAGGCTGAAGCCAGAGAATGGCATGAACTCGGGAGGCTGAAGCCAGAGAATGGCATGAACCCGGGAGGCGGAGCTTGCAGTGAGCCGAGATAGTGCCACTGCATTCCAGCCTGGCCAACAGAGCGAGACTCAGTCTCAAAAAAAAAAAAAAAAAAAAGAATTCCTACGGCGAGGACATTCCCATTTTCTAGTTGCCAGTTTTATCTTCAGTGCCAAGAGATCATGGAACCCTCTCATCTGCAAAACCAGAGGCCATCTTAGAGAAAAGGGAGAGGAAAATAATCTGGAAATATACCTTATAATTCAGGCAGTTAGACCAAGTTTGATCAGAGCAATTTTGGACTTGTGAAAAATAAGCATTAAATTCAAGTGTTGGTAACACAATGCATTCTACAATTCCAGATTGATAATAATTTAAAATGTTTGTTAATATAATTCTATTATATTTATACTTATAAAACTAATTTGAAAGCAAGAAAAATACAGAAAATAAAAAGTCAGCTTAAGGGGCCAGTATTACTGAGTTATCTATTCTTTTCTTCTTTCTTTCTACAGAGGCATAGACGTCATGTATGTAGCCCCTGAAACAGAGTGAAATAATAAAACATTTTTATAATCTGTTTTCTTAGGAAACCTCTTTCTGAAGCTCTGTCATATTAAACCCCATTAAGTTTAAAAGGTTTAAGAGAAAATATTAATAACTAAGCCTAATATTCAATGAGAAGAAGAAATAAAATCTTAAAAGAAACAAAGAAATCATTCAGTAGAAAGAAAGTATTATTTAAAGTATATAAATAAGGGATTATTCCAGGAAAAACACAGGAACAAAATACAACATTTATTATTCTAGAGATTAAACTATAGTCCTTAGACTGTGACATTTAATAACTCGAAGTGAACAAAATTCTTTAATTTCCATTGATTTCTTCTCTGACAAAGCATTGCCACATACCAAACGTGAGCTTTTCTGTGTCCAAGGGCTACTAAATACATAATTAGCAGCATGTTGTTGTTTAGTTTTTGGCAAGGCCATAAATAATTTTTTTCTGTGATAAACTGTCCAACCCTGAAGGTTAACGTTTTTATCAAAGTTAATCAGTTCCTCTGAACAAAACTAGATTTAAAAATATATATTCAACCAAATTAAATTAGGATTTCATTAATCCACTTAAACAGAAAATGAGCAGTGGTAAGATGAATTATTACTCCAATTCTGAATTATGTTAACTTTTTAAAGAAATACAATATTCTTATTACGACTGTTTATGGAAGTTCCTAATCAGAACTAGGGACTGTGTTTTAAATACATGATAATTGATCCTTACAAGGAATCTTCAACATGAGTATTTTTATCACTACTTTGAGGGGAAGAAAAGTCAAGATTCAATGATGTAAAGAATCAGTCTACAGAATGATGATACTTGGGTATTTTTTGGTATATTATAGACCATGAATTGTCCGCATATGAAGTTGTGCTTTCCATTTAACTATTATAAGTAGCATATAGCAGGATTTTTGATATCCAGTTAGATAATATCTATATAGGTATTTACCATAAATTAATTTTAATTTATTTCTAACTCCTTATATTGTGAATTTGTTAAACTTTGTTTTTTTATTTTTTTTTCTATTCATGGTACACAGATTGGTTTTTATTTTTCTTATTTCCTTTAATTACATAAACTCTACGGATTTTACCTCTCTTGTTTTAGGTGATTCCTTTAGAAGTATAATAACATTTTTAAAAATAAATTTGCCTACCAAAGTATAATATCCATCAGTACTTCAATCTACCACTAGAACAACAAAAAAAAGTCTAATAGCTTAACACTTTAAAAAACTTGCTCTATCCTACATTACTATTGTATAAATTTGTTTTGCAACTTTTGTTATTTTAAATATCTACTATGATATTAAAATATCAATATCTTTTATTAATTACATTGTTTATCATCATCTTTGTACTTACCTTCATTTTTATTTTGACTGAAGTATATACTATTTAGATTTTTCTTTTGTTTTGGCAAAAGGATATTTGCGATTAACTAATTGTGTCTCTTATTTTACTTCATTTATAACAATTTTATAATAAAGTGTATTAGTAGATTTTCACACTACTGATAAAGACATACCTGAGAGTGGACAATTTACAAAAGAAAGAGGTTTAATTGGACTTACAGTTCCACATGACTGGGAAAGCCTCACAATCATGGCTGAAGGCAAGGAGGAGCCAGTCTCATCTTACATGGATGGCAGCAGGCAGAAAGAAGGCAAAAAGTGGAAACAACTGATAAAACCACCTTATCTTGTGAGAATTATTCACTACCACAAGAACAGTATGAGGGAAACTGCCCCCATGATTCAATTATCTTCCACCAGGCCCCTCCCACAGCACATGGGAATTATGGGAGTACAATTCAAGATTAGATTTGAGTGGAGACACAAAGCCAAACCATATTATTCCTCCCCTGGCTCCTGCCAAATCTCATGTCCTCACACTTCAAAATCAGTCATGCCTTCCCAACGGTCCCTTAAAGCCTTAACTTATTTCAGCATTAACTCAAAAGTCAACAGCCCAAAGTTTCATTCAAGACAAGGCAAGTTCCTTCCACCTATGAACCTGAAAAATCAAAAGCAAGCTACTTACTTCCTAGATACAATGGTGGTACAGACAATGGGTAAATACAGCTGTTCCAAATGAAAGAAGTTGACCAAACGAAGGGGCTACAAGCCTCATGCAAGTCCAAAATCCAGTGGGACAGTCAAATGCTAAGGCTCCAAAATGATCTCCTTTGACTCCAGGTCTCACATCCATGTCATGCTGATACAAGAGGTGGGTTCCCATGGTCTTGGGCAGTTCCACCACTGTGACTTTGCAGGGTACAGCCCCTCTATCAGTTGTTTTTGTGGGTTGGCATTGAGTGTCTGCAGCATTTCCAGGTGCACGGTTTAAGCTGTCCATGGAGCTACCATTCTGGGGTCTGGAGGATGGTGGCCTTCTTCTCAGAGCTCCACTATGCAGGGCCTTGGTAGGGACTCTGTGTGGAGGCTCTGATTCCACATTCCCTTCAGCACTGCCCTAGCAGAGGGTCTCCATGAGGGCCCCACCCCTGCAGCAAACTTCTGCCTGGGCATCCAGCATTTCCATACATCTTCTGAAATCTAGGTGGAGGTTCTCAAACCTCAATTCTTGACTTCTGTGCACCTGCAGGCTCAACACCTCATGGAATCTGCCAAGTCTTTGGACTTGCACCATCTGAAGCCACAGCCTGAGCTCTACCTTGGCCCCTTGTAGTCATGACTGGAGCAGCTGGGACACAGGGCACCAAGTCCCTAGGCTGCACACAGCTCGGAGACCTTGGGCCTGGACCATAAAGCTACTTTTTCCTCCTAGGCCTCCAGACCTGTGATGGGAAGGGCTGCCATGAAGACCTCTGACATGCCCTGGAGACATTTTCCTCATTGTCTTGGGGATTTATATTTGGCTCCTTGTTACTTAAACACATTTCTGCAGTGGGCTTGTATTTCTCCTCAGAAAATGGGTTTTTCTTTTCTGTCAGATTGTCAGGCTGTAAAATTTTCAAACTTTTATGCTCTGTTGCTCTTTTAAAAAGGAATGCTTTCAACAGCACCCAAGTCACCTCTTGAATGCTTTCTTGCTTAGAAATTTCTTCCATCAGACACCCTAAATCACCTCTCTACAGTTCAAAGTTCCACAATTCTCTGTGGCAGGCCAAATGCTGCCAATCTCTTTGCTAAAACATAACAAGAGTCATCTTTGCTCCAGTTCCCAACAAGTTCCCCTTCTCCATCTGAGTCCACCTCAGCCTGGATCTTATTGTCCATATCGCTATCAGCATTTCAGTATTTTGGGCAAGCCATTCAGAAAGGCTCTAGGAAGTTCCAAAGTTTCCCCCATTTTCCTGTCTTCTGAGCTCTCCAGACTGTCCCAGCAGTTACCCAGTTCCTTTCACCCAGTTCCAAAGTCACTTTTGCATTTTCAAGTATCTTCTCAGCAGCTCCCCAATTTACTGGTACCAATTTCATGTATTAATTCCTTTTCATGCCACTGATAAAGACATACCTGAGAGTGGACAATTTACAAAAGAAAGAGGTTTAATTGGACTTACAGTTCCACATGGCTGGGTAAGCCTCACAATCATGGTAGAAGGCAAGGAGGAGCAAGTCCCATATTACATGGATGGCAGCAGGCAAAGAGAGAATGATGACAATGCAAAAGTGGAAACCCCTAATAAAACCATCAGATCTCATGAGATTTATTCACTACCATGATAACAGTATGAGGGAAACTGCCCCCATGTTTCAATTATCTTACAACAGTTCCCTCACGCAATACATGGGAATTATGGAGTACAATCCAAGATGACACTTGAGTGGGGACACAGAGCCAAACCATATCAGAAACTACAATTATAAGTTGACATGTATTTTTCTTTAGCAGTTTGAAAATTTGAGGGGCTCTCTAGGGCCAACTACCTCAGAAGAATCAATCTAGACATCCTAACTGATATAGTTTGGATATTTGTCCTCACACAAATCTCATGTTGAATTGTAATCCCCAGTGCTGGAGGTTGAGCCTGGTAGGAGGAGTTTGGATCATGGGGGCAGATCCCTCATGGCTTTATGCTGTCTCAGTGATAGTGAGTTCTCTTGAGATCTGGTCTTTTAATAGTGTGTGGCACCTACCCCCATTCTCTTATCCTGCTTTCACCATGTTACATGCCTGCTCCCCGTTCACTATGAATGGAAGCTTCCTGAAGCCTCCCTAGAAGACAGATAGATACTAGCACCATGCTTCCTATAAAACCTGCAGAACTGTGAGCCAATTAAACCTCTTTTCTTTACAAATTACCCCATCTCAGGTATTTCTTTATAGCAATGCAAGAATGGCCTAATACAGATAATTTGTACCAGGAGTGGAGAAATGCTATAAGGATACCTGAAAATATGAAAGTTACTTTGAAACTGGGCAAATGACTGACTTTGGAAGAGTTTGTAGGGCTCAGAAGAAGACAGAAAGAAGATGAAGGAACGTTTGGAACTTCTTAGAGACTAGTTAGATAATTGTGACTGAAATGCTGACAGTGATATAGACAGTGAACTCCAGGTTGACAAAGTCTCAGATGAAAATGAGGAAATTGGGAACTGGAGCAAAGTTCATGTGTTCTATACCTTAGCAAAGAGCTTAGCTGCACTAAAAAATGACTAAAAATTTGAATTTATATTATATTTAAAAAGGAAGCAGAGCATAAAAGTTTCAAACATTTGCAGCCTTGCCATGTGTCAGAGAAAGAAAAAGATTTTTGGCAGAGGAATCCAAGCGGGCTGCAGAGCAATAACTTCCTAGAGAAATTTGCATAACTAAAAAAGATGCAAGTGTTAATAGCAAAGAGAATGGGGAAATGGTCTCCAAGGCTTTTCAGAGGCTTTCACAGCAGCCGCTCCCATCACAGACCCATAGGCCTAGAAGGAAATAATGGTTTCATATGTTAGGCCAAGGAACCTGCTGTCCTAGGCAGCCTCAGGACACTGCTTCCAACATTGCAGCCATTCTGGTGCCAGCCTCAGATCAAAGGGCCAGAGTTACAGCTTGGGCTGCCACTCTGGAGGGCACAAGTCATAAGCCTCGGCAGTTTCTGTGTATTGTTAAGCCTGCAGGTGCACAGAACACAAAAGTGATAGATTCCTGGCAAAGCATCTGCCAAGATTTCAAAGGATATATAGAAAAGCCTGGGTGCCCAGGCAGAAACCTGCTTCAGGGATAGAGCCACCACAGATAACCTCTACTAGGGAAGGGCTAAGGGAAATTGTCGAGTTGGATCCCCCACACAGAGTCCCCAGTGGTGAACTGTGTGGATCTGGGAGAAGTGGATCAACACCCTCTAGATCCAAGAATGGCAGGCCTACCAGCACCTTTCACCCTGAACCCAGAAAAGCCACAGGGACTCAACAATCTGTGAGAGCAGCTTCAGGCTGAATCCTGCAAAGCAACAGAGGCAGAATTGCCCAAGACCTTGGGAGCCTGTCTCTTGCATCAGTTTGCCTTGGATGTGGGACATGGAGTTAAAGAAGATACTTTTGAGTTCTAAGATGTAATGGCTGCCCTGCTGGGTTTTGAACTTGCATGGGGCCTATAACTCCTTTCTTTTCGGGACAGTGAGCATAGTGTCCTCTTCACCCATCATATAGTGAGTTAGCTAGACCTTACTCATCATCTTATTGCTGTTTTTTTAGACTAGTTTCTTTAGACTATTTTATTCTGTCTCTTTGGACTATTTTCAGTTATCAGCTTTAGTTCAGTTCTACAAACAAACATTTTGTAGATAAGATGGCAAAACATTTATTGAGAGAGGAAAAAGGAGAATGCAGAAATCATAGTGTATGCTTGATACCTGTGAAAGAAAAGTGGAAAGAAAGGAAGGTTTAGTAAGACGAACTTCATATTGCTTTATCATTCCAAGAAAGCTTTGGCCAGTGCTATGGGGCTTCAAGTTAAAGTCAGCCATTGGCTAATTTATTCCTTTTGGAATGAGAATGCTAACCTATGTTACCATTACATCTTATAACCAACTTGTTTTTTATTTTACAGGCTCATAGGTGGGAGAGATTGGCCTTGTCTCAGATAAGACTTTGGACTTTTGATTTAATTCTGGAATGAGTTAAGACTTTGAGGAACTATTGGGAAGGCATGATTATATTTTGCAATATGAGAAGGACATAAAATTTGGAAGGGGCCAGGAGTAAAATCATATAGTTTAAATACTTGGGTCCTCTCAAATTTCCTGATGAATTGTAGTTCAATGGATTGATAGGGAGGGAAACACTTTTAAATTCATTCTCTGAGGGCAGCATTACCTTGTCACTAAAACCAGACAAAGACACAACAGCAACAAAAAACACTACAGGTCAATATCTCTGATGAATATAGATGCAAGAATCTTCAGGCCGGGCATGGTGGCTCACGCTTGTAATCCCAGCACTTTGGGAGGCTGAGGCGGGCGGATCACGAGGTCAGGAGGTGGAGACCACGGTGAAACCCCGTCTCTACTAAAACTACAAAAAATTAGCCGGGTGTGGTGGCGGGCCCCTGTAGTCCCAGCTACTCGGAGAGGCTGAGGCAGGAGAATGGCGTGAACCCAGGAGGCGGAGCTTGCAGTGAACCGAGATTGCGCCACTGCACTCCAGCCTGGGCGACAGAGCGAGACTCTGTCTAAAAAAAAAAAAAAAAAAAAAAAGAATCTTCAACAAAATACTAGCAAATAGAATTCAACAACACAAAAAAATTCAGCATCATCAAATGGGATTAATCCCAGTGATGCAAGGATGGTTCAATATAAACAAATCCATAAATATCACATCAACAGAATCATGAACAAAATTTGTATGGTCATTTAAATAAAATCTGAAAAAGTATTTGAAAAAAATTAACATCTCATCCTGGTAAAAACTTTCAACCAATTGGGTATAGAAGGAACACACTGTAATATGATAAATGCCGTATGTGACAAACCCACAGCTAATTTCATACTGAATGGGGAAAAATGGAAAGCCTTTCCACTAACACCTGAAACAAGAAAAGAATGCCCACCTTAACCACTTTTGTTAAACATAGTACTGTAACTCCTAAGCAGAGCAATTAGACAAAAGAAACAAAATACATCTAAATTAAAATGGAAGAAGTCAAGTTAGCTTTGTTTGCAGATGAAATAATCTTATATTTCAAAAAACCTAAAGACTCTACCAAAAAAACTCTTAGAATTGATAAACAAATTTAGTAAATTTGTAGTATACAAAATGAACATACAAAAATCAGTAGTATTTTTATACATATTTTTATACATACACCATTTTATACACACACCATATACATACACAACAGTGACCAATCTGAAAAAGAAATAAGAAAGCATTCCCACTTAAAATATCCAAATAGAATTTAAAATACCTAGGAGTCAATTTAACCAAAGACATGAAACTTACATACAAGAAAAACTATAAAACACTGATGAAAGAAATTGAACAGGACACAAAAAATGGAGAGCTATTTCATGCTCATGGATTAGAAGAATTAATATTGTTAAAATGACAATACTACCAAAGCAATTTACAGACTAAGTGCAATCCCTATCAAAATATCAATGACAGTATTTACAGCAATAGAAAAAAAAATCCTAAAATTCATGTGGAACCACAAAATATCTTGAATAGACAAAGCAATCCACAACAAAAAGAGGAAAGCTGGTGGGGTATCACACAAACTGACTTCAAAATACTCTACAAAGCTATAGTAACCAATTCAACATAATAATGACATAAAAAGAGACCCATAGACCACTGGAAGAATTAGAAACTCAGGCTACATCCTTTCACTTGAAGCCAACTCATTTTCAACAAAGGCACTAGAAATATATAATGAGGAAAGAACAGTCTGTTTTTTTTTTCAATAAATGATCCTGGGAAAACTGGGTATCCATATGCAGAAGAATGAAACCAGACCCCTATCTCTCACCACATAAAAAAATCAAATTAAAATGGATAAAAGACTTAAACCTAAGACCTGAAACTATGAATCTACTAGAAAAAAATTATTGGTGAAATGCTTCAGGGCATTGGTTTGTGCAAAGATTTGGAGAATTAGCGCTCAATAATGTAGGCAACCAAAGCAAAAATAGACAAATGGGATTATATAAAACTGAAAAGCTTCTATACATGAAAGAAAATAATCAACAAAATAAGGAGAAAACCCACAGAACAGGAAGAAATATTTGCAAACCATTCATCTGACAATAGATTAATACCCAGAATATGTAAAGATTTCAAGCAACTCAATAACAAATAAATAATCCAGTTAAAAAATCGGAAAAAGTTCTGAATAGACATTTCTCAAAAGAAGGCGTACAAATGGCCAACAGTCATATGAAAAATGTTCAACATCATTAATCATCAGAGAAATGCAAATCAAAACTACAATAAGATATCATCTTACTCAGTTAAAATGGCTTTTATCCAAAGACAGGCAGTAACAGATACTGGTGAGGATATAGCGAAAAGGGAACTCCCATACACTGTTGGTGGGAAGGTAAATTAGTACAGCCAAGCAGAGAACAGTATGAAGATTCCTTAAAAAATTAAAATAGAAATACCATATGCTTCAGCAATACCACTACTGGGTATATATCCAAAAGAAAGAAAATCAACATATCAAGGAGATATCTGCTCTTTTGTGTTTATTACAGCACTATTCACAATAGCCAAGATATGGAATCAACCTAAGTATCCACCAATGGATGATAAAAGCTAGTGTTTGACAGATCAGTAGGATGGACTACAGCTTGCTATAATATATTGTAAACTATTATAGCTATTTCAAAATAACTAGAAGAGAATAATCCAAACCATCCTTATTATTAGCAGAGAATGTTTCTAGCATAAAGAAAATACAAATATTTAAGGTGATAGATATCTTAATTACAGTAATTTGATTTTTACAAATTATATGAATGTATTAAATTTTCACATGTGGCTAGGCATGGTGGCTCATGCCTGTAATCCCAGCACTTAGGGAGGCAGAAGTGGGAGGACTGCTTGAGTCCAGGACTCTGAGGCTGCAGTGAGCTATGACTGCACCATTACACTCCAGCCCAGGTGACCAGAGATTCTGTCTCTAAAAAAATAAAGTAAAATAAAATATAACACAATTTGAAACAATTTTTACATGTACCCCAAAATATTTACATCAGTTATGTCTCAATAAAAATAAGAAAGAAGATACAAAAACAAACACAATATTATTTTGAACATGAAGAAATGCACATATATTTTAGCATAAATATATATTTGTAAAGCATTATGTATGTGTGCATGTATAACAATTGCATGAAATAAAATGTGTATGATTTGATACATTATGTATTCAATTTATAATAAAGTAATATCTCTATGTTTATATTGGATTTCTTGACCCAGATATTCCCATCAAATTTAATTTCACCCTGATAAATGTAGCTATTCAAATTACCATTAAAATTACCTATTAAAAAAGTTGCCGGGCTCAGTGGTTCATGCCTGTAATCCCAACCCTTTGGGAGGCCGAAGCAGGTGGATCATCTGAGGTCGGGAGTTCGAGACCAGCTTGATCAAAATTAGCCGGGCGTGGTGGTGCATGCCTGTAATCCCAGCTACTCTGGAAGGCTGAGACAGAAGAATCACTTGAACCTGGGAGGTGGAGGTTGCCGTGAGTCGAGATCATGCCACTGCACTCCAGCCTGGCTAACAAGAGCGAAACTGGGTCTCAAAAAAAAAAAAAAAAAAAGCCAAGTCCATTAATGCTTATATATGAAAGATGGGAGTTTTAGTATGTATTTTAATTACATACATATATTGGACTTCTCTTTGATAACTACAAAGAGCCACTAAATATTAAATAAGGTGCAATAGTTGTTGTTAGAAATATTGCTAAGTTTAAGACAGAAACCATGGCATCAAAATCTTTCTCTGTCACAATCAAATGTGTCATATAAAATCTGTCATATAAAACCTCTTAACCTTTTAAAATCATAGTTTATGTTCCTCCTGTAGAAAGGAGGGATATTTGTAAAGTTATATGTTTGTGATAAGAACAAAATAAGATAATATATATGAAAGTATATTATATATAGTATATACTAAGACTTAAAAACAGCAATTTTCATTTTATTAAAAACAGCAATTTTCATTTTATTAAAAACATTGAAATATTGGAGATAGGAGACTTTTAGGGTAAACTTTTATCTTTATCAATTTCAGACTGCTTTTTATATGGGGCACACCTAAAATAATTTTAATATATTTAGCATCCTATCAATTCAAAAATACATATAACTATATTAAGGAGTAAAATTTGTCCCTTCATAATCAAAAAAACAACATCTTATGTTGTGTAAAAAATGTGTTATGAAAAGAGTAGAGCATTTATAAGGTCACTGGAGTCAAAAAGAAAAGTAAAAATCAGAAGCAAGTTAGTATGCAATTAATAAAGACATTTTAATAGATAATACATGGTTATCTTAAGCTGTCGTATTGAGCTGTGTTTGTGCTCTCTTCCACCCATCAGCCAGTGCTACTCCATACAATTATCCCATGATATTCTGAAATGTTATTTTATATGAGAGAATATTCAGCAAACAATTTGGTGAATGCTGGCTTATTATTTTTCACTTTTTAATTTTTTAAACTTATATTTTAGGTTCAGAGATACATGTTATATATATATGCTATATGTGTAAATTGCATGTCATAGGGGGCTGATTTACAAATAAATTGTATCACCCAGATAATAAGCATGGTACCCAATAAGTTTTTGATCCTCACCCTCCTCCCACAAGCCACCCTCAAGTAGGCCCCAGTGTCTGTTCCCTTCTTTGTGTCCATATGTGCTTGATGCTTAGCTTCCATTTATAAGTGAGAACACATGGTGTTTTGTTTTTTGTTTCTGCTCCTTTAGTTCGCTTAAATAATGGCCTCCAACTTCATCGACGCTGCTGCAGAGGGCTGCATACTATTCCATAGTGTGTGTGTACCACATTTTCTTTATCCAGTCTACCATTGATGGGTATTTAGGTTGATTCCATGTCTTTGCTATTATGAATAGTGCTGCAATAAACATACATATTCATATCATTTGTATTATTGATGGGTCGAATTCTGCTGTAAATTCTTTCAGAAATCATCAGACTGCTTTCCACAATGGCTGAAATAATTTGCATTCCCACCAGTAGTGTATAAGTATTCTCTTCTCTGCAACCCCAACAGTATCTGTTTTAGTTTTTAATAATGTCCATTCTGCCTGCTATTAGTGTCTCATTGTGGCTTTAATTTGCATTTCTTTAGTGATGAGTGATGTTGAGCTTTTTTTCATACGCTTGTAGGTCACGTGGTGTTGTCTGCTTTTGAAAATTGTCTGTTCATATCCTTTGCCCAAAAAATAAATGGGATAATTTATTTTTTTGCTTGCTGAGTTGTTTAAGTTCTTATAGATTCTTTATACTCTACCTTTGTCACTTGCATAGTTGGCAAATGTTTTTCCCATTCTGTAAGTTGCAGTTGCCTGTTTACTCTGTTGATAGTTTCTTTTGCTGTTCAGAAGCTCATTAGTTTATTAAGTACCATTTGCCAATTTTTGTTTTTGTTGCAATTGCTTTTGACATCGTCATCATAAAATCTTTGCCAGGGCCTATATACACAGTGGTATTTCCTAGGTTAACTTCTAGGGTTTTTATAGTTTTAGGTTTTATATTTAAGTCTTTGATCCATCTTGAGTTGATTTTTGCATACGGTGTAAGGAACAGTTTCAGCTTCAATCTCCTGCATGTGGCTAGTCTGTACCCCAGTACCATTTGTTGAATAGGGAGTCCTTTCTTCATTGCTTGTTTTTGTCAACTTTGTTGAAGATCAGATGGTTATAGGTTTGTGGCATTATCTCTGAGGTCTCTATTCTGCTCCATTGGTCTATGTGTCTGCTTTTTAAATATTTATTTATTTATTTATTTATTTATTTACCAGTTCCATGCTGTTTTGGTTACTGTACCCTTGTAGTATAACCTGAAGTCAGGTAATGTGATGTCTTCAGCTTTATTCTTTTTGCTTAGGATTGCCTTGGGTATTCTGGCTCTTTTATGGTTTCAAATGAATTGTAACAGTTTTTTCCTAATTCTGTGAAGAATCATTGGCAGTTTGATAGAAATAATATTGAATCCATAAATTGATTCTTGCAGTATAACCATTTTAATAATATTGGGTCTTCTTATCCGTGAGCATGGAATGTTTTTTCATTTATTTGTGCTATCTCTTATTTCTGTGAGTGGTGTTTTGTAATTGTTATTGTAGAGATATCTTGCCTCTTTGGTTAGGTATTTTATTTTTTTTGTGGCAATTGTGAATGAGATGGTGTTCTTGATTTGGTTCTCAGCTTGTATGTTGTTGGTGTGTAGGCATGCTATTGATTTTGATATCCAGAAACTTTGCTGAAGTTGTTTATCAGATCAAGGAGCTTCTGGGCAGAGGCTGTGGACTTCTAGATATAGAATCATATCATCTGCATACAGGAATAGTTTGAGTTCCTCTCTTCCTATTCGGATGATTTTTTTTTTCTCTTGCCTGATTACTCTAGCAAGGTTTTCTAGTGCTTTATTGAATAAAAGGGATGAGAGAGGGCATCCTTACCTTGTTCCAGTCTTCAAGGGGAATGTTTCAGCTTTTGTTCATTTAGTAGGATGTTGGATATGGGTTTGTCATAATGGCTCTTATTATTTTGAAGTATGTTCCTTCAATTCCTAGTTTGTTGAGGGTTTTTCACATAAAGGGATGTTGAATTTTATTGAAAGCCTATTCTACATCTGTTGAGATAATCATGTGGTTTTCATTTTTAGTCCTGTTTATATGATGAATCACATTTATTGATTTGCATATGTTGAACCAATGAATCTTGCATCAAAGCCACTTGATTATAGTGAACTAGCTTTTTAATGTGCTGCTGGATTTGATTTGCTAGTATTTTGTTGAGTATTTTGGTATTTATGTTTGTCAAGAATATTGGCCTGAAGTTTTTGTTGTTGTTGTTGTGTCCATGCCAGGTTTTGACAAGAGAATGATGCCAGTCTTCATAGAATGAGTTAGGGAGGAGTCCCTTCTCTTCAATTTTTTGGATAGTTTCTGAAGGAATGGTATCAGCTCTTCTATATACATCTGGTAGAATTTGGCCATGAATCCATCTGGTCCTGGGCTTTTTTTTGGTTGGCAGGCTTCATATCGCTGATTTAATTTTGGAAATCTGGAAACTGGTCTGTTCAGGGATTTAACTTCTTCCTGGTTCAGTCTTGAGAGGTTGTGTGTATCCAGAAATGTATCAATTTCTTCTAGGTTTTCTAGCTTGTATGCATAGAGGTTTTCAAGGTAGTCTCCGAAGGTTTTTTGTATTTCTGTGATGTCAGCGATGACATCCTCTTTGTCAATTCTAATTGTGTTTATTTGGATCTTCTTTATTTTTTCTTTATTATTCTAGCTAGTGGTTAATCCATCTTATTATTTTTTTCAAAAAAAAGCCTTTAGATTCTTTGATTTTTTGTAATTTTTTTTGCCTCTCAATGACCTTCAGTTCAGCTTTGATTTTGGTTATTTCTTGTCTTCTGCTAGCTTTGGGGTTGATTTGTTCCTGTTTCTCTAGTTCCTCTGATTGTGATGTTAGGTTGTTAATTTGAGATTTTTCTAACTTTTTGATGTGAGTTTTTCATGTCATAAACTTGCCTCTAACACTGCCTTAGCTGTATTCCAGAAATGCTTTTATGGTGTATCATCATTCTCATTAATTTGAAATAATTTGTTTGTTTCTGCTTTAATTTCACTGTTTACCCAGAGGTCATTCAGGAGCAGGTTGTTTAATTTGCATAAAATTCTATAGCTTGGGGCTATCTTCTTGGTATTGATTTCTATTTTTATTGTGCTATGGTCTGAGAGCATGATTGGTACAATTTCTTTGTTTTTGAATTTTCTGAGAATTGTTTTAAGACCAATTGTGTGGTCAATTTTAGAATATGTGCTATGTGCAGATGACAACAATGTGGATTCTGCTATTTTTTGATGGAGAATTCTATAGATTTCTATTAGGCCTATTTGGTCAAGTGTTGAGTTCAGGTCCCGAATATCTGTTAGTTTTCTGCCTTGGTAATCTAATACTGTCAGTGTTGTGTAGAAGTCGCCCGCTATTATTGTGTGATTATCTAAGTCTCTTTGTGGGTCTCTATGAACTGGCTTTATGAATATGGATGCTCCTGTATTGTGTGTGTATACAGTTAGGAAAGTTATGTCTTCTTGTTGAATTAAGCCCTTTACATTATGTAGTGTCTTTCATTGTCTTTTTTGATCATTTTTGGTTTAATGTCTGTTTTGTCTGAAATTAGCATATAAACCCCTGCTTTTTTCTGTTTTCTGTTTGCTTGGCAGATTTGTCTTCATTCCTTTACTTTGAGCCTATGGGTGCCCTTGTATATGAGAAGACTCTTTTGAAGACACTATACCATTGGGTCTTGCTTCTTTTTCCAGTTTGCCACCTTGTGCCCTTTAATTCAGGCATTTAGCCAATTTACATTCAAGGTTAGAATAGATGTGTGCAGATTTGTTCCTGTCATCATGTTGTTAGCTGGCTACTATGAAGACTTATTTTTGTGGTTTCTTTACAGTGTCACTGGTCTATATTCTTAAGTGTGTTTTTGTAGTGTCTGGTAATGATCTTTACTTTTCATGTCTATGCTCCCTTTAGGACCTCTTGTAAGGCAGGTCTGGTGATAATAAAATCCCTTAACATTTGCTTTTTCTGAAAAGGATCTTATTTCTCCTTTGATTATGAAGCTTAGTTGGCTGAATATGCAGCTATTGGTTGAAAATTCTTTTCTTTAAGAATGCAGAATATAGATCCCCAGTCTGTTGTGCCTTGTAGGGTTTCTTCTGAAAGATCCACTGTTAGCCTGATGGAGTTTCCTTTAGTTGTTACTTGCCACTTCTCTCTGGCTGCCTTTAACATTCTTTTTCTTTCATTTTGACCTTGGAGAATCTGACGATTATGTGTCTTGGAGATAGTTGTCTTGTATGGTATCTCACGGGAGTTTTCTACATTTCCTGAATTTGAATGTTGGCCTCTCTACCGAGGTTGGGAAAAGTTTTATGGATGATATTGTGGAGTATGTTTTCCAACATATTTGAAAGTTGTTTGCTTTCTCTCCCTGTCATTCAGGGACAGCAAAGAGTTGTAGATTTGGTCTCTTTAGATAATCCCATATTTCTCAGATGTTTTGTTCATTGTTCTTTATTGTTTTTTCTTCATTTTTGTCTGACTGATTATTTTTTCCAACAGCAGGTCTTTTAGCTCTGAGATTCTTTTTTCTCAGCTTATTCTATTCTGCTGTTAATACTTGCTATTGTATTCTGAAATTCTGGTAGTGAGTTTTCAGCTTTATCAGCTCAATTTGGTTCCTTCTTAAAATAGCCATTTCATCTTTCATCTCCCATATTGTTTTATTATATTCCTTTTTTGTACTCAGGCTTATCAGCCTGGGCAGGCCAATGGCAGGCTCTGGGCTAGAGCTTTCCATTCAGCCTTTGACAATGGCAGTGGTGGTGGCACTGGGCAGGGTTGGCATCTCTGGTGTCAGTGTGCATGTCTGCACCCACCGTGGTGTCAATGTGGGTACAGGGCACTGGTGGGCATGGGGCTGGTGACTTTTATGCACACATTCATGCCAGCAGCAATGGTGGCATGGTGTGGGGCTTAGGGGCCACTCATGTCCCTGTGCTTCTTCCTGCTGGTAATGTGGCAAAATGGTACAGCAGCAGAGTGAGGAGTGAGTTCACTCACTCTGGTAGCAATGGCACAGTAGGGTTCACACACACACACCAGCCAATGTGGAAGGGAAGGCAAGGCCTGTCCATGTACATGCGAGCAGCAAAGCAATGAAGTGGTGGCCATGGGTGAGTGTGTGCCGGCAGAGCTGCATGGGGGAAGCGGCAGTGGGGGAAAGGTGCAGGTGGGCTCATGTCTGTTGGCAGGGGCCACGCTGCTGGAGTTCTCCAATAGTCAGATGCTGTCTGCCAGCACAGGAGTTAGGATGTGGGTCCCTGGATGCACCAAGGCTGGACATCTGAGGCTGCCTGCTCACGCAAGCAGGCACTACCAACCTGGAGCCCTGGAAGAGGCCAGCAGACAGAAGGGTGCTCATGTCAAACTGGCTCATCTCACCAGCAAAATCACCCTACTCTGCTGAGGTCCAACAGTTCCCTCAAGGCTAGAGTGTCCTAGGTGTGCATTGTGAGCCTTGGGGGATAGGTGTCCCAGGCTGTGCTCCCTGCAGATATTCCCACTCCAAGCCCTCTGGGCTCCACACAGGCTAGAGTCCTGCCTGTACCACCTGTCTAAGCAGCCTCCCTGCCAGCTCAAGTGTCTATGGGGGCCTTGGGGTTTCCTACTGTCAGGATTCCAGAGATCCATGGTAAGAGTGGGTTGCTCCTCACCTGCTTGACTCATCCCTACCCCAGGAATCACTGGGGACTAGTAAAAAGTCCCAGTGCATGGTACCCTTATACAGCATTCCCAGCTTCCTCCCCACTCACAGCATCTGTGTCCTCCCTATGTCCAGCTTCATTCTCTTCCTCACGTCCTGGTCCCTCTGTCTTAGATGTTCCTCCTAGCTGCCTCTAGTCAACCATCTTGCTGACAAAATATTTAAAAATAATAAAAAAAGAAAATGTACCATCATATGTTTATATTTCAGAGCACATTCATCCTTTCTAAAAGTTATTTTGTATAATAAAATAGACAAAACAATACAATTAGGTCTTCTGAGTGTTAGATGAAATAATGTTGCAAACAGCCCAGCACTACCCTGAAATTGGTAGTAATATATTAATTCCCTCTACCTCTAATGTTATATTTGGTACTGGTCTGGTGGATTTTATCAGCACAAGATAGTTATATATATTATTGAAAATGAATAAATTAGCTTTAAGGTTTGGTTATTATTAGTCAAATTCATCAGAGCCTCATTACATTAAAAAATTGTAATTATTATTTTGAGGTCTGTCAAGCTTAACAGCAATTTTTCATATGACAGTTGATCATTACCAAGATTCAGTAGCCTCTTAACTTTCAGTTAAGACATCATGCTCACTTTTTATATAATTTTCTGTTGATCTGTGTTTATTTTTATATATAGGAGGATTGTTCAAATCACAGTGGTAACGAGAAATAAATATGGTAATAATTTCCATATTACATTTTGAGTTATGTTTTCTACTTAAAATTATGTATCTGAGAACTAAAATTGTACATACTTCCTGTCTTTAGTAAATTTTAACTCATGGCATATTGGAAGATTTTTACTTTGTATACCTTAGATAAAGAAACTAGGGCCCTAAGGTTTTTACATATGTAGGGATCATGTAGGAAGATTCTGTCTCATTTGTACGTGGCAGACAACCTCTAGATGTAGGCAGTAGTATAGGTTAAGATGAAATAAAAGACACAAATGTTAGCCTTCTCAGGCGGTCCTTATTAGATTCCAATTATTAGAGCAGATTTTGCAATCTAGGCTAAAGGTACAAACTCATTTCACATGGGCCAAAAACAGTCACTGAGGTTAATGACTTTTTGTCATTACTAACCTGACTCAAATCTGAACTGGTGACCTAGAAGTAAAAGACTGTGTATGCCACAAATCCCCTGATTGCTTTCTCTAATTTATATCTTAAATTTTTTTACTTATAATAAGTGATAGCATCAAACTCTTAAAATTGTATGTGAAATCATTTTATAAACCATTTACTTCAAGGTATATTTGTCATATTTAATATGTACCTGTTGTTAATACATATTGTCTTCCAGAATTTCAAAAATGCATATTTTCCTAAATTTTTCCAGGTGGCATTTGCATATCTTTTTCAAATGGTTCTATAGAATTACAATCACTGCTGTCTACAGCAGTCAGATAAATCCAGCACCTTCTTAAATAATATATATGTTGCTTATTGGTTATAATTGACTTTTCTACTAGTGATTGGAGCTGGTTTGTTGCATTTTTAACTATTGTGTGAAGGCAATTCCTTCATCAGGCAAGTATTATAGATGTACATTCTGTTAACTCCTGCCAGTGCTGCTGTTGATTCAAGTTTCATCCAAGTATTTCTCTCAAGTTAAAAAAGTAATTTGTTATTGTAGGTATCTTCCAAAGACAATAGAAATGTCTGCTTGGAATTGAGATTTAATTCATTCATAAAACAAAAACAGCAAAAAAAGGAATTTGAACAGAGATTATTTCACACTTAGAAAACCCAGCATCTTCTATTGTATAATATTTGGGAGGGAATACAAAGGTATGCACCTAATTTAGTTAGTAGAAGCAAATGTAATAGATGCTACCATATATTATTCCTTAAAATATATATTATTCCTTAAACATACATTACATGTACCAGGATTGAATAATGCTTCTGTTCTTTCTTGTCCTCTTTCTCTTCCTTTTCCTTCTGTGTACAATTGTGAGTGAAGTGCTATTGCTGTCCTGCTGAGATTATTTGAAATAAACAACTTGAAGAGAACAGTTCCCTTATCATTAACAAAGCATAACTTTCCTGGATTCAAGTATTTGCAGAAATGTGTGTGTTACGCGTGTGTCTATACATAAATGCATGTGCTCCTAGGTGTTGGAGACAGAGACAGGTGCTACTGGAGATTGCAATCATTCATTTTTCTAGTATCATCAATAAAACCACATGCTGGAATATTGTAGGAAAATAAGATTCTCTCTATCTGTAGACTAATTTAAAATAAATATATTTTATTTTATTGATAGGACTTAATGTTTCAAGTTTGCTTTCAAGATCATTAAGCTACTGGAAATTTTGTAAAGCAATTGCAGACATCTACAGTTTGAGCTTCACTCTACAAATGACATTCTTCTTCTTCTTCTTCTTCTTCTTTTTTTTTTTTTTTTTTTGAGACAGAGTCTCGCTCTATTGCTGAGGCTGGAATGCAGTGGTGTAATCTCAGCTCACTGCAGCCTCCGCCTCCCAGGTTCAAGTGATTCTCCTGCCTCAGCATCCTGAGTAGCTGGGACTACAGGCACACGCCACCATGCCCAGCTAATTTTTGTATTTTTAGTAAAGACGGGGTTTCACCATGTTGGCCAGGATGGTCTCGATCTCCTGACCTTGTGATCCACCCGCCTCAGCCTCCCAAAGTGCTGGGATTACAGGCATGAGCCACTGCGCCCAGCTGAGATTCTTCGTTTTGAAAATTTTAGGGCCATTAAGAGATTAAAAAAAAAAAAAGCCACAGTCACGACAGCAACAAAAACATAAATACTAATATCATACTTCCATATGCATATCCATATTCTGATGTACAGTGAAACAAAATTATGAGTTGGTCTACCTCATTTTTTTGGTAACAGTTTACATTTATGTCCATATCTTGTCTTAAAAATTAGATATCCAAAAGAGCAGAGGCTCCTTATTGAAATTAGTCAACCCGCTTCCATGTATTCCATTATATTAAAAACTGATAATCCTGTTTTGTATATATGATGCTATAACATCTATACCGTATGACATAAATTGCTGGACATTCTCTTAAGAACTTTGGTATAAAGAATAAACCTTGCCTTCACAGAGCAAACCAAAGATATTCTGTCTTAGGCATGTGGAGAAAAAAATTGGATGAGCTCAGACAAAAAATATAGCCTTATTATACTTGGGCACCTCAGGGCTAAAGTTGACTGAAACAGAAAGGGATATCTTTAGTCTGGTGAAAATAATAAATATTTAATTAGGTTGAAGGGATGCACTAGCAATCAGCAGAGTAGACTGACAGTTGGGATTCTGTCAGAAGATTGTCAAGTACTATATTACTCAAGAGTGACATGAAATCAAGAACTGAATGACAGTGACAGAAATGTAATTCTCAAGAAATGTATCTTTAAATCTCTAATTAGGCATGATGGCAAGCATAAGCAAGGATAACCTAATGAGAAGCAAAGAATATGTGTTCTCATTCCAACTTTATCTTTTTTAGGGCTATTTAAGTAAGTTAATAGAACTTTGTGAAATGAGGTAGATGCTTATATGTGCTTTGTAAAAGCTTTAAATTGACAGAATACTCTGGCCAAAAATCAGATAATCAACTGTTTTGCAATTTAGTTGTGTAGTGCAATTGTTAAATTGATGAAATGTTTAAACTGAAAGAAGAAAAGGAAGGAAAATTTACTGAAATCAAGAAAGTTGTATTTTAAAAGCATAGAATGTGTCTAAGACATTGTATGTAATATAAAAGTGCTGCTGAGAGTACTACTAACACTATTACTATTAGGATTATTATTCTTTTCTCATCACAATAAACCACTGAGACTGGCATCATCTTCATTTTATAGACATGTAAATGGAAGTTAGTGACAACAAAGGCATGTCATTGCTACATTCATTCATATAATGGTTGTGTATTTGCTGTGACTGAAATTGTCCTTTAAAAGTTATATTCTTACTTGTTAGATAAAATAATCACTAGTGAGTTTTCAGAGGATATTTAGAATGTTTGTTTCTTATATTTGGAATCAGAAGATTGTTTTAAAAACTATATGCACCTTTTATGCTATATTTAGTAATGTAAGTTTTTAAGGCTATAAGTTTGTCTTGAGCACATTACATTAACTTGCATTAGCTATTCAAATAAATAAACTTAGAAAAAGTGAACAGTAAGAAGAGTAGAAGGAAATAATGAAGATATTAAAAGAAACGAATTAATTTGTTAAATTCATTAAATAACTTTCTCAGAGGAAAATTAACAAAATGTTTATGCAATGAGAGAAAAACAAATAAGATTAAAGCTATCAAAGGAGAAACTAAATATATAATGAAGTGCACATTAAATATGTACAGCATTTTATCTATTAATCTTACTTTCATAAAGAGGTTTAAAAAATAAAAAAGAGAAACAGGCACAGCAGCAAGATAAATGTCTGAAATTCCAAGAGAATAATTTGCCAAATTGTATGGAAATATATTTGACTACTTGAAAAAAATGAATAATTGACTAAAAAAATTACCATTGACAATTTGTCAAAAGAGATAAGACTAAAATTGAATACTAAAGAGTACACAATTAATCCTAAAATGGCAGGAAAGAAAAAAAAGGAACAAAGAATAAATAGCCCTGTTAAGAAACAAATAGCAAGATGATTATGTAACACAAGAATCACCAGTCACATTAATGTAAATATTCTAAACTCCAAGTAAAAGTTCAAATAAGATTAAATAAGAGAAGAATATCCAATTATAGGTGAAAAATGTTTTCAATATAAGGACACAGTTTAGAAAAGTAAGAGTTAAAAATTATATATAATCTTGTACAAATTAATATTGTTTGTTAATTATATATAAATATATAAACCATATATATATATATTTGTATTTGAAAACTTTACATAGAAGCAAAGGCCATAGAAAAGTTATTCTACAAATAATACTGTTGTATTGAAGGTTCAACAACTGGACCTTGGGCTATGGTATGGGGAAATAATAACATTCCCCATTAACATAGACACTACAATTCTTAAGAAAATAATAGCAAACCAAATTGATCAATACATAATAATGTTAATACATCATAAATAATTGGGCTTATCAAAGTCATGCTAGTTTGGTTTAACATTTAAAACTCAATCAATGTAATTCACCATTTATTCCTAACAAAGATCATATGTATGAAGATCTAAATCGATAAAGAAAAGCATTAAAAAATGTATCATTCATTCATGACTAAATATGCACATGCAAAACAAAAGAGATAGTAACTAAAGTTGGGGAGAACTTCCCCTACCTAGTAAAGGTCATCTTTGAAAAAGAAAAATCTATAGCCATCATTACACTTAATGCTGAAAAACAGAACTTGTTATCTGTAATATCAGCAACAAGGCAAGGATATATGCTCTCATCACTTTTCTTCCCTATTGTACTAGAGGGCGTAGCCAGAGAAATAAAGCAAGACAAGGATTAAAGGCTAAACAATTTGAAAGGAAAAGAAACAAAACTTTCTTTACTCACAGATGATATAAAATATGCATAGAAAGCCTAAGATACTAGAATTTATAAATAAATTTCTAGATCATAGTATATAAGGTAAATATGCAAAAATATATTTCTGTACACTAGTAACAAATAACAAAAATAAATTTTAATTACCATATACAATATCTTGACCAACATGAAGTACTTAAAATCAATTTAACAAAACATATTCAAGACCATTTCACTGAAACTTACAAAATGTCACTAAAAGCGACTTAATAAAATACAAATAAGATGGACACATATATGAATTTTAGGGAATGGAAAGTTCTGTGTTGTTTTGATGTTAATTCTACTAAAATTGATCTATGGATCCGACAAGATTTCATTCAAATTCTCAGAATTAATATGATGACTCATGAAAAGAACCTCAACTACCCAAAACAATTTTTAAAATAAAATATGTCGGAGGACTTCTAATAATTGATTTAAAGACATACCTTAAAGCTACACTGATCAAGTGAATCTTGTATTAGGAGAGACATATAAATCAATGGAACAGAATAAAGAGTACAGAAATGGAGTCAGGCACATATTTTTAAATACTTTTGAAAAAGGCACCAAAATCATTCAATGGGGAAAGTGCTTTTCAAAAAATAATGTAGATGAACAGGATATTTTGCTAAAAAATAAACTTTGACTTTTAACTCACACCATACTTGTTATTTGATCCCAAATATCCTCT
The DNA here is from genome assembly GCF_009828535.3 of Hylobates moloch. Taxonomy (NCBI): domain Eukaryota; kingdom Metazoa; phylum Chordata; class Mammalia; order Primates; family Hylobatidae; genus Hylobates; species Hylobates moloch. The sequence continues at coordinate 49,860,534 of NW_026652280.1, read as the reverse complement.
CCTTGGTACCTACAAAAAAGCCATGAATACATATAACTATAGAGAGATATGTAAAAGAATGCCTGTAGAAACTTCATTCATAGTAGCCAAGAATTGTAAACAACCCAAGTGTCCATCAACATATGAAAAGAAAAATATCGTGAAGTATCCATACAGTGCCATGCATTACATCACAAAAATGACATAAGCTGCTAATACACAGAAAAATACAGATGGAGTTCAAACATACTGAAAAAAATAAAGCCATGCACAAAAGACTGGAAACGGTATGTTTCCACTTTTTTTATATTCATGAGTAAGTAGAATTAATTCCCAGTTAAAAAAAGCACATCAGTGATAGTCTGAGGCCACAACTGAGGGAAACTGACTACAGACGGTAGGAGAAAACTTTTTGGGATGATAGAAATATTACATTTCTTCATTATGGTGATGCTTACAGAAGTGTGTACCTTCGTCAAAACATAACAAAATGGGTGCCTTTTATTATGTGTAATTATAACTCAAAAGGTTGCTTAAAAATTGATGATGTGTGTGAGGGTAGTAGCCAATTTTGGAGTGATGTTTTGTGTAGGTGAGAGGCGTTGAGGTATAGTGTACAAGTTGGGGGGATTGGATTTAGAAAGCAGCACATTTTCTCTATGATAAGCACAAAGATCTCAGAGTAAATAAGGATGGTTAAAAGGAAACTAAGATTTTCAAAATTACTTGTTTTCTCAATTAAAGATGAGATGGATTTTGATGTAGAAGTACAGGAAGACTGAGAAAAGAAGATACAGAAAAGAATAGGAATATGATTTAACAAGAGAAGTATGAAGTAGCAACCAGAACCAATGGTCCACGTTAAGCGTGGGGTCATTAAATCAGTCAGCTGTTTGTATGTTTTCTATAGCCACGTTGAACAGCTTTTAGAAGAAGTTTGGAGTAAGGAGACATTGAAAAGTAACTTGAGTTTAATGTGAATTGATTTATTGTTTATTTATGTGTTCAGTCAGGTGAGTAAACAGCAAAGAGAGAGGATTGGCTTTACAAAGAAGCAGAATTTATCTTTGTTTCTTTTTCAGCAAAAATGAGGGCAGGTCACGATGACTGATGCCTGTAATTCCAGAACTTTGGGAAACTGAGGCAGGAGGATGGCTTGAGCCCAGGAGTTCCAGACAAGCCTGGGCAACATGGGGAAATCCTGTGTCTACAAAAAATAAAAATAAAAAATGAGGTGGGGGGATCACTTGAGCCTGTGAGGTCGAGGCTGCAGTGAGCTGTGATCATGCCACTGCACTCCTGCCTGGTGACAGGAGTGAGATCCTGTCTCAAAAAAAAGAAAAGAAAAAATGAGAATATAAACATAGGATTGATTATAATCATGAACAAAGAACCATACTATCTAAACTAGCTGAGCAAGGAAATAGTAGAACAAAAGGGGTGATCAAACAGTAAAAAATTGTTGGGGCCAATAGATCCATGCAGTCCACCTGAAAAATTAGCAAAAATAGTTTTAAAATATAGGAGATAAAAAACAGCAGAATAATTGAATTTGAAAAATATAAAAATGACAAGGTTAATTACCGCTATTATCTGGGATCAGTGCAAGGTTGTGGCTCCAGTACCAACAGACTGGATGAACAAGTAACCCATCCCCTCTGTACCTCAGTTGGTTCATCTTCCCATCTATCTCTGTCACTCAGATCTTCATGTTCTAAGCATAATAATTGTACCTAAATCTTAGGTCTGTTTGTATGGATAAATGAGACAAAGAATATAGGCCACTGTTACATTGTCAAGTAACTTGTCAATTCTTTGTAAGTTTGCTTTTAAAAAACATATTTTCTCCTCACTGCCTCTTCTCTCGTATTGTCCTCCTTCTTCTTAATACTAGTATTAGTATTCTTGGATATTATGAGGGCCACTGCTACTTTTTCTACCACAATTCTGCTACTCTTTTATATTACTTAAAATTTTGCAGGATTTCTACTAAATTTATAATATATGTCAATGCCTAGTTCCAAAAATTACATGCCAAAAACAAAGATTTCCTAGTAATTATGTTGTACTGTGATTATGTAAATGGTATTGCCCCAGTAATGATTTACCAGAATTTTACACACAAAATAGAACACACGTTTGGGAGAAAGTAAATGTATTCCTATTGGTTTAGCACTCTGCAATTGTTCATTTATTAGCATTGCCAGATGTATACTACATTTACATAGGGAAGATTGTTTTTATAACCAAGAAGAAAATAGCACATATTAATGAAGAATGATAAGTGATATGGATTAGTATATATTATGAATAATTGTCATTCTTGTTAACACAATAGTCACCAAATTATAGCAATATTATTCGACATTATTAAAGAAATATTTGAAACACATTGCAAATATCTGGGATAGTATAAAGTTTTTCCAATGCTAACTCTTTCAGTCAAAAATTACAATGTAATAGATATCTTTTGGATTGACCTCCACTCATGAACTGGATGCTCAGTGATAAATGTTGGCAGAGTCTATGTATTAGGCAAGATATTAGCATAAGACAATATATACTCAAAAGAATTTAATGTTGCAAATTTAACAAGGTAGCAAAGATCATTTAATATAGCAAATATTTAAGGAGGTATGTTCAGAAATAAGTTATCAACAAGTACTTAGGTGCAATTGCAGGGAACTTTTAGAATCCTAGGTCTGAAGTGTCAAAGAAAGGATCATTTTATAAGAACCTGGTTGAAAGGTGATGGTTGAAGTAGGCACTTCCAAACAGGAGCTATAAATGTAGAAGAATGCAGCAATTGGCAAAACAGTGTTGAGATAATTAAGGGAAAAATATTATAAAATCCCTGGGTTCTCTTTCCCACTGCCCTCTGATTTCCTATGAACATCTTCCATCCATCAAATCCAACAAGAGGCCAAAGCGTGAGACACTCCAGGAGATGGATTCTGTAGTTGTCACCTCCAGCACAGCAGAATGAGGCAGAGAAGGCAGAGGATGTTTCTGGGGGAGCCAAACAAAGACACATTAAACCAATAATAATATTTCATTGCTCAAAGGTGGCATGCACAGAATTTTTCAAATCAAGAATATATTCTTACCATCTTTTACCAATGTTATCCTGACAAATGCTACTGCTACTTTTATTTGACAAAAATGTATATGTCAAAACTGGCTTATAAATGACTCTGCATGACAGCCTTAACCTAGGAAGAGTGTCTATGATAGAGAATACTCATGACTTAATATATGTAATTGTTACTTGTTTGTCAGTGGTTAATGGACTCACTAGACGCAAAAGAAAAGCAAGGTTGAGGATTGGTCAAAGTGTATCGGGGAAGGCTAATTTTAATATAGTCTCAATGAGTGAAAATCTCAAAACGCATATAAATGCTCATCCAAAGTTCCCCACTAAAAAGATATTCTGTGCAATCTGTTGGGCAGAATGATGACTCTGTGTGTATGAATCCTCCACCTTCTTTCTGCCACACAGTGTGCTGTTTACTGTGCTCATGTATAAAGCAGGTGTGGTGTAAAATTAGAAGCTATACATAGTGTGGGCAGCATAGATTCCCCCAGTCAAATCCTTCATTTTTAGCCTTCAATTTCCTCATAACAGCAACCAATCCTGTTCTTCGATGTGGCACTATGCAGAAAGGAATACTGTTATCTAGACAAAAATCCCTGTAGAGCCATTACATTATGTTTGGCCCAAAAACTCATTCTTACAAAATAATTACTTATATAAGTTTGAATTTGGTTTCTCTGGCCTTCATGATTTTTCTAAAATCACCATTTGAGTACATTACACACTATCAATACATTTCACTCTATATTAATTTCAGTCAAAATAGTCATTTACCAAAGAAAAGAATCCATGAACTGATATATGTGGGATTCACAGGTTCAATCCCAACACAGATTGACTAATGAATTGATAGAACGAGCTATAGACAATTTTTATATGGCACTGCTAGAGAAAGATTATTATTATTTTGAAAATGAGTTATGTGTTTCTAGCCAGTTACCAACATATATAGTTTTCTTTCCTATAAGTTACATATAGGTGTTCAGGAATCAAGAAGTAAAGTGAGTACCCCTTATCACTAATGGTATACTCAAAAATTGCTTCTTGCCTCTTTCAAGAAGAAATTGGTCTTGATTTCTTGATTTCTCTGGTCTTGTTGGGTCTGGCAGTTTTAGTATCCAAGAGGAAACTTTCAGTGCTTGCCCCAGGTTAAGGTAGACTGATTCATGTAAGGAAGTCAGATGCAAAATATGACACACAGATGCTTCACCCCAGGAAATTAAAATGCCACATCTGACGCTTTGAAGAAGATAATTTCATGTATCATATTTAAATGATGTCAGGATAAAAATTAAATTAGTTGCATTGTAAGCTAAATGTAACTGCAGGATAGTTTGTTCAAATGACAGCTATAAACACTGGTAGGTATGACTGAAACTAGTCTTCACTAAAAAATGTGAAAATAAGACTCAACAGTCATTTTTTGCATTCTTTGTACATTTATTTGAGAAATTAATAAATTTCAGATAAAACCAAGAAATACTGGGACACATAGTCTATACAATATAATATTTAAATTGAACACAATATCTCTGTACATAAGAAATATAAGTATTCGATTTAATTTATTTTAATTATTTTTTCATCTATTAGACAAGAAATATATTATTCTGCACTTATCTTCATCTTCTTCATTTTAATACCAATACCTTCATTCATTATATTATACTTGTTATATTACCAACTCAGTTCACCTAAGAAGCAGGTTAGGCTGTGCATTATGTGATATTACACAATAATACCTGATTTAAGGTATATATAGAGATAGACTTATAAATATATAATTTTAGTTCCAGTGAGACACAAGTTAACAACATTATAAACAAAGCTACAGAAGCAGCTGCTATAAGCAATGAAGAGTCATGGAAATATTTTAAATAAGTGAACATAAGGTACAATTTACTTTGGAAATATCATCCCGCCAGTAATGTGGACTATAGATAAGAGGTGTAAAATGATGGATGCTGTAAAGTACTGGGTAGATTCTAGGATTTTACCCTTTTTTACAAATAAGTTGAGATGCCTAGGTCAGTAGCAAATAACTTTATCACGCTTGGCAAAATGAGTGCCCAGAACTTCAAGTTCATTTGTATTGGTTCCCTATGCCCCCCTCTTTGCAGCGCATGTCCCATGAGGTCTACAGAAAACTATTATGGATGGATGCACACACTGACTTGCATTACAGGAGAGTAATATTGAGCCGGAGAGATTCACAGTGTTTATGGTAAGTGGAAAAAAGCTAGCTCATCTCTCAAACACAACCTTGAGAAATGGCCTAAGAGTTGTCAGAGCCTTGCATTTTTGGCATAACTAGCAAAAACATGCAGGCATGCTCAAGACCCCTGGCAGACTATGTCTCTCAACAGAGTAGGAGGACAGTTGGAACTTACTGGTTTGTTCCTGAACCAAGACAACAATGCTGAGGAGAAGGATAACGATAATAATGTCAAGAAGAAACATATTAAGACTATGTATAAATATATAAATATTACATATAAAACTTACTTAGGTGTATATTTACTATATATACAATGTATAAATATACATGTATGTATAAATATACACATAATACACAGTCATATGTGTGTATGAGTGTGCAGGTTCACGTATGTTTAAATCTTGTGTCTTAAAATCTCAGATAAAGAAACAGAATTTGAACTTAAAGTCCGTTGAATCTGAAGCTAGTTCTCTTCTGCTATAAATAGAAAAGTTTTGCAGCGAGTATTAGAAATATGAAAAAAAGGCAAATGTCAATAGTAATTAATGATGAGTTGAATATAAACAGTAACAGAAAGTGAGACATTGAGAATTATATTGTCATTAATTTGTAATCATAAAATTTAACTAAAAAGTTTTTGTTTGTTTTTTTACAAGCATTTGTTAAGGATTTTAATGTTGACCTGTTAAGTTTTTAGATTTCAAAGAGAAAACTGAATGTGTGTGTATTCATTTAATAGGATTTATAGAGCTCAAAACAGCTGACATCACCAAATATTAAAATAAAAAAAGTCATTAATATCTGCTATTGTACCCCATGATTATTCATCTAATCTTTTATTAGAAAATGTGATTCTCTTGAAATCTTATCCTTTTTCATCATTTGCACAGCAAAAACTAACTATAGAATCTTCTTTCTCTATTACTTTACCCACTCAGCTAAAATTTGCTGGAAAAAAATCAATCAACATTGCAGATTTGTGCCAATAAAAATCATCTCCAACTTCTGCTCACCTCCCTCCCACCCATCCTTAGCCTTACACTTCTATTAGTGCTTGTGCATTTTCCATCCCTGACTCTTCCTGAATGTCATTACCCCTGTGTTTCTTCCACTTATTTAATTCCTATTTGTTTCACTTTTAGCAAATAAATTGAATTTCTATTTTTACAATTAATTGATTTTTTTTACTGACTTTCTCTAACTTCTATTTTTTCATAGGAGATCTTTCCCAAAACTCCAGGACCCTCCTTTTTTGCATTTCAGAAGATGAAGGTGGCTGGGCACAGTGGCACTTTGGGAGGCTGAAGGAGGAGGATCACCTGAGGTCAGGAGTTTGAAACCAGCCTGGCCAACATGACGAAACCCCGTCTCTACTAAAAATACAAAAATTAGCTGGGCGTGGTGGGGGGCACCTGTAATCCCAGCTACTAGGGAGCCTGAGGCAGGAGGATCACTTGAATCCAGTAGGCAGAGGTTGCAGTGAGCCGAGATTGCACCACTGCACTCCAGCCTGGCCGACGGAGCGAGACTGTCCCCTCCCAAAAAAAAGAGAGAGAAGAAGAGGCAGAAGAAGAAGAAGAAGAGGAGGAGGAGGAAGAGGAAGAGGAAGAGGAAGAGGGTGTCTTTTCTAATTTTTTTTTTAGTTTTATAGGTAAAATCATTTATTTTTACCCTTGGTCTCATTTCTTCTTGCCTCTTCTAAAATCTTGTCTTATCAATTATTTCATCAATTAAGCTATATTGCTATTTTCTTTTCAACTAGAAACTTGCTTACCTAGCTTACTATATATGTATATCCTGAGTCAAAAATAATTCCTACATACCCTTTTGTTAACGTTTTCAATTTTTCACCTATGTCTCTTGAGAATAATCTCCATTTCCCACATACAACACCACATAATGTATTTGCTCCTCAACTCAATGCAGTTTGACTGTTGAATCACCCGTCTACTAAAACTGTTTTTCTACGGACATCAATAACATTTTTCCCTCATACCGTCCCAATCCTACAGTTACACTTCCATTATTTTTAACCTTATCACTCTGTAGCAGTATCAAAAACATTTTCTTGATACTGCCTTCTGCTTGACTTTCATGACACCACACATTCTTGATTTATCGTTAACGTTTCTGATCATTTCTTATCTGGCTCTTTCTTGCACTCTCTTCTCTGACAAGTCTTCTTAATCCACACACTCCCTCTGGGTGATTCAATCTACCACCATGACTTCAAATATGTTTTATATACAAAATTCCCAAGTATATGTTTCAAGCCTCCAGACTGTTTTCTGAGCTTCGAAAACCAAAAGTTTATTGGCTATTTCCTTTTGGATTCTCTATAAAAGCCACAAATTCAGAAGGCCCAAACATGTTGTGTCTTCCTTTCACATCTCCTCTTCCCTCATAAAATCTTATACAGGCCTCATTTCATTTTTTGGCACTGCCAAACAGTGAATAGAGTAAGGTAGGAAGTTTGGAGTCACGCTTTTCTCTGCTATTTGCTCACATTCATACCCTCTCTTCTATGAAGTTCCCAGCCCTTCCACTGTCCCAGTTCAGGCACTCATTTCTTGCTTCAAATCATGCATCAGCTTCTGAATTAATTTTTGATATACAATCACTGTAATGATTAATATTAGGTGTCAACTCGACTGGATTGACGGATGCCTAGAAGGCTGGTGTATTTGTCCATTTTCATACTGCTATGAAGAAATACCTGAAACTGGGTAATTTATAAACAAAAAGAGGTTTAATGGACTCACAGTTTTACGTGGCTGGGGAGCCTCACAATCATGGTGGAGGTGAAGGAGGACGAAAGGCATGTGTTACATGGGCAAGTAAGAAAGCTTGTGCAGGGGAACTCCCCTTTTATGAAACGATGAGATCTTGTGAGACTTAAGCGCTATCAGAACAGCCCGAGAAAACCCATCCCTATGATTCAATTACCTTGCACCCAGTCCCTCCCACCAAACATGGGGATTACAGTTCAAGGTGAGATTTTGTTGGAGACACAGCCAAACCATAACCACTGGTTAAGTGTTGTTTTGGGGTGTGTCTGTGAGGGCTTTGCCAGAGGAGACTGACATTTGAGTCCGTGGACTGGGAGAGAAACACTCACCATTGAGGACGATGTAGGAGGGCACCATCCAATCAGCTGCCAGTGAGGCTGGAACAAAGCTTCTGGAAGAAGAGCTAAGCAGCTTGACTACACTTCCCTTCGGTATTTAAATTATTGCTACTTTGGTCCCTCATGCTGTGATTCATCAGACTGAACTGCTTATATTCTTAATTCCCTATTTGTCTCATGTGTAGAGCTTGCTTACGCCTTCTCACTCTCTCTCTCTCTTCCTGTGTCAGATGCTTACATCCTCTCCTCCTGCCCTTGGACATCAAACTCCAGATTCTTTGGCCTTTGGATTCTGGGACTTGGACCAGCGGACCCAAGGGGCTCTCGGGCCTTTGGACACAGACTGAAGGCTGCACTGTCAGCTTCCCTGGTTTTGAGGCATTCAGATGTGGAGAGGACCCTCACTAAAACAATCACATTCTCCTCAAATCCTTCACCTATAGAAGTAACTAAAATATTATTCTGACCGCACTACCTCTCTTCTAAGAATGCTTCAATGTTTCCCACCATGAACAGGATAGGATTCAGACTCTAACATGTCACGATGAGTAGTTAGTCCTCTGACTACGCTTTTCTTTAGAATTTAAATTCTTGCTACTTTGGCCTCTTATGTTGTGACTCATCAAAATGAGTTGTTTATATATCTTGAATCCCTCTTTGTCTCATGTGTGTTGTCTTGTAATGGCTCCCTGCTTTTTATTCATTAAGTCCCAACTCTCACGATTTTGGAAGCAATCTCCAACTTTTTCTTTCTAGTTTGGTTAAAAGTATTTTTCTGTTGTTTCATAACATTCTGAACCGTTTGCTGCCACTGGTAAAATCACTTTAAGTGTCCTACATTATTCCACAATTAACTTATCATGTGATCCAATATCAGATCCGTGGTCACCAATGTGTTGTACACACTCCCACGGAGCACAGAGTTATCTATTTGTAGGTGAAAAATACAGAGAATTTTCTCTTTGTTTTGCTTTTGTCTGTAGTTGCCTAATTCATTTTTGTTTTACTAAAATGTGTGTAACTTGTTAATATAAGGTGCTATATATATATAGTAATTAAATTAACATACACAGATTAGAAACGTGAGCTCAAAATCTTTCTGATAGGGATATGATATCAATATATTTCAAGCCCTCTGCCCTCTTTAACCACATTTTCCATGAGACAAGAGCTGTAATCCTTTCAACTTGGTATTGCAATTCCCAGGTTGGAGAGATTTCTATTATCTAAGCCAATGTCTCTTAAACTGCTGTCCATAGGTTATGTGGGAAAGATTTCCCTGATATCCTGGTTAAAAATTAAACTCTTGGTGCCTTCTGATTTGAAATCTGTGGTTGTGTAGATTACAATTTTTTTTTCCACCAGTCTAACATCCTTATGGATAATGACGTTTAAAATCCCTCACTAGTGGTCGGGCACGGTGGCTCATACCTGTAATCCCAGCACTTTGGGAGGCCGAGGCGGGCAGATCACAAGGTCAGGAGATCGAGACCATCCTGGCTAACACGGTGAAACCCCATGTCTACTAAAAAATACAAAAAATTAGCCAGGCATGGTGGCGGGTGCCTGTAGTCCCAGCTACTCGGGAGGCTGAGACAGGAAAATGGCGTGAACCCGGGAGGTGGAGCTTGCAGTGAGCTGAGATGGCGCCACTGCACTCCAGCCTGGGCTACAGAGTGAGACTCCGTCTAAAAAAAAAAAAAAAAAAGAATCCCTCAGTAGTTGTAAGCATTCAACACACCCTTATGTGGAAGTAAAAGTTTGAATATGCAGGGGAGTTAATGTAGCATGACATAGTGCTATGACTGGCTGCACAGGCAGGCTCAGACTGCAGATATGAGGCTTAGGGGAGAATAAAACAGCCTAGGAGGTATTAATGCTTTTCTAAAGTTTCTAAGTGAAACTGTGGTTGAGTTTCTCTGTAGGAGTCAGTGCCTTGGTAAATCCTCTTTCCGGATGCTCATATAACAGAAAACACATACTGAAATAAAACTTAAAATATTAAAAAATGTGCCATATATATTATAATTACCCATTATTATCAACTCTAAAATCCTCACCCAAGAAATAATTAGTGAAAGAATTTATGTTGCACACTGCATTTGCTCCTACAGAGATGCAAAGGAAGTTGTCCAATGAAATCTTGCACTTCCAAGAGTCTTCACAGACAAGGTCTTGGATCGATATCACTTGGAGCTACCAATTAATCCCAGGTTGATTAAAATTTAAAACATGGGAGAGAACACAGTGCTAGTGTGACACTAAAATCAATGTCTTTATTGATGTGAAAACAAGGAAAGTGAAGTTGGCATTATTTGTTCCTTATTTGGACTTTTGTAGAACAGGATTAGAAGTTCTCTGTGAGTGCATTATCTCCTCCGATTTTCACATATGTCTCAAATATGTTCTCCGTGGGGAAATAGATGCCTCATGGTCTGAAACAGAGTTTACAATTTTAATTAGAAAGGCAACTTTCAGATGAAGGGTTCAGAAAGCATTCAGTATGTTAGATGTTTTTGTTATATGAGTTCGATATCAGTCATGATCCAACCAGGAACTCGAAACCACCTCAAACATTTAAGACAGAGAGAATTAAAGCTTTCACATTGTTGACATAGGTAATGTACTGGAACATTTTATTTCTTTTGATTTTTGGCATGTATTTTCTTCTCTCCATATATTACTACTATTTAATGTATTTATGTCTTCACCTTCAAAAAAAGAAAATAATAGTAATCTTACCCTCTCCTCAAAGAATGGGTACACAGAGTCCTGTTAGTCTTTGCATTCATCTCAGATCAGAATTCCCTGAGAATGAGCAACCCAGCCCGTCAGGTTGTAACATGCCTCCTTAAGATTTGGTCAGGGTTAGAGGTAGGAGAGCCCAACACTTTATCCTGGATATGTCTGAGCCCATAGTTTTTCTGCCATTATTTGGTTCCTATGGTCTTCTATCATCCTTTGCTAATGAAAATTGAACTAAAAATAAAATCAGAGGATTTAGATACAGTCTTCCCTGTTCTATTGTGTAACAGCAACATAATCTCCACCTGAAGAAATTATGGGGATTAATCTCAGCTGGAAGTGTAATTTTTTTCTCTGCCTATTGGTTTAAGGGTGTAGGGAGCCAAATACATCCTAGTGGTCATGTTTTATTTTAATTATCTGAGGCCATTTTTGTGACCTCCACTGGAGGCATTTTGCCCTTGGGAACGTCAAATCAGTAAAGTGTCTAGTTTCAGAGATGAAAAGCAATCATGAAAGCGGGTCTATTATTTGGCCCCTTCACTTTGAGAGAAATATCTCTGCTTCAAATAACAGGTTTTTTTTTTTTCTTTTCTTTTTTTTTTTTTGCTTTCCTAATTGGACCCTATTGGAAACACTGAGGATGCCCATTCCAACTACAGACTGAGGAAATGGGGAAATAGCCACTAGATGGGAGTGTGTACCCACTGGACCCACTATACACAGATTCACACCAAACATCCATTTATCTCATACTCTAAATGGGACTCCAATACAATCGGGTGACTGTTCTTTTTTGTGTCTCCAGGGAATAGCAGCAATCCGGGGCTTCTCTGTCCCAACCTTTGTGAATTCTGGATATTTTCTTTTCCTCACTAATACCAGGGCTACAACTTCTTTTGAGGAAGGCTTGAAAGGACTTTTTTGTGTATACCCAAAGAATTATTTAGGGTGTCTTCCTCTTCTTCAGCCTCCCTTTCAATTACCGGGCTGTTGCGTGGGGCTTAGGCTATGTTAGGGAACCATTTATTTTCAAGAATTATTGCGGAAATTCAAACCAGATTTCTGATCACGAGACCTAGATTGTTCCCAATTATATAGATAAATTACATTTTAATAGTCTACACATATATTTAATTGCTAAGGGCTCATGATCAATTAGGTACTTCCACATATCCCCAGTGTTCATTCTGGCAATTGTAACTTGTACATTTCTAAATATTAAATCTTTTATCTGACTTTTCTTGATTCAGAATTTTGTAATTATTCCTTAAACTCAGGAATTTGATTTTAATAGCCACGTTTCCCACATCTACTCCATCCTTCAGAAAACAGTTACTTCCAGAACTGTTTAAGGGCTAGGGTATCACCTTCACTAACATGCAGAGATACCATTAGGCCCAGTAATCCCATTACTGGGTATATACCCAAAGTAGAATCAATCATTCTACAAAAAAGACATACACATTTGTATGTTCATCACAGCATTCACAATAACAAAGACATGGAATCAACCTAGGTCTCCATCAATGGTGGGTTGGATAAAGAAAATTTGGTACTTACACACCATGAAATACTGCACAGCCATAATCAAGAATGAAATCACGCAATTTGCAGCAACATGGATGCAACTGGAAGCCATAATCCTCAGCAAATTAATGCAGTAACAGAAAACCAAAGACCACATGTTCTCACCTGTAAGTCAGAGCTACACCTTGAGTGCATATGAATGTAAAGGTGGGAACAGTAGACACTGGGGACTAGCAAAGGCTGCAAAACTACCTACTGAGTACTATGCTCACTACCTGGATGGTGGGCTCATTCGTACCCCAAACCTCAGAGTCATACAATAAACCCATGTAAAAAACCTGCACATGTAACCCCTGAACCTAAAATAAAAGTTGAAATTATTTTTTAAAAAAGAACAGCCAACCTACTCTACGGTATTTGTATTATCATTACATTGTGGCCATATGATTATCATACCCTCTAGTTGATATACTAAAATGTTGCTTTCATCTTAAATAACTGCAGTTAATAATTTATCTTGTTTTATAATGGGTATCCTAGAAAAAGATTCTGCAAAGAGGGTAGTGTACAGGAAATTTATCAAGCAGCATCTTTGAGATAGACAGCTGTGGGAAGAGGGGAGGGATATTTTGAACAATGAGGCAAGCCCAGTGTAGCCTTTGTCAACCACACAGGGACCTTCAGGATTGTTCCAAATTGGGCTACAATTGCAAAGCCTTTAAATATCTATTTGATCAGTCACTCTATGTCAGCTGCTCATAGAAATAATGTAACCTTTTGTCCAATAACTCTCTATAGCTGAAGCAATTCATGAAGGAGCTTAGAACTAAAACTACTTTCCAGTCATATCCCTAGGAGTTGAAGCATTTCCTTGAATTTAAGGAGCTCTGGGATGCACATCGCAGTATCCACAGTATTGGATTTTTCTTCCTGACAGTAGATTATCACTGTGTTCACACTCAAACAAGCAAGAAATTGTATTTCAGAATCCCATCCTCCATCCCTGTGCTTCCAGGGATGTTCAGGTACTAAGAATGGTAGCAAGTACAACCAGGGACATGAAAAACATTTTATGTATTTGGAATCTCTGGTCACAGGTAATTGAAAAATGGTGTAGCCTAAACACGAGACTAGGAGATAATCACACAGGTGATAACTAGAGATCACCAGTGCTTCTAGTTTGAAGAAAAAAATAAAAGGAGAAGGTTAGTTTGGGAACCATTATCCACTGGAAGATGAAACCACAGCAGGCCTGCACACTGGGAGCTGGAGGCACAAAGAAGATACTTCCTCCGTAGGTGGTGCTTCCAGAGCTAGAAAGGGAGGAAAAGACTCCAAATTCTCTTACCATCCTGACTCCTAATCTCTGCCACAGCTTCTCATTCACAAATGCTGTATATACTAGGGTAGTCTGGGAAACACACACTAAAGGTCCCAACTTACTTCCCTGCATACACAGAAGAGGAAGACATGCTCTAAAAGCACACTAAAAATATATAAAAGTATGTAAATGTTAAAGTTGACAATCAACTACCAAAAGTTTGGTTAAATAATTTAAGTGTTTTAAAATTCTGTAATCTTTATGTGTGTGTGTATATAAATATATATATACATGTATTAAATATACATGCGTGTATTTCAGTTATACTTTAAAAATTGGTTTCCCAATAGTATATAAATAAAACTCTATTATTTTGAAACATAGTCAGAATTAATTAGAACATTATCAGAGTTCTGTATTCCACTTGGGATATAAATGAAGAACTTGGATTGAGTTCAGAAAAGAGATACACAAAATAACTAATGTTGATGTGAGTTCTGTAAAATGCATCTACATTACTGGATTTATATATAATGTAGAAATTAACAACCATGGAGATAGTGCATAAGATTTAGTGCAAGAGCTTCTATAACTTTATAGAGAATCTGAAGATAAAGAAGGGCTTTACTTTTAAAATTATGTAGACTGGCCACAAAGACATATGGCTTCGTGGTTTTTAAAAGGTAATCTGTATGAGCTTCTTGTCTTTAGTGAGGTAAAATATTATTCCCATTTTAACAATGAGAATAAAGAGGTTCAAGAAGCTAAATTATTAACTTGAGACCTTGCAGATAGAAAGTAACAAAGGAGAAGAATGCAGTTCTCCTTCTTAAAGAACTGCTCTTAATGTTATTTATTCTCTTTTTAAATATATATGGCTTGTTTACAAATGTGAGTTTTTCCATGCCAAAAGAATTACAACAGGTGTTTTTCTTTCTTTCCTCAATTACAAAGAGTAACATGCAAAAATAAGTTAAAATCATCTGCCTAGTAATAAATGTTGTTAACATTTTGTGAAATGTCTGATACTCATTTTGACTAACAGTACTATAATGTATCTAGAGTCATAGTACATATACAGCTTCACATCAACTTTTGCCATTAACAGTATCATATGCTCTGATTGACTCTAGTAATTGAAGAATTTTCTTAACAGAATTTTAGTAGGTGCCATATTAGGGTAATTCATGGTAGCTGCTGCCACTGATAAACTCCATAAATCTCTTGACACACTAAAGATTGAGCTATTTGTTCAGGTTAAGTCTGATGGTACTCAGCTGGCCCACTGGTGGAGCCCCTCTCCTCTGATGCCGTCACAGTTGGAGATGAAAGCAGTAGAAGTACATGTTGTTTCTTATCTGACTCAAACCAGAAGTACCACACATCACTTCTGCTCAGAGGAATTTAGCCCGAAACCCTTATATGTCCCCAACTTCTTTCCATGAGAGGCTGGCAAACATGAGAGAGCACATTAAGCATTTGATGAGCACTAGCAGTCTTTGCTAGGGCATGACATTCAGTTTTTGGCAATACCAATCATGCTCTTAACTCATATATATGCATATGTGTGTGTATATATGTATCTATATATACGCAAATATTATATATTATTCTATATCAGTAGATGGATATATATTTTTGTCTTGAAATATAAGTAGTAAATATAATATATAATATACATGTATTATATATGTATATAAATAACAAAAAAGCTAAAATTTCTATAGCATATAATAATATATGTATATTACATATTATATGCTATTGAAATTTTAGCTTTTTTGTTATTCTTTTTTTGAACTTGCCTGCTTCCTCCTTTGCTTCTCCAAATTTCATTCTTCCCAATAAACTGAAGTACACATTTAACAGTTATAAATCAGATTGGATCATTCTTCCGTTTATGTTTTCCAGGGTCAACAGACGTGATCTGGTGCCACCCTGCTGATGTGACTCCATCTCCTACTACTCTCCACGTTACCTTCCATGCTGCAGCTGGATCAACCTTTATTCTCGTCTGGCATGGACTCTGCTAGCTACAGCCTTAAGGATTTGATACTAGTGCTTCTCTTTATTTGATATGTTTATCCTTTGATCATTACATAACTAGCTGTTTTCTGACATATCAAATATAGAGCACATTTTCCTCCAAAACTTTATCTACAATCAAATAAAATAATTCTCTGTGGCTAATAAGGGATTTGCTATTGCATGATCTTATTTAAATTCTCTGAATAAGTTTCACCATCAATATAATTTTTTCAGTTTTGTGAAGCCTATTTGCTTAACTCTCTTGTGTAGTGACTAATTGTAAAAAGAATGCCCTTAGTCTGCTTTTTTAAGGCTGGTTTTCCTATTTTCTAACTCTGTGTTATTAGATTTGATGCATTATATATGTTTTTTCCTTTATTGTCCTTGACAGTAGGAAGATTCAAAAAAATATTTAGGCAACCCTAATAGATGTGGGAACCAAGTAGTCTAACTCAGTGGTGAAATACTTTGGAGGAACATAGCCCCAGGCCAAAAATTAATATATAAATAAAAATAAAAATTTCAACATTTATTTTCCTTTCCTGAAGAACACTAAAATAGATCTAATTTATAAATCTTAGCAACACTTGCATTAACTCCCCTTTCCTATTTTCCCTAGCTATTTTTGCTCTAATATTTTAATAACCCAAATATCTTTTTTCATCTTTCACTTCTTATTTATCTACCATTTCTTTCTTTGTCCTTCCCATTCTTATGTTCCTGCCTCCTCTGCTATGACTTCAATTTTGTGCTTTGAAAAATCTAAGGAACTATTTGGGAAAGGCAAATTATTTTAAAAATGTGAACAAAAATGTATTTTGCAATTAGGTGACATTCTTGGAGTCATTCTCAACATCATTTTTTGTTTGTTTGTTTTCCTAGGCTGTACAGAAAATATTTGACAAATCTTGTTGACTTTACTTAAAACATTTGTTTTTAACTGAAAACAATTTTAGGTTTATAGAAAAGTTGCAAAACTAGTGTTGTGGGTTCTTATATACTGCTCAACACAGTTCTTCAAATGTTGACATCTAATATTATCATGGTGCATTAATGAAAACTAAAACTTAACATTGGAACAATAATACTAATTCATTTACAAATTTTATGTGGATTAGACCAGATTTTGCACTACTGTTCTTTTTCTCTTACATATCCAGTCCAGGATCTCATTGCATTTAGTCATCATATCTCACTGGTCTTCTCAGGTTTATGCCTTGTTTTTCTCAATCTTTTCTCTTTGTGTTAATGACTTTCGGAGATTACTAGTCAGATATGCAACAAAATATTCCTGAATTTGAATTTGATGTTTTCTTACGATTGGAGTGAGGTTATGAATTTGGAGGAAGAATATCATGTAAATGATATATGCTTCCTATTACATCATATTGAGGTGTGTGGGTGATGTGCAATAATTTTCAAATAAATCTAGAATCAAATCATTTAATTTCTACCACTATTAGTCATTTTGTCTGGGCTACTATCTTCTTTCTTCTGAATAATTGTAGTCTCCTAATTGTCCCTTCCTGCTTCTTTCTCTCGTCATGTACAATGGATTATCAAAACAGCAGTCAAGAGTTTCCATTTTAAAGCATTAGTCAGATCATGACATCCTGCTACTCAAACTCCTCCAAGAGTTTGCCATTGACTTGAAGTAATATGTGTAGATAGATGTGACACATATGTAACATTATATAGCACACATAGCCACAAATAGGCTATCATTTCATGTATGTCAAAGCTTCACCTCTCCCAGTTCACTCCAGCCACATTGGCCTCCTTGTTTTCATAAACATGTTAAGTCAGCTCCTACTTCAGGGTATCACATTCACCCTTTTCTTGATCAGAAATGCTTCTACCGCAGAAATGGCCACAGTTTGTGCCCTCACCACTTTAGGCCTATGCTGAATGTCACTTTCTTGGTGATATCCTCCATGACTTCTCTATTTAAAATAGTATCTCTCCTTCTACACTCACTGTGTACCTTTTCCCATTTTTTTCTTTGATCAGAACACTTATGACCTTTTTAACTTATTTATTGCATGGTTTGTCTGTTTTCTCCACTAAAATGTAAGATCCATAGGAGTGTGATTTTTTTTTTGTGTGTGTGTGGTTTAATGTGGTATCTTCAGTGCCTGGAATATATAAAAGAGATAAGTGAATAATTCTTACACAAATACATGGCCTGGAAGAGGAGATGTTCAGTGTTTTTCTTTCTTTCCCTAAACTCTGGTTTCTGTTCATCTAATATCTCCTCATCTCAACAACCTTAGGGATGGTTTGATATGTACTCATCCAGGTAAAATTCTCACTGCCTACTTTAATCCAGCAAAAATATGATCTGAAATAGGTCTTAGCCCCTCTGCCTGTCTCTCTGACATTCTATGACTAGAATATATGTGAAACTAATACCTCAATTGCATAGTGCTTTTTAAAATGTTTTCTCTCTACTTCTCTAATACTTTTACATCATTCACAACTTCATTGAAGAGGTTTGCCTATCACAGAATAAAATACGTCACCTCCTATCATCTCTTCCTGCATTATTGCTTCCTTAGAGTTATGGTCTATGAGATTTTTTAGTTGGGGGGATGCAGATCAATAATATATGTGTCTTAAAAATATAGCAACAATACTGCCCCACAATGGTTTCACACTTCAGTATGCTACTGAAGAAGCTTGTGGCTCTATGCAAGATATATATTTCTAAGCCAAACAGCAGACTTAATTCAGGAGATCTCAATGATGCTCATGAATCTGATTTTAAACAAATACTTCCAAGTAATTTTGATGTAAGAGTTTTATTGGTATACAACTATAATAGGATGAGAGTTGACAGCAAGTTCCAAAAATAAAGGAACAGTTTCCTACATTTCAGATGCATTTTTGATCATTTTGTTTTACTGCTTGGGCTTATACTTAATATAATTCCTCCAAAATTCAAACAAATTATTTCAGGTGTTGGTAGCATTGGGAATATTCATTTCATGGGTGCATTGTAGTTGTGTGTGCAGGTGTGCATGCATATCTGTATGCACACCTGTGTTTCTACATGCTTGTGTGTCTGTGTGTGCTTGTATTTACTGGTATATTTATAAGCATTTGGAAAGAGTGTAAAAGATGCTATGTAGGTTTGAATACTGAAATATTTTTACTGCAAATGTTACTGGAACACTCAGAAGTAAATCTGTTAGAGAAAAGTATCTAATCTGGTTTTAAATCACGCTGCATAGACTGTAATTTTTTTTAGCATGGTCTTCTTAGTGACAAGAAAGATATTCCTCTTCCTTATGGGCACCTAAATAAATTAAAGCCCCAAATATCCCATTTTAAAGATCATTTTAACCAACAAAAATCTCCCTAGTGAAATCATATTAGGTTTAATGATATTGTACTGAAAAGTACAATAAACAATAGTAGGTAGAGTGTTCAAAGAGGCTTGGCTTTTTAAATGACCTTACAAATTAAAGCTAATTGACACAGAAAACGACATTGTATAATCATTAAATATAGTCATCATTTTATTGGTATTTAATCTTAGAATAGTGTGTTGTGGGTAATCTGAGGAAAGCTTGCAATTTTAAAATGGAAGCTGAAGTAATGAGTGTAATAGAAGTGCAAAATAATAAGGACACAGTTGGGCAGTTTGTGTTGCCACTTAAAATCCTCATCCTCCCTTCTTTTTTCTAGCACATGCTGAAAGAGCAGGCTGCCAAAGACTAATGCAGAGTCATTCTCATCTGCTCATTTTATTTCTATTGCCAATTATCCTTAATTATTGAAAACTTTTTTTAGGGTGTAATGGTTACTGAAATGTTAGTGTGCTCATTAAACTGAAACTCTACATGGGGCAATAGATCCTGATAAGCACTGGTTTGTTATAGTTCTAAAATTTCAAGTATTCCTTACTCTATTAACTTCAAATTCATACTCCACAAAACATTTACTCAGAATTAATAAGTATTTTTTAAAGCCAAAGAGGCCTCACAAAATGGCTTAAATGATATAAAATGTAAGAATAATTTAAACTGGCTTGCGTAAAGGACAATCAGTCCAAATTTGGCCTTATATGAAAGCAGCAAACTTTTAGAAGGAAGCAAAATATTTCAGATGTCACCGCGAAATTCTGTGTCAGTACTACCTTACTATAAAAATGCACCGCGTTCATATTCCAGCAAACTGGCATCAGCTGATAAAGTCTATGATAAATGATAAATTCATACACATATCTTGCATTATGGAAGTGAAAGAATTTATTGTAGATGTGACTATACATGTTTGCGTCTACTTAGAATCCAACTAAACATTTTCAAGAATTTCCTTTTCTGTATGGTTTTGGGTTTGCATTAGCTCTAGGAGACATCCTATACTTGGCCTTTGAATTACATGCATCAATGCCTCCAGCTGGCCACCCACAGCACCAGGTTCAAAGGTGCTAGAAGACAGGCCCAATATGCCCTTGCAGGTTCCAGTTGTCCTC
Organism: Hylobates moloch; assembly: GCF_009828535.3. NCBI lineage: Eukaryota > Metazoa > Chordata > Mammalia > Primates > Hylobatidae > Hylobates > Hylobates moloch. The sequence continues at coordinate 49,840,012 of NW_026652280.1, read as the reverse complement.
GTGGGATCCAGTTTACCCTTGCTCTTCTGCACATTCAGCTTTCCTTTCCAGCTGCCAATCCTGTTGACCTACAGTAACCTCAGGCTCAATACCAGCTGCAGACACACTATCTTACAGAGAGTGCTACAGCATTTCCCACAATTGTGGAAGGTTGGAGCCATATAACGAGTTATTTACATTAAAAATCAATAGCAGTTTGACTTCACTGTTCAAAGTTTGGTTGATTGACCTGCGACTCCCCCTTTTTCTGGAAACTACTAGAAGATTGCTGTACCAGAATGAGACAGTAAATGAAAGGAAGACATAGAATCCTTATCTTCATTTGGGGGCTATACCAAATACCATAAACTGGATAACTTATAAACAACAGAAACTGATTTCTCACAGTTCTGGACTCTGGGACATCCAAGATAAAGGGCTGGCAGATTCAGTGTCTGATGACGGCCCACTTCTTGGTTCTTAGAACCGTGCCTTCACATTGTATCCTTACATGGTGGAAGGGGCACGCTAGTTCTCTGGGAATTCATTTATGAGGATACCAATCCCATCCATGAGGGCTCTGCTCTTATGACCTATTCACCATCATACTGCTTATTAGGTTTCAACATATAAACTTGGGGGAAACAGAACCATTCAGACCATAGAAATCCCCAAAACTGGGATCCAATGACAAGGAATTTCATGATATAGATAAAGTGAAATCCCAAAATAATGGCTCTTAAAAATATCCAGATGGCAAACAATATAGTTTGGAATATAAGTGCAATAGATTGTAATACAAATAATTGCATGTAAAAGGAATCAGATATATTCTTATGTTGCTGAACACATTTAAGGAAGGATTTTTCTGTATTAACAGAAATACTTGGAATCAATTAAGAATAAGTACCTTTAGAAAGTTAAATAAAAAGTAAAACAAATGGGCAAATATTAAATTATGTACCATATGTAAAATACATATATCCCATCCTGACATCCTCAAAGTCTTAACTCATTCCAGCCTCAACTCTAAGTCCAAAATCTTATCTAAATATAATCTCTTAAATATAATTTACTAAAATATCTTAAAGCTCATATAATAAATCATATATATGCTGGCTATTGTGAAATACAGGTCTGATTAATCCTGGAGCAAAATTTCTCTTCATCTGCGGACCTGTGGAAGATAGAAAACAAGTTATCTGCTTTGAGGTTACTACGAAGGGACAGGCATAGGATAAAGGGAGGCATTCATAAAGGGAGAAAAATGGGAGAGATGCTGGTTTAAAGCTAGTTTGTAATCCATCAGAGAATATTCCCCTAGATGTCCGAGCCTGAGAACAATCTTCTGTAGGTTGATGCTCAGTTCTCTGGGCTTGCTGGGTGATGGCTCTGTTCTCTTGGCCCACCAAGGCTGTGGTTAAGGCCTCTTCATTTATTGCTCTGCTTCAGGAGTAATCTTCTTTCATTTTGTCCTGCCTCTGTCCCTTTCAGTCCAGGCTGGCAATGTTTCTGCTGGCATAAAATTCTCAAAACTCTATTATGAAAAGCAGACTCCCCTGCAATTCATGAGGGTCTAAAGCATCAGACAAGAGAGTCCTCCACAGACCCTTCCCAAATAACTGCATCTACATATCTGTCTTCTGCTGAGAAGGTTGATTGAAAATATGAGTCACACAGCTAACCTCGTTAGCAAGAGTTTGTGTTCCTTCAGCCACACACTTGGCTCTGTTTCCAGATTATTCTACCTGAATAAGCTGAGAATTGTGCAATCATCAAATGCTGGTTTCTTTATGTTTAACAATTTCTTCCTTAAAGTGTCTTTTTCTTCTCATGTTTCACAGTTGGCAACATAGAGAGACCAAGCTGCATATTCTACACTTTGCTGGGAAAATTCCTTAGCTAAAGGTCCAACTGCATAGCATACAAGTTCTACCTTCCACTCAAAAGAAGTCAATTCGGGTAAGTTGTCTGCCATTTTATAACAAGGATTGTTTTGTTCTCCAGTGTCAATAATAAGTTTCTCGTTTTCTTCTGAGACCCCACCCAAAGCACCATGATTTATTTATTTTTATTTTTATTTTTTGAGACAGGGTCTCACTTTGTCACCAGGCTGGAGTGCAGTGGCACCATCTCTACTCACTGAAACCTCTGCCTCCCAGGTTCAAGCAATTCTTGTGCCTTAGCCTCTCAAGTACCTGGGACTACAGGTAAGTACCATGACACCTGGTATATTTTTGTATTTTTAGTAGAGATGGGGTTTCACCATGTTAGCCAGGCTTGTCTTGAAGTCCTGGGCCCAAGCTATCCACCGGCCTCAGCCTCCCAAAGTGCTGGGATTACAGATGTGAGCCACCATGCCTGGCTACAAAGCACCTTTAATGTTCATATTTCTAGCAACGGTCTGATCATGAAAATATATGTAGTTTTTAAGCTGATAGAACATTTCTCTACTGCTCTCCTGTTCTTTTTGTGCCTTCAACAGAATTTCCAGTGAGATCTATATTTCTATGAATGACATCTTCAAGATGATCTAAATATTTTGTATTAAATGTTTCAAAATTCTTCCAGCTGCTACCCATTATCCAATTCCGAAACTATATCCACAGTTTCAGGTATTTATTAGAGTAGCACCTCACTCCCTGGTACCAAAATTTGAATTGTTGTGCTAGGCTGTCATAATAAAATACCACAAACTGGGTGGCCAAAATCAAGGACCATACTCTCTCTAGAATCTATAGTGTAGTCTTTCCCTACAACTTCCTTGCTTCTGAGGGATGCTATCAATCCTTGACACTTCGTGACTTGCAGCAGCATTACTCTAATCTCTGCCTTTATCAATGGCATTTTCTTTATCAGTCTCTGTGTATCCAAATGATCATCTTTTATAAGGACATCAGTCATTTTGGATTAGGATCATTCTAATTATTTTTTTGATAACATCTGCAGATTTTTTTAATTTATTTTTTTAATTAATAATTTTTTTTTTTTTTGAGATGGAGTCTCACTCTGTCACCCAGGCTGGTGCCAGGCTGTCACCCAAGCTGACGCCATCTCGGCTCACTGTGAGCTCAGCCTCCTGGATTCATGCCATTCTCCTGCATCAGCCCCCCAAGTACCTGGGGCTACAGGCACCAGCCACCACGCCTGGCTAATTTTTTGTATTTTTAGTGGAGATGGGGTTTCACCGTGTTAGCCAGGATGGTCTCTATCTCCCGACCTCGTGATCTGCCCTCCTTGGCCTCCCAAAGGGCTGGGATTACAGGTGTGAGCCACCACACCTGACCATCTGCAGATTCTATTTCAAAATAAAATCGCATTCACAGGTATTGAGGGTAGGATTTCAACAGATCTTGTGTGTGTGTGTGTGTGTACGTGTTTGTGTGTGTGCACATGTTTGTGTTTGTGTGCATGTATGTGTGTGTGTGTATGTATATGTGTCTGTGTGTGTATGTCACAATTCAACCCATAATAATGTGATAGTTTAGGATAATAATTGAAATTAAATTGAGATACATGTGGATTCTAGTACATTTCTGTGACAACTTTTATGCTTGTCTTGGTTTAAATTTCATCCTATGTGAAATGCAGTGGTACGGTAGGTGCTGTCTAAAGACTCTCTATTTTATTGTCTTATATTTCTCTTCTCTATATTAAAAATGTATAAAAACCAAAGCTCTATCTACAGGAACACACAATAACAAAGATAGTGAAAATTAAGTCTACCTTGATTCCAGGTCTGTCATGCATTTTCATCCAGTGTTTTCTCCAACCTATATAAAGTTTTAATTTTTGTTCTTTTGTTACAAAAATTGAATGCATAAATAAATGAGAACTTTAAGCATTTCTCAAATGTGAGTAAGACCTAAGTCTTTCACCTTAAGATGTGGCGGGCATTCTGGAAATCAACTTAGGCTACAGAAAATAGACATAAAATTATGTATTTAAAATCAAAGTGATATAACAAATTGATTTATTTGGTTACTCTTTAATTTCATAGGGACTTTAAAGTAGTTAATGTAAGTTAACAGAAACAAATCTGATTTGTTTTTCTATTCACAAGAGCACTAACTCCCGAAGAATGTAAAATGTAGTTTTGTAGGTTGGAGCAGAGAAGGTTGAAGTTTATTTTCCTAGCTTCAACAACATCAGAATTAAAAATTTCAGAACTGAATTTGTAAATTCTCATGCAATACATGAAGCTAACTCTCAGAGATAGACAGATGTTATGTCTTCATTTTCTACCCCTGTTCTTATCTTGTTCCTTCTTTTCTTCTTATGCAATTTGCTTTCAGCTCCTCCAAAGGTTTTCAGGTTCTTACTGCTCAGCTTCGTGTCCTGCTGAGCTAAAACTTTCTCCCAAGTTTATCTCTGCCTACACTCCTTGTACTCAAGATCAAATTTTACTGTGTATTATCTTGTATCCTTTTTATAATTCTGAAAATGTTGATACTTGTGCCTTTCAAAAATAGATTCAACAGTAGTCATCTGTAACTCAGGACTGGCATTGGTATTCTTTTCATTGCAAGGGAGCATACTAAGGCTTGAAACATTAAATCAATCATTCAATTAACTTTGTTTTATTCACTCTTGTTTGTTAGGCACTGTCTTAAGTAATGAGAATAGGAAAAATTAACTCTTTGACAAGTGCCATAAATGGTAACAAGTGCATAAAAATTAACTCATCCTTATGTTTAGTTCATATCTTATTTTTTTCTTTTTACTTGATTTTTTTAACTATTTCTTTTTACTAGAAAATAATTAAATCATACCTATTTCAAATACTTCTCTAATTCTGACTTATATTACCACACTCTCTTTTTTACAATTAGTCAGTTTTTCTGGTTTTAAAGGATTTAGAAGTAAGACTATAACATGAGAAATTTCCATTGGAACATTTTCTCAAACTGCAAAACAAAATAAAGCAATTTTAGTGCCTTTGCTATTTTTATTTGATATCTAACTAGAACACATGAAATCCAATCTGCTCATATTTAAATAGCACAGTGTCAATGGGTTATTTCTCAAGAGACACCATTCTTAAGGCAACTTTAGTTTCACTTTGAAAGATCAGAAAACCACAATTCTCTTATGATATTTAAATATAAGATTTTATATATAGTATGGAATAAAAATGGAGAATTTTAATTTTTCTTTTTAAAAAGTATGTTTTATTAATGCTATGACTTGACAAACAAAAGAATTTCATTTTTCAACTTCAAAAGCCCCAAAGTATTTTAAGTGTGTTATATTTAGTGTCTATATAAATTAGTTTTCAATTTTAGATCATTTTGATATAATGAGATTCTGTCACAAAGCTCTCCCTGTTAATCAAGAGTGGCTGCAATTATAAATATCTGAATGGCAGAAAACTGATAGTTTTTGATATAATTACTAGGGATGGGTTGTTGCATTTTTAGTAACCATAAACTAATTTTAATATTCAATTAATTACAATCGCAATTTTTTATAACTCATTTGATGACTTCAGAAAACTCCCTTATCTGCTTTTGCATATGGTGTTTATTGACTTTCTACATGATCCCAAACAAATGATTGACAAAATAAAGTATTACTATGCTCCTACTGATTGTTGTGATATTAGAAATTGATCCTATAGCTATATTTTCATGTTTTTTGAGACACATAAAATTAATGCTTTCATTTTAAGCAATTAAGATTTGTTCATTTAAATAAGTCAATTCTTTTTGCTAGGATCTATTATTTTATATTGTTTTATAGCTAGTTCAATGAATAAGTTCTATTTCTATAATTTTTTATTTTCAAACTGTGTTATTTGGCCTTGAACTTCTTGTTTTCAACTCTTTAAAGGCTAGTGGCTTGGTTTTAATTTAAACTCTTTGGGCATCTTGAATGCTGATTTGAGCTCTTTGGACAATTATTTATTCAAATATTCAATATTTATTCAAGATTACTAAATACTCTGAAACCATTAACTTGCTTATTTCTTAGAAAATGCAAAATATATGAAGAGATTATAATTGGCATATATACTTAAGTTTGCTTGTATATCTGTTTAACAATCAATTCTAAAACTTTGTTAACCTTGTAATTGGTATTTGAAGATTTGAAATATCTAGATTTTTAAACTTACTTAGACAAATGATGCTCATAGATGTTTGTTATTAAATTTTACAATGGGAATAGAAGGGGATAGGGATGGTGGAAGGTTACTAGAAGAACTTTTCTCTGTGGGCTATGATTTTAAAGAATGGTAGGGGAAATGGATAAAGATAAATCAATTGTAGTAACAGATATAATAATAAATCTAGGCCAAGTTGTGGAGAGCTTTAAATATGAAAATAAATCACTTGGACCTGGTCTGCTTTCTGGAGTGGGGAAGACACGTTTGTCTATCACCTATTTACTTGATCTCATTCCTTATTTACATAAAAATAAATAAAGGAAAATGTCACCAAAATACATGGAAGTAATGAATGAATTTGGTAAAAATCAATGGAAAATAAAACAAAGGCATGATTGATGGGCATTCAAAACTAAACAAAAGATAAACTAAAAAAAAAAAATGAATGCTGTAAACCAGATTCAGCAAACTTTTTATGTGAAGGCTCAAATAGTAAATATTTTAGGCCCTGTGGGCCTTATGTTTTCTGTTGCTACTACTCAACTCTGTTATTGTAGTATGAATGTGGCATTATATAATATGTAAATGAGTCAGCATGCTATGTTCTAATAAAACTTGATTTAAAGCCAGCAAACAAACAAAGAAAAAACAGGTCGCAGTCAGGATTTGGCCTGTAAAACATAGTTTGCAGACCTTTGTTTTTTGTAGGCAATATTATTATGCATTCTTTGAACACCAATGTCCAAAGCTACCTTTGAAAATTAATTACTTTAGAAAGATTTAGTGCCTTTTATAAATCTCAATGGCATATCTTCAAGTTCCAAAATATTCATTCTAAACGATGGAAAATCAACTCATACGATAATTATTGCATTTGAAGAATTAGTCTGGAAATGGAAGTTTGCTTAGCAAAGACCAAGTCTTTCTATTAAATGAATGAGAAGAAAATAGCAATATTGCTATTTTCCATGTCAGTGTGCTGAGATGTCATGCTAGTTAAGTGGACTGACTATCTCATGATTTAACATCTATCTGGTCATAAAACCATACATTTATTTAGGTTAATGAATATTCTTTACAGATAAAAATGTGGAAAAATATAAAATCGAAGTTTTAACTTTAATTTACATATAGCCTAGTTTGGAAATATGTTTTAAATTCAAGCTTAAAGCTAAACTCAAAAAAGTTATGTGAATCAATTATCTATTGCTACAATTATGGTCAATAAATCATGTGCCTTACATCAGTAAGTATTCATTCCATTCACGAGTCTATAGCTTGATAGTTTAGTCTGGGTTCACCTAGACTCACTCATTTGTCTGATGATCAGCTACAGATTGGCCTCTTGTGAGATAACTGGGTAGGTTTGTCTCCTTCATTTACCTCAGTATTGATCTGGCTATCACTGGAATGCCCTCGTGGTAAAGGCAGAAGAACAAGAAAGCAGATGGAAAGGCAAAGTTATATGAAAAATGTCAAGAATATAGGGAAAGGTAAAAAATTCAGGATATTGATGCAATCACTTTTTCCATTAGCGTATGTCAATAAGTAAATGCATATTTTGCAAATTTGCAAACATTACTGTCAAAATACAGTGTGTAGCTTCAAATTCTGAGAGTCGATCTCTGAATTTATACTAAAACAACAATTTTCTGACCTGAATTGCAGGCTTAACAGAATAATAAATTTAAAGCGATGTTATATTTCTGGTGAAAGGAATAATTAAATGGAGACTCTAGAAATAAAGAAAATGCGTTTTAGGTTAAAACATTTATTTTATTATTTTAAAGCAAAGTTTCATTATTCACTTAGAATAAGGATGCTTTGAAGACTCAACTCTCTATAGCCCCTTATACTTATTTTCTTTTGAAGTAAAAATGAGTTTATAATTTATTTTCATTTTCTATTTCATCTTGTTTTATGGCTCATTATTAATGTTAAAGGAAATCAGGTAAGAAACTCGTGGTATGTATGAATGATGTTACAAAAATCAAGACACAGTGTGCCATGTTCATTCACATTTATATTTGATCCTGTATACTGACAGCTTGAACAATCTGTTTTTGTCTGTACAATAAGCACATATGATTAAAGTACATGTGGGATAAATTTTAAGCTACCACATGGGGTTTTTTAGACTTGCATCTGTCATTAATGTCATTAGAAGCCAAATTGCTAGAATCTTTTCTTACTCTGACATTTTATCCCATATGAAGCACACAAAAGAAGCAACATACTGTTACTATTTTCTATTTCAATTAAATAGTTTGTATGCGGGTAACGTTTGAGTGCTAAAGATGACAGGTCCTATTCTCCCAGGTAACACCATTCGAATTTAATTCATTATACACGAACAGATACATATACACTCTGCTGATTCAAAATTATATGTCTTCAGAAATAAAACCTCTTTTATGCAAATGTCTAATTTATAGATAGTCATTCAAGAATTTCTAACAACCTCTAATGCTTCCACTGGAATCAGAAGCACTTAACATTTCAATTCAAATTATTCTTTTTGTATACTTTGTTTTTAAAATGTCCATGTAAATCAGATTTTAGATGTGTAACAGAATATTGAACAATGAAACTACTTTTCTCATTTTAATGTTAATAGTAATTGGGCATATTACATTATTTTCAGAGTCTAAATTACATACTGAGAATACATGAGTTACTTTGGTTTAGTAGGGTTCCAGTTATTTCACTAACCTTATGTTTTATTACATCATTTAGAATCTGAAAGAGTTGCACTCAAATCTCTATCTACGTGACCTTAACCATTTGAAGCTTCACTTTACTCATTGGTAAAATGTGAACTTCATTGGTTAGTTTTGAGAACTGAAGGAAGTAATACACATAAAACACTTTACCTTACACCTGTCATAGAGATAGCACTCAACACAAAGTAATATTATTGTAAATTATAATTTACTATTATCACATGATAATTCTAAAATTAATATAACCCTAGCTCCTCTGAAATGTGAAGGACCTTGTAGCTATTAAGATGAAGAGAACAAAAGAGGAGTTTGTCAAAGAGATGTCTTTCTGGTTTAGACTACAACTTGTTCCATGTGACCTAAACCACATGAATAATTAAATCAGTTTAGGGAATTTGCAGAAACTAATGCTGAGGATAAATACAATGTTAGAGAACAAATTAAGTTTTGAAGGTGTTTTCTAAGTGGTTTAGATAAGTTACCAATATAAATGATTGTAAGAAAATTCTTAGAATAACTGTAGATAATTATAGCAAGGCAAGAACAATTTGAAGAGAGCAAGTAATCCATTAGTGTCACAGGGCTTAGTAAAATCTTAAGTGTCTGGTTTAATCCCCCTCCTCAATACTGCTTGCAAGAAATTCAATAATCTGTCCCTTAAAAATCTTTCCCACCTCATCTTTATCTGCATTTTCATTTATTATGCAAACAATTCAGTTGCTATATTGTTTGTATGCATTAATTTATGTTTCTAAAATGATCACTTTCTGGCATTCTACCTGGTAAATGCAAAGCCACCTTAAAGACTCAGCTCCAATCTCATTTATTTTTTGAAGATTTTTTTGACCAGACCCAAAAACTACTAGCCAGTACTTCCTTAGGTTTCCTATTGTGTGTTAAATACAGGGCTAACAAATCTGTCAAAGTATTACACGCACTTATTTAAAAGTCTATCTCTAGCTTGAATTTATATACTGGACTATAGAGAGTTCTATCAAAATTTGTATGTTAGCTTTAGAGATGAAAAACATATTTTATTAATAAATGATGATTTCCCAATCAATATCTCTCCAATTTCATGAATGAGAACTACTACAGCTGAAAATGTCATTAGTCGTAGTAGTCTAAGAGGTTTGAGGACTACAGTACCATAACCTGACCAGGATGTTTAAGCTAAGAATATTCAATAAAGATAGGTGGTGCTTACAAGTAAAGCAGTGCATTGGAAAGACCATAGGCAGTTTTGATTGTCATATAGCAGTACTATTTTAATGAGTTGAGCAAAGGGATAAACTATGTTTAATAATTATGGGTTTAATTGAATTAAACACAGGAGCATTTACCTCAATGAGATTAGGATCAAATCCCTGGACTATCTAATGGGCATACTGCTGGCATTTAATTTATTTCAATTAATATTTATTTAGCACTCTGTGCCGGGCAACTTGTAGTCTCTGATCTTGGGCTTTCGTCCCTGATAATAGAATTTCCAACGGATATAAGAATATACCATGGAGAAAATAAGTCATAGCAATATCTATTATTTCCAATCTTTTTTCTTTTTAAAAAAAAATCTTTATTGGTATTTAGTGACATAAAATAAATTCTGTATATTTAAGGTGTACAATGTGGTAAGTTTTGATATTGCCTACACTTACAAAGCCATCAATATCAAGATAATGAATTTTTTCATCACTCCCAAAAGATTCAACAACTCTTTTTTAATTCTGACCTCCTGATCGCACTCTCCCAATTCTTAGGCATTGACCTTTGACTTTTTGTCACCATAGATTATACAGTTTGCATTGTCTAGAGGTTTATATGGATGTAATTACACTTTATGAAATCACTTGTCTGGCTTCTCCCACTCGCAGTAATTATTGTGAGATTATCCATGTTCTGGTGTGATGCAGCTCTTGTCTTACATTTTACTTATAAACATGTTATAAACCCCACAACGTATTGCATTTTTTGTTTAAATAATATTTTAAATAATTAATTTAATTTAAATAATTAAATATATTTAATTTATAAGAAAAATATACAAATTTACCCATGTAGTTACCATTTCTGAGACTCCTGGTCCCACCATATGCCATTTTTATTCTACTTCAAGAATGTCCTTTAATATTTCCTGTGTTGGGCTTCTTTCAATGTTTGTGTATCTTTAAAAGTCTTCAGTTTGCCCCTACATTTAAAATATACGTTTTCTGGTTATAGAATTGTAATTTATATCCTCTTTTATGTCTCTACTGTAAGACATAAAAGTGGATATAAGTTGCTTTAAGTTGCTCTATTGTCTTCTTGATTTGTTTCTGAAAAGATATATACAATAATATTCCAGTCTCTTTCTTTTAAAGTAGCGTAGCATATAATTTCCTTCTCTTGTTGCTTTTAAGGTATTTTTTTATCATGTATTTGAGGCAATTTGATTATGTGAGGTTGAGGAACCACAGAAATATGAAGTCAAACATGTTGAGCTTCTTGGATCTTGGGATTACTGTTTCTATCAAAACCAAAATTGTTCATTTTTCTTTTTCTTAATTTTTTTATTTATATTTTGATTCAAAGGGTAATGTTCAGGTTTGTTACATGGATATATTGCATGATGCTGAGGCTTTGGTTTCTAACGACCCCATTACCCAAGTATAACATAGTACCTGGTAGTTTTTCAAACCCTGTCCCCCTCCCTGCCTTCTCCCTTCTGGAATCTCCGGTGTCTGTTGCTCCCATCTTTGTGTCCGTGTGTACTCAGTGTTTGGCTCCCACTTATGAGAGTATTTGGTTTTCTGTTTCAGCATTAATTTGCTAAGGATAGTGGCCTCTGGCTGCATTCCATGTTGCTGCAAAGGACAAGATTTTGTTCTTTTTTGGTGGTTGCATAGTATTCCATGGTGTATATGTACCACATTTTCTTTATCCAAGCCACTGTTGGTAGGCACCTGTCTTGACTCCATGTCTTTAATATTGAGATTAGTGTTGCAAAAAACATATGAATTCAGGTATCTTTTTGGAAGAATGATTTATTTTCCTTTGGTGATATACCCAGCAATGGAATTCCTGGGTTGAATAACAGTTCTGCTTTAAGTTCTTTGAGTAATCTCCAAACTGCTTTTCACAGGGGCTGAACTAATTTGCATTCCCACCAAGAGTGTATAAGTGTTTCCTTTTCAACACAACTTCTCCAACATCTGTTATTTTTTGACTTTTTATTAATAGCCATACTAATTGGTGTGAGATGGTATCTCATTGTTTTGATTTGCATCTCTCTGATAATTAGTGATGTTGAGCATTTTTTCATGTTTGGTAGGTCCTTGTATATCTTCTTTTGAGAAGTTTCTGTTTATGCCCTTTGCCCAATTTTTAATGGGATTACTTTTTTCTTGTTTATTTGAACCTCCTTATAGATTCTGGATATCAGTTATTTTTGAGACAGTTTGCAAATATTTTTTCCTACTCTGGATGTTGTCTGTTTACTCTGTTGATAGTTTTTTTTTGCAGAGCAAATGCTCTTTAGATTTATTAGGTCCTATTTGTCCATTTTTGGGGGTTCGCAATGTCAGAAATTATTCTTGAAATATATGTTTTGCTCTGTTTCTTTAAAGACTCCAATTATAATACACACATATTAAATTGTTTGAAGTTGTCTTTTAGTTTATCGGTACTCTTCATTATTTGGCGATTCTCTTTTCTTTGTGTTTTATATTTGTTATCTGCAGAGTCATTGAAATTTTCCCAATAATCTCATTGAATATTTCTCATTTCAGATATTATATGTTTCTTCATTAGAAGCGGTCATTTTATAGTTCCAATATATCTGCTTAATTTTTTGATATCTCGGTACAGTTTGAAAAAACTATTTAAATGCCTTTGTCTGCTAATTTTAATAGTTGTTATTTCTTAGCTGGCTTTAGTTGTTTAACTTTTCTGTTCTATGGGTCATATCTTTCTTTACGTCTTCTCATGCCTACTAGTAGTTGATTAGGTACCAAACATTGTGAATTTTACACTGTTGGGCGCTGGATATTTTAGTACTTTTAAATATTTATGACTTTACTTTGAGATGCAGCTAAACTACTTAGAGACGGTTTAATCATCTTGATTCTTGCTGTTAAAATTTTTTATATGGGATTAGAGCAGCATTTAGTTCAAAGTAAATTATTCCCCATGATTAAGGCAATCCCCTTCTGAGTATTCTACCCAGTATCCTGTGAATTATGATGATTTGTCAAACTGATAATAGGCTGGGGGCGGCCAGGCACAGTGGCTCACGCCTGTAATCCTAGCACTTTGGGAGGCCAAGGCAGGTGGATCACCTGAGGTTAGGGGTTCGAGACCAGCCTGGCCAACATGGTGAAACCCCATCTCCACTAAAATATACAAAAAAAAAAAATAGCCAAGTGTGGTGGCAGGCACCTGTAGTCCAAGCTACCCAGGAGGCTGAGGCAGGAGAATGGCTTTAACCCAGGAGGCAGAGGTTGCGGTGAGCCAAGATCGCACCATTGCACTGCAGTCTGGGCAACAAGAGTGAAACTCTGTCTCAAAAAAAAAAAAAAAACAGCTGGGGGCATGCACACCTCAGGTAGTTTTTGCTTGGTGTCAGGTAGTTCACTCATGTGCATGTGTTCATCAGTAATCAAATGAACATTCAAGGGATCTCTATTCAGATTTGAACTTCTCTGTGCAACTCCCTCCTTTCTGGTTGTCTACTCTGTGAATTCTAGCTAGCTCTGTTGCCCCAGATTTTCAGCTTTGCTTCATCAACCCACAAGTCCAGTGGGTTCAACATTGGTTTCCTCTCACAATGCTAGAGCCCAGAAACAGTCTCAAGGCAGTAAACTGAGGTTAAAGGGCTCATCTCATTTGTTTCCCCTCTGTCAGAAATTAGTGCCCCTCATTGCCTGATTAGAGCCGGTAGTCAGGGTTAGAAGTAGAGAGAAGAAGAAAGGCTGTTTTTACTGTCAGAAGACATGGAATATTATAACCAAGTTCCATATAAGAAATAGGAATAAAGTTGGAAAGAGGATAGGATTCATTTATATTCATTCGTTTACCATTTTTTTCCAAAACTGGGAGAATCTAGACCTTCTTCCTATACAAATAGGATTAATGTAGTAGATAGTGAGCAATTGGTAAAACAAAAGAGAAGATCACGTGATTGACAGTTCTTGAGAAAGTTTTCAGAGTGGAATTTGGGCACAAGTGGAGAAAATGAGTTTCAATAGGAGCAGATAAACTTTATCTATATCCTAAAAAGTACGTAGTACAGAGGCAGTATGGTATAACAATCTGGAACATGAACTGCAGTTATGTCACATACAGTTATTTGTAAAATCGTGCTAAAAATAGCAATTATGTCACGCGTTTGTTGTGGAGATTACAATGTCATGAGACATGGAATGTTGCAAGCCCAAAGTGAACACAACATAGTACTTAACAAATGTTAGCAGTTTTTATTACTATTTCTCATAACTGGAAAGTCACTTGTGAAATTAGTATCATACAATAATTACACAATTTTGAGTGCTTGAGTTTAGCTTCCAGAAATTTATGGAGGCCAATTACTATATTGCCTCAAAATTCTCCACCATCTTTAAGTTGTAGATATATAGATGTTGTTATTAGTTTTTTAAAGCCTGAATTTTTGCTTTCCCAGGTAAAGGATTTGAGGTGTTTCATGCAAAGCAGTCATAAATATCCTGGACAATGTATTGCAAGTGGGTAAGATGGAAATGAAACATATTAACCAATAATTGATGGTGAAAACATGATAGAGTTTAAATATTGAAGGTATTAATCGGGTGCCAAAACTACCGATTCGAACCTATATGATCTAGAAGGAAATGATGTAGTCAGTGATTGGAATACCAGTAGCCAGGAAATTTTGGAAGGTTACAATTATTGTTGAGAGTATGACCATGAGAAATTATGACTGTGGTAATGGATTGTTGCAAATGAGGAGGCTGACATCAGAGGGGAAAAGGTGCTAAATAAATATAAACATGTATTGAAATATTATAACTTATGATAAAAGAATAATGAAAATACTGATGCAGGTTCTAGAGGCATTAATAAATGAGAAGAAAGAGTCCATGGGGGTATGAATAATGATAGCAACAAAGAAGGGTATTAGTAGATGAAAGTGATGGTATAAATGTTAAAGAAAGTTTATCTTCCTTAGGAAGAAGAAAGATAAGTGCTTTGGAAATAAATATAAGTTTCACAGATACAGTGAAGTTGTAAAAAATGAAATCAAATTTAAAAATTGATACTTTAAAAATTAGACTAACTTATGTCTGGGCCACCTAAATATTAAGGGATTTTTCTTACTTTTTCTTAGAATTTTAGGTTATAGTGGTGCTAGATGAGAGTTATATAAGCTCGTTGTGAGTAGTAGTGGCAAAACACGAGAGAGAAGCAATCATATAACATTCCACCCAAATTCCCCAGGATATTTTTCTCCAAAGCAGAGGACTTCTAATTGAGAAATACTGTACTAACATAATTTATATTATTATGTTATTTTGTAACCATTTTTCATTGACCATTGGTTTCATTATATTGTTGAACCTTCAAAACCATTCTATTTGAATACTCCATTCAAAACCAAAACTTTTTCTAAATTAAATATGTAATTTTAAAAAATCGTTTTGGATAGAGTTTGTAAATAGCATAACCCAAAATGATAGTTGCTTTTATTTTTGACAAGGTATAAATTCAAAACTTTATGTTAACTTGTTGAATTGGACTAAAGAAATCAAACCACTATTGAAATTAATTATACTTAGGACCATCTGATGACAGCAAGGTAAAAGTCATTATTCAACTGCTGTTTTCAACTAACAACAAGAATGTGCTAGAATATCTACACAATCATAATTATTTTAAGCCCTTCAGTGAGCTGAGATTGCAAAAGAATCTAGTGAACTGAAATCCAGAAATTTACAAGCCTCTCTTTGGAGAGATGAAGCCCACACTGTTTTCATGTTTGGTAGAGCAGCATGGGGAAGGGGTTTAAAATTCCAGGGATCCCCAAACATAAAAGAGCCACATGCCAATTCTTTCTCATAGGCCAAATGCCTACAAAGCAATTAGTGGCAGGGGATAGATACTGAAAAATGTTCTCTTTGAAGCACTGGTCCCGCTATGATCTGAGACAAGAGTAGATGACCTGGGAAAAAATTTTCCATACTCCCTTTCTAAGCCTGAGAATGAGGCGATGAAGTGCCTTCACTGGAGGAATGGCAGTACAACTGAGAGAAATCCCTCTTGAGTTGTAGATCACTGGGATTGCTGTAGTCTCAAGCCAGGATGAAATAACTCAAAGAAATAATTCAGCTATTACCCACTGAATAAATCAGTGCCTACCTACCCTCTGGGGGGGAAGGCAGATCAGAGTTTTGACATTGGTGAGGAGGTACAAAGACCTCAATGAAGCCTGGGCGTATGAAGGAGACCTGTGACAAAATATCCAAGCTCCACGATTCCAATCCCTGCTTTAAAAATTTGTATGATCCTGTTCTCAAAGATTGTGAAGCCTGTCATGTTTCAATGTAACAAAAGAAAACAAATAAATAAACAAAACCAGACCAGGAATGACTACTGAGTACCCTGACTCAACAAGACAGACTAATGACCTGATAGAAAATAAAGAATTACACCTTTATCTGTGCATAAGCATTATTTACCTGTCCTTAGTGTTATTTTACTGCAAGATCTAGCATTTAATAAAAATTAGAAGACACAATGTAACCCATCATCATATTATTAAAAGCAATAATCAATTAAAAAGGGTTCAGTTGACCAAGATGTTGGAATTATTCCACAAATGTTTTAATACTGTTTATTATGTATTTACTTTTATTTCGAGGCTCATTGCTATTAAAAGGGCTTACTATAAATAAAAAGCATTACCAACAAATAAAGCAATAGATGATTATAGATTCATTTCATGACAAAAAATGAGGAAAAAGCTCTACTGAGTATTTAGGTTACTCTCTATATGCGGAAATACATGACTTCTTATCTCTATTTTCTGCGAATATTTTATGTGTATAAAACATATGATTTCCTCCTGATCTTGATGATTGGTGGCTTTGCAACTTTGTGCATCTCTGAAGTTGTGGCAGGGGTCATGGCACAGTTGGCTAGTATGCCAAATGGTCAGGAGAGCAGCAGCATAGAATGTTGTTCCCATCACCATTAGAAACTGGAAACAGTGAGCTCTTCCTAGATGCTTCTTTTTGAGCACACATCTATTTATCAGAAACTACCCTGCATGCTTTCCTTTAATGGGAGCTGTTAGTTTAATTGAGGCTGAGAAGAATTGTGTAAAGGCAGAGGAATTGTTTATCACTAATAGTCTCCCTGAGTTTACCAAGGATTAAGGTGAGAACACTATTCATTGTACATGCATCTCCTACACTACTAGGCAAGACCATATCAGAAGCTAGAAGTATTATAATAACCTATATAAAATGCTAACATCAATTATTTGACTTACAAGAACAGAAATTGTATATGTGTAACCTGAAAATCTAATGGTAACGCAAAATCAGACTGGGTATCGGGTGATAAATTTGGGCAGTCTCAGTCTAATCAAGCAAACAATTGTCCTAATTAACCTTTATATTTAGATGGATACATATGGATTTATAATGAAAGCAGCCACATTTCACATTTATGAAATAATGAAAGCATCACTATGCATTTTTTTTTTGTAAAAGAGTTAATAAAAGTTCTTTTTTTTTCTTTTTTTATTATTATATTTTAGGTTTTAGGGTACATGTGCACAATGTGCAGGTTTGTTACATATGTATCCATGTGCCATGTTGGTTTGCTGCACCCATTAACTCATCATTTAGCGGATTAGGTATATCTCCTAATGCTGTCCCTCTCCCCTCCCCCCGCCCCACCCCACCCCCGCGAGTGTGATGTTCCCCTTCCTGTGTTCATGAGTTCTCATTGTTCAATTCCCACCTATGAGTAAGAACATGCGGTGTTTGGTTTTTTGTCCTTGCGATAGTTTACTGAGAATGATGTTTTCCAGTTTCATCCATGTCCCTACAAAGGACATGAACTCATCATTTTTTATGGCTGCATAGTATTCCATGGTGTATATGTGCCACATTTTCTTAATCCAGTCTATCATTGTTGGACACAATAGCAAAGACTTGGAACTATGCATTATTTTTATTAAAAGATACATATTTTTGAATAAATTGTAAAACCCAAGTAATAAATCTTACCTATCTATTTTGAAAAGGTAACTAATGTGACATAGTAAATACAAGCAAATATACAGATTCTGTTGAAGGATTTTTGAAGGATCTCAATTGACATCCTTGAACTCACCTTCCAAAGGAGTCTTGGAAGGTAAAGAATATATCCTGAGGCTGGAGTCATAAAGCTTAAATTTGACTATTACATACATAAGATCTAAATCATAAATGTATAATATGATATTTTTAGATGTCTTCTAATGATATAGTACAAATCCTGGCTGAAATATTTGAAGGCAAGCATGTATGTAATGAAATTATTTTAAAGCTTAGTGAGGTAATTCAGTAAGTGATCAAGCATAATACTTATAATAAATCATAAATTGTTGTTATATAAATATTAACAATATAGTCTATATTTTGGAATAACAGCTTAACATTCATTTTGGAAAAAAAAAGATTCTTTTTTCCAAAGAAAACTCTATAACTGAAAATTCATAAATTCTCCTTAACCTATACAATATCTCAGTGACAATAAGGTTGGGTGTGCAAACACATCAGGAAAGGTTTCAATTAAACTTACACTGCATCAGTAAATTTTTATTAAAGATTCAAAGAGCAATGATGAGAGTTATTCTCTCATTCATTCAGCTTTGAGGTTTGTTTTATTCCAAGTCCTCTGATATGGTGTCTAGGCTCCCCACCCTTTTAAAATTGAAAATTAAATATCTTGATTTCATTTGTAGAGGGGAAACAAGAAATTCTTGTTAACATAAACTCAGAACGTGAGATGAGAAATTATAGTATCCTCAGCTTAAATAAAGAATTTATACAGTCAACACCAAATTGTAACAGTTAAGAACAGAAATGAATAGCAATTTTGAACTCATTATAATTCAACTAGATGTATTTCTTGTAAGAATTACATGTAATATGTAACATATATTGCATGTAAATGTACTATATAACATATGCCATATGATATGTATTACTTTGACATAATTTAAACAATTATAAATTAAAGGTCAGAGATACAATAAACCATAACATTCTGGAAGAAAAATAGCCTTATTAAGCTCATTATAATTGAACTATGAGCATATCTGGCAGGACATTTAAGTGTGTGTGTCTATGTGTAATATATATATATACACAGACACACACATACATTTATATAAATATATATCGGCAAGGAACACACGGTGACTAGAGAACATGAGCTAGCATATAAAGGACAGCCAAGTATCCAAGTGGTGAAACATATGTAGAAAGCTCCCTAAGACTTTTTTGCATATAAAAGTATAAAGCATGTCAATTTCCACAGTCATTTTAAATTTTTGTTATTACAAACAATGATCTTCTCATTTAAATATGTTGATCAACCTATCAAATTGAGTGAAGAATGACAGAATCATTTTCACTGGTAGAAAGTTTAACTAATTGACTTTCTGGTTTTCCTATATTTTTAGTTTTATAGCTATTTTTAGTAGGTAAATATAATTATCACATAACTTATATAGCACAACTTTATATTAACACAAAATAATATGCTTGTGGCTAAAGTAGTCAAGAATAGTATAGACATAACTTCTTCCTTAAATGAATATTATATTTACACAGTCCATGTGCATATAACAACTGTCAAAACAAAATCAAATTACAATAATTTGAGCTTACAAGTTATGTGACATTGAGTAAGTTACTTAAACTTAGTAGAATTTCTCAAAACAAAGAAACTGTTTTATTCTAATGCTGCAGATGAAGAAATCTGCTTTTTGGTCCTTAAAGACATTTGTTTACCCTAGATTTCATTCAACAATACTTCAAAAGCTTAAGACAACACTTAGCTAGGGAATCTTGTGATATTAATATGTAATATAAGCCATCACATATTATGACATCCGAAAACAATATAATAAAAGTTTAACAGTTTGACATATTCAGAATTGACCCTAAAGATATGCTTTAAAATGGACAGTTTTGTTTCTTGGAAATATATAAAACTCAGACCCCTTACTTAATGGTTGTGGGGGAAGACATGGTGTGAGCCCTGTGAGGGGAGGGACGGAGAGAGGAGAACTGATATGCCATGTGCTCTCCCAATTTACCTGTTAACCTAATTTTCTTGCAGGAAGAGTCCTAATCCTAGTAAAGAAGCAAGCATGTTTTCTTCATTATAGGGAAAAAAGAGTGGGTATTGGGGTTTCTAGGAGTTGGGATTTCTGTTCCCCTCAGGGAAGGAATAAAGTTAAAAAATAGAATACAAGTGACTGATATTCTTTTGGGTGGATTCCTGTGCATGCAGATTGGGTATGGAGCCATTGTCAGATGCTTGTTTATAGTAAATGTGGGAACATGAATGCTCTGGCCTGGATAGGCCAGGCCAATACCTAAAAAATGACAGCATGTGACTTAGACATGTTTTGCAATTAGCAGAAGAAATATCTAAATGAATTTTTTTGGTAGCAGTAGACTGAGAAGAATAAGAAAGTTTGGGGCTAGGAAATACTCTATTTCTCAAATAAAAGAGTACTAATCAACTTTTTAAATAATTGTCATTATTATATTGGTATCATTAAATTAATTTTAAATAAATTAATGCAGACGTGTTATTTTGAAAATTGAGCAAAGTTTGGATAAACTTTCTTAAATTGATAGAAGATAGAAAAATAAATTGGCTTAGACTGTATCTTTCATAATCCCCTAAATTCGAGTTGAAATTTGTTACATTAACTTTTAATGATTATTAATCTCAATATTTGATTTAAAGCACAATGGTCTCTCCTTTTTTGGTTAATTATATATATATATGTGTCTGTATGAAATTATATCATTATATATTGTATATGTAAATATATATGGTTATAATTATATATTTGTGTGTATATAATTATGTATAATATATGTATAATTATATATAAATAAAATATATAATTATTTACATACTAGTATATATCTAAATATATTAAAATTGTATATAAATATATATTTATATATTTGTTTATATATGTGTAGATAAATATATATAATTATATATAAATGAATACATATTTAAATTGTACAGAAACATATATAATTATATATTTATATACACACATACATACATACATATGTATATAAATAACCAGAAAAAGGAGAGACCACAGTGCTTTAAATCAAATAAATTTTATTATTTTAGTATTATATTTATTTTTGTTTAATTTAGATAATGCATAGTTCTCAGAAGCCATAATATCACCTCCCAAAATGCCATTGTTTCTAATGAGAACCTAATTTGAGCTTAATTTTTCAAGTTTTAATTTTGATTATCAGTCTTTCAACATTTCTAATACATTCTCATTTTGTTTATGTTAAGCAGCTTCTGTTGCTACCACTGCTGCTGCTGCTCCTCCTCTTTCTCGTTTTTCTCCTCCTCCTCTTTTTTCTTCTTCACAATGAAAGAACTTATTTTTATTCCTGATAGAACAGTTAGTAAATATACTAAGATCCAGTTTGTTTATTTTAAAGACTTGCTCTACATTATTCGTGTATAGTTAAACAGTAAAGATTGAAATACTTAGCATATTGTGCCATGGGTTCTACTATCTGCACTTAACTTACCTCTTACTTAGATTATGTCTCCTGCCTGTCTAGTTCTATGTATAGTTCTATGTATAGTGAGTTCTCTGGGATACTCAAATTTCCCTGAAAACATGCTATCTAGTAATGCCTTCATGTCTTATCTCATGCTTTCCATATACATGGAAATACACATATACATATGTGTATGTGTATGTGTATGTGTATGTGTTTGTGTGTGTGTGTGTGTGTGTGTATAAAATATTGTCCCACAACAGTGCATTGCCAAATTCAATTCTTATTCTGGACCCAAGTTTAACTTTTCCCACAATGCCTTCAACAACCAACAAGAATTTCCGTGAATTCATAATGTTTATTTGTGCCTGTAATAAGCATTTTCTTATTCTGTGTTGGCTGTACTTATTCCTACTTGAATACTTTCTACCTCAGAGCAGAGATAATTCCTATGTCATTTTTTATCCCCTGCCATTGCTACCATAATGCTTTACATATAATAGAAACTAAATTATTGGTCTCTTGAATTGAATATTGAAATTATATAACTGTACTAAGGTTAGTTGTTTCTTTCCTTTTTAGGCAGCATGCATTATTAATCATAATTGCTATTATTACAAGTGAAAAAAAACTCACGCAGATGGTGATTATTTTCATAGTTCATCATTCTGCCAGTCAAATTTCAAGTGAAATAATTGCCTCCCTTGGGCCTCCAGTAAACTAGAGGATGTAATATATATAATAATAATGAAATATTTTAATAATGATTCAGAAACATTAAAGTGTGGAAATTGTAGTTTGGGTTCACATTCCGAAACTGAAGAGTGCAATTATATAATTAGTAATGCAGGATAGAGTATACATTTTTACAAAATCAATCACAAACTGTTCAAATTATTGCTTTTAAGCTTCACCGCACTAGATGTTGCAGATATGCTTTTCTGTATTTCTTTAGTATGTGCATAAGGGCTTATTAAAAGAGAAATGTGTTTCTCAGTGATATACTCTGTATAATATTTAAGAATGTTTCAAGGATGGATTAAAATTTGTAAAAATTGTGAAATTTTTAATTTGCAAAGGATTTATAAAAACAAAACTTTTGAGGCAGAAGACACTATAGAGCTCATCCAATACAATCCCCTTCCCTTACAAACTAAGGAACTGAAGATAGGGAAGTAACATGATTCTATCATTCTCTCAGGAAGCTACCGTATTTCTGGGGGTTTTTTTCGGGTTAAGTTTATGAATACTCCTGATATCAATTATCTGTAATGGCCTCCATGAAGAGAAATAGACACTTTGGTAATATGAAAAAGGGAATGCTAAGTAGTCTAAGAGGGAATAGAAAACTGTTGTTTATGTTTGGATAAAAATAATAGCTGAGAAAAGCTGTACGTTATACCACAAAGGAATCTCCCCTGATTTGTTGTTTTTGTTGCTATTGTTGGTTTTTAGGGTAGCAGTGTAATAGCGTGAGTTATAATTTTAAAGCAAAATAGTGCTAGCCCCTATATTTGTTCAGTAAATAAATAGTTAATGACAATCAGAGAAAGATAATAAAAAGGATACTAAGAAAAAAATTGAAAATAAAATATTTTGGGAAAATGGATAAACACAGTAAGGATTTAAGAAAGATTTATATCCTTGAATCTCAGGAAGGGTTTAAATACACTTGCCACAGTCTCCTAATACGATCTTTGGTCATAGAAACAGTTTATTTCTAACATGGCAGTGGGTCTTGATGCCACACTATGCCAGACAGTATTTAATGTAATTCTTCCTAAGTTTAGAAAAAATATATACTTATTTAACATGAAGCAAAATCTATCATTTACTACCTTATAAACTTTGTTACTTCAATAGCTGATCAAACACACAAGTAAAATGCTGTGATTTAATGTCAGAGTAGTGAGCTCAAAATTCCCCAAAACTTGGCTGCTCTTTTATAATTAGCTACAGAAAGGCAGCATGACATCTTACACAATACTACAATATGGTTTATTTGATCAATAAATGAAATACTGACGCCTCCCGTGAAAATGCCAAACGAAGAACTCACTGGTATAAATAATATTAGCCAGGGTCTACTAAACTTTTTGATTTAAACGACTGAAAGTCACTGAAATTTCTCCTCTTGCAATTAGTATTTTAAAATGTGCTCTAAGTACATCATAAAACATTTCATGCTGTTCCTTGAAAATAAATGAGTTATCTTCAAAATATATCTCTGAAAAAATTCATGTGTTTAAAGAAATTTATTATTTCTGGTAACATTTTCTATTATTTTCCAATACTAAAGACAATTTTTTTAACTAGCTTTTTGACAATTTAGATAATAAAAGAGTAATTTGAGTAGAAATTAATAAAATAAAAAACTGTAATTCAAGACATTCAGGGAAAGTGGAAAATATAACTAAATATTCAGTTTTAATTATTAATACATATACTGTAAAAAGTCTATTATTTGGCCCTTTTAAGAATTTATACAAAAATACAAGTAGTTTTGAAGAGCAATGGAGAAATCTTTCTCAGTGAGAAGAAATCCAGGTCTAAAGTGACTGTATTTTTTGCAAGTCTTCTGCGTACCATCAACCAATGTCTGAGTTGTTATTGGTTTAAACTGGAATCGATTTTAAATTACAAACAAGGCTCTTTATAACAGTGATTCTAGGAGAAAACTTACCTTCATGGCCAAACAAATGATATTTTTGATAATGGTAGTAACAACACAGGGATTTGACGCTAGAAAACAAGAACAACAATGTCTACTTTCCCCAAGTAGGTTACAAAGTGTTCACGGCTTCCTTTGCCTTATCCAATGACGACAAAGTAACTTGAAAAGAATATTAATAATATTAATAAATGAGTGAGAGAATGAATAATTGTTGGAATATAAAGTTTTATAATTTCTGTTTCTCTTTATTTTATTTATTTTTAAATTTTATTTTATTTTATTTTTATTTTGAGACAGTCTCGCTCTTGTCACCCAAGCTGGAGTGCAGTGGTGTGATCTTGGCTCACTGCAATGTCCACCTCCCAGGTTCAAGCGATTATCCTGCCTCAGCCTCCCCAGTAGTTGGGACTACAGGTGCCCACCACCACGCCCAGCTTATTTTTTGTATTTTTAGTAGAGACAGGGTTTCACCGTGTTAGCCAGGATGGTCTCGATCTCCTTACCTCCTGATCCTCCCGCCTTGGCCTCCCAAACTGCTGGGATTACACGCCTGATCCACTGTGCCTGGCCCTCTTTATTTTATTTATTTATTAATATTTAAGAAAGAGTCTCACTTTGTCACTGCACTCACATAGCTCACTGCAACCTCAAATGCCTGGCTCAAGCCATCCTCTCGCCTCACTCTCTTGAGTAGCTGGGACTAGAGGAAAATGCCACCACACTGGGATATATATTTTTTTAATATTTGCCATGTTTATATGTATTTATTTGTTTATTTAAAACTTTCACTTTAGGTTCAGGGACATGTGAGGGTTTGTAACATAGGTAAATGCATATCACGGGGGTTTGTTGTACACATTATTTCATCACATAGGTATTAAGCCCACTACCCAATAGTTATCCTTTCTGCTCCTCTCCCTCCTCCCACCCTCCTTCCTCAAGCAGACCCTAGTGTCTGTATTTCCCTTCTTTGTGTTCATGAGTTTTCATCAATTAGCTCCCACTTGTAAGTGAGAACATGTGGTATTAAGTTTTCTGTTCCTGTGTTAGTTTGGAGAGGGGTCTCACTATGCTGTGGAGGCTGATCTGGAGCTCCTGGCCTCAACTGATCCTCTCACCTTGGCCTTGCAAAGCACTGGGATTGCAGGCATGTGCCAATAATCTCTGGCTCTATAAATTCTATCTTCAAATTATTCCTTCCCCAGTGTCTTTCTTCTCAATAAATGTGTCATTTTTTTTTCTTGGTTGCATAAGTCAAATCCTCTGGTGATTATTTCTCTTACGCTACACATTTAATCCCTTAGAAACTGTATCATCACCCCCTTCCAATAAGACAGATGCAACCATTTCTTACTACGTCTTCATTTTTCTTACCCAAGTCAGGGCAACAGCCTCCTAACTACACTAAAAGCTTTCTTAGTTTTCTACAGACTATTCTCCAGAAAGATTCCTTTAAAATGTGAATTATATTAAATCATTTTCCTGTTCAAAATATTCAATGTTTTCTTCTCAGACTTAAAATAAAATCAAATTGCTTACTGTGGCTTAAAGGGAGAACATGATCTGCCGTAGGGATCTTCCATTCCATACAGGGTCACTCATTCTGGTTTTCTCTTTTGCAACCACAGTGACCTTCTCAGGACCTTCTTTTGTGATTGCGATTTTCTCTACCTAGAATTATCATCTCCCCTGTTTACCACTCTTACTTCCCTATCAAATGTTCCTTTGTCCAAATCCACCTATCACTTTCTGTTCTTTTAACCCATAGTTCACTATTCTTGCACATTTACTTGTGTTTTAAAGAAGCTTAATGAGCAAGATGGACCAATGACTTTGGTACACGTCTGTGGAGTCCAGGCAGCCTATTTCTAAGCTTCCTTATCAGTGAGATCTGTCCTAACATAAATAAACAATAATTTGGTTTGTTAATGACAAAATTTGTTAATTACAGCAACCACAGGGTGTGAATAAAAGGTACAAAGAGTCAGACTAAGACAAAAGAAATGATTGCAGAGAAAATTAAGCAGATTTAGTTTTTAAATCTCTTAGGAAGGAAATTTAGCTCACAAAAGTAATGCCTAAATTAGCCATTGACAGTTCAAGTTTATGATTTCCAGAAAGAGTAAAATCTTACTGATCATTCAGAAAATGCTTTTTGCTTTTCATTATAAAGTTGTTTTTCCATAAATGCATATATATGTAGAAAGCGATTGTTTCTTCGGAAAGGAACAAACTTCTCAACAGACTATTGCAAGATTATATTAGGTTGGTGCAAAAGTAATTGCAGTTAGAGACCACAAATTATAAGTCATTATAACTAGGTTCAAACATATCTTTATTAATCAAAATGGGAACCATTATAATCAACATATTTTTGCTAATGAGAAATAAATTTGTTTATTCCTGTAGCATAAAATCCACGTTTCAGGATTCGACAAACTCTTGGAAAGCATTTCTGTATCCTGCTGGTTGTGGAAGATGTTTGAAGAAGTGGTAGTTGGTTGGTAAGAATTCAGGTGAATATGGCGATTCAGGTAAAACTCCCTAGCACAATTCATTCAACTTTTGAAGCATTGGCTGTGCAACAAGCGGTTGGGCATTGTCGTGAAAAATTGGGCCCTTTCTGTTGACCAGTGTCAGCTGCTGGCATTGCAGTTTTTGGTGCATCTCATTGATTTGCTGAGCATACTTCTCAGATGTAATAGTTTTGCTGGGATTCAGAAAGCTGTAGTAAATCAGACTGGCAGCAGACCACCGGTGACCACACCCTTTTTCTGGTGCAAGTTTGTTTTTGGGAAGTACTTTGGAGCTTCTTCTCGGTCTAATCACTTAGCTGGTTGTCACCAGTTGTTGTATAAAATCCATTTTCATCACACATCACAATCCAATTGAGAAATGATTCATTGTTGTTGCGAAGAATAAGAGAAGACGACACTTCAAAACAATGATTTTTTTTTATTTTGCTCAGCTCATGAGGCACCCCCTTATCAAGCTTTTTCCCCTTTCCAATTTGCTTCAAATGCTAAACGACATAGAATGGTCGACCTTGAGTTCTTCAGCAACTTCTCGTGTAGTTGTAAGAGGATCAGCTTCAATGACGCTCTCAAGTGGTCATTGTCAACTTCCAATAGCCAGCCACTACGCTCCTCATCTTCAAGACTCTCGTCTCCTTTGCAAAACTTCTTGAACCACCACGGTACTGCATGTTTGGTAACAGTTCCTGGGCCAAATGTATCGATGTTGCAAATTGTCTCTGCTGCTTTAGCATCCATTTTGAACTTAAATAAGAAAATCACTCAAGTTTGTTTTTTGTCTAACATCATTTCCATAGTCTAAAATAAATACAAAATAAACAGCAAGTAATGTCATTAGCAAAAAAAAAAAAAAAATACAGTGAGAAAGGCCCCATTAAAATGATGTATAACATAACCCCATTTATTTAAGAATGTATTCGAATATCAAATGGCATTACAACAACGCAAAAACTACTCTTACTTCTGTACCAGCCTAATATTTTCAAACACGTTCTTTAGTTTTTCTGCTTGAGTACTAATCTTCAAATATTGAGGAAGTATTTTATACTTAAAATATTATACTGTTGAAATGAGAAAAGTTCCCTTATACCCACTGCAGGGCATGAGACAGGGGGAGTGGTTGGCTTCTTCAGTGCCCCACTGATCAAACCTCTATGGGAGCATGAAGATGGGCAAGTTTTGGGGCTCCAACACCATGGCAGCCTCTAGGGGTGAATGCTTACAGTTCCTGAAGCCCCAGTGGGCAGGCGTTACAGAGTAATCTTTTATTTTGCAGTCTGTAGGTGGCTTGTGTTAATCAGCTGTATTAGACCCTCTGCCTTACCTCAATGACAGAGGACTTTCTGTATTCTGGGGTTCTTGCCTTGGTGTAGGGGAAGAATCATATCACACGTGGGCTTGGAGAATGAGTGCAAGGTTTTATTGAGTGGGAGTAGCTCTCAGCAGATGGGAGAGCCAGAAGGGAGATGGAGTGGGAAGGTGGTGGTTTTCCCCTGGAGTTGGACTTCTCATTGGCCGGGCTCTCCTCCAACCGTTCCACATCGTTCCGCTGTCTATGGCCTGACAGCCTGTTGTTGCCTGTCAGTTTGCTCTTACACCGGTGCATTACTCTTGACATACAGCTGTTGTGTGTTCTTATATTTGTGTGTTCCTCTCAACATCCAGCCACTTGTATCTGTGTCCAGTAGGGTCTCAGGGTTTTTACAGGCACAGGATGGGGTGTGGTAGGCCAGGGTGGTCTCAAGAAATGCAACATTTGGGTGCAAAGGCAAAAGTGCCTGCCCTCACCTAGGTCCATGGGCAGAAGCCCGGGGGTGGAGCCCTCACCAGGGACCCACCCTTCTCCTCCCAGCACTTTCCCGCCCCCTTCTGTATCACTATGACACATAAATATTATGAAACTGTGTAATACAATTATAAGAAATGTAAACAAAGAATATTAACTAGGCCAGGAGTGGTGGCTTGTGTCTGGGTGAGGCAGGAGGCTGAGGCAGTAAGACAGTAAGATCACTTGAGGCTAGGAGTTCAAGACCAACCTTTGCAACATAGCAATAGCCCTCTTCTGTACATTTTTTTTTAAAAATTATTGGCAAGGTCCTATAGTCTCAGCTATGTGGTAAGCCAAGATGGGAGGATGGCTTGAGCCCAGGATCTCAAGGCAGCAGTGAGCTATGATTGTGCCACTGTGCTCTAGCCTGGATGACAAGAAAAGAATAAAAAAAAAAAAAAAAAAGAGTAGGAATTCAGAAAAAGGCAGGAAGCAGAACATGAACAAGTATTCAGTTAAGACTAAGTTTTGTTTTTTCAATTAGTTGTTGTTTTCCCTGTCATTTGAAAGCCAAATCTGGTTTGGATCCACGGGAAGCAGTGAACATTGGAGCCAGGCTGCTTGGGTTCCAAATCCTAATTCTTCATTTTAGTATCTATTTAATTTAAGATAGTTACTTTAGCTTTTTATCTCTGATTTTTTTCATTCCTAAAATGAGATGTGAATAAAAACCTGAGTTTTTTGTGAAATGAATTTTTTTTTTTTTTGAGACGGAGTCTCGCTCTGTCGCCTAGGCTGGAGTGCAGTGGCACAATCTCAGCTCACTGGAAATGAATTTTTAAATCACTTAGAGCAGTGCCTTCCATATAGTAAGCATTCAATAAATGCTCACCATAATCTATTATTTTCCGTGGTGGTGGTAGTAATAGTAACAGTAGTAGTAGCAGTATTAGTAATAGCAGTAGTAGTAGAAGAAGAGGAAAACGGGAACAAGAAATAAAATGAGGAGTGAAAATTTACTTAAGTGTAGGGAAATGCTGAATTCATAAAATCAGAGGGGGAACAGGGTAAGCAAAGACTACCAAAGAAAAAAAAAAAAGTAAACTCTTGTATTAGTTTTCTGTGGCCACAGTGATAAATCCCAAAAATTTGGTGTCTTGAAACACCACATTTATTTTCTCACACTTCTGAAGTCCAGAAATTAGAAGTCACTTTTTTTGGGGTAAAGTCAAGATGTCAGCAGGGCTTAGCCCTTCTGGAATCTCTAAGGAGAAAATTGCTTGCTGTTTCTGGCTTCTGGCAGGTACTGGAAATCCGTGGCTTCTTGCCTGCCACATCACTCTCATCTCTACGTCTGACATGGCATTGCTTTCTCATCTTCTCTTCCATTCCTCCCTCTCATAAGGACACACTTGTTACGTTTATGACCCACATGGATAATCCAGATAATCCCTCCACATCAAGAGCTTTAACTTAATCAAAGTCCTTTTTGCCATATAAGGTAGCGTTCACAGGTTCCAGGGATTAGGATGTGGATATATTTGGAGGTCAAGCTCTATTTTCAAGTTCTTCCCAATCAATATTTTATTTTTAAAACTTCAATAAGCATAATTCAAAATGAATAAAGGGTTTGTGTGTGTGTAATTTTTCTGACATTGAAAAAAAGTAGGAATTGTACAGTTGAGATGTTTATTACCAGTATAAAGTGTAGTAAAATCAATTATAACAGATCTTTATGTGTCAGTTTTTTACTTCTGTAATTATATGAAGGATTAGTGAATGTCATAACAGAAAAATGTTACATGCATGTATCTATATTCAAATAGAAATAATAATATAGTTTTTGTTGCCTGAGATAAGGTGGGATACTAGATTTATAAAGCATTATTAAAGAAACTAAACAAAATCTCATTTATTTCTAATTTACCGAATATCAATTAAAATATGTGAAAAATTTTGCCAGGTTCTCCAATTTACCTAGAGCTCTCTGGATACTCACAAGATGTTTTATGAATGCCACCCTGAATGTTTTCTGTTTGTTCACTTGTATTTACATTAAATTGATGCAAATATGAATGTGTGTGTGTCTGATGTTTATGTGTAAGAGTTTTTATGTAAATTTTTTAATTTGTCTTGTATAAATTATATATATGCATAATTTTTTCTCTATTTCTAAAGTTAAAATTTTGCAGTTTATCATAACAATTATAATTTTTGAATATAAGAGCATAATGACCATTCCTTTCAGACTACCTTTTGGCTTTAATAGAATACAATTTGTAATATAATTTTCTATAATCAAAAGTAACATTCACAGATTTTAGGGAATTTTAAGACACAAAACTCTGGAAATCTAGTAGACTCATACTAATGACTCTTTCATTCTTACTATTATTATCAAGTACGTTAATACAAAAAAATTGGACAATAATTATCTGGTAAACACTGAATGGATTAAACAAAAAGTCAAATATTAAATTAGTCAAGAATTATTTAAATGTAGTATCTTATACAAAACACAACTATTTCAAAGAATGTTACTTCTTAAACTACATTTAAGGATCTATTTTATTATGTTTCTTTTTTTTGAGGCTTCTGAAAACAAGGAATAATAAACCATAATTTGAACATTTCTCTCCACTGTAGACGGTATGATCCAAATATCATTCTTATTATCTACAGTGTTGACTCTCATTTTCTAAAAAGTCCTAAATTTAAAAACAAAAAGCCTTTGTTATAAAAGCATAGGGAAGTGTGAATCTTTTGACATAGATTCTTCACATATTCATTAATTCAATTAGGCAGATTTGGCAATGATGATGTGTGAAAAGAACAATGAATATGGAATAAGAATAAAATATGCTGCAAACTAGGCTATGCTATGTCCTAGGTTAGCAAGCTTGAGAGAAATTACTTAAGGCCAATTTTCTTATCTTTAAAATGTGCCTAAAAATAATTGCTTCAATAATTGTTAAAAGAATTAGATGAAATAACCATAAAATCCCCAGCACAATGATTGAGACAGTGAGACTCACTTTAAT
Source organism: Hylobates moloch (assembly GCF_009828535.3). Taxonomy (NCBI): domain Eukaryota; kingdom Metazoa; phylum Chordata; class Mammalia; order Primates; family Hylobatidae; genus Hylobates; species Hylobates moloch. The sequence continues at coordinate 49,808,393 of NW_026652280.1, read as the reverse complement.
ATGTTCCTGCTTAGTCTTTATGCAAGCTTTTGGGTCCTTTCTGTGTTCTTAGAAGGATAGTAATTATATGAGAAAAACAAACAAAGTAGAAAATGTTATTTGTTGCCCTCAAGAAATTTGCAACCAATTTAGGGAGATAATGTATATACATATATATACACATACACATTTCTTATTATATACAAATATATATACATATCTATACATACATATTTGTTATTATATACACATATACACAGTTACACATACATTCATATGTGTGTGTGTGTATACCCTTAAGTGCTAGTCACTTGTCTAAGCACTTTATATATAGAGGCTAGAGTAAATCATTTCATTGTAACAAAATTGTATTGGGCAGTTTTTTTATCCTCATTTCACAGATCTCAGATTAAGTCATGTAGACTAGCATTAAGTATAAAAGATTATCACAGGCCTAGAGTCTGAGGAGGTGAGGAGTTCCTAGAATGGTGAAATTAGAATCCAAACCTGGAAAGGTATGCAAATGAAGAAGTGTTTTTCCAAAGAATATGAATAATAATAATTTGATAGATGACATTTGTTCTTTACTTTCCTATTGCAACCACCATTTCCCAATTCCTAGGCAATTCAACATAAAAGGTAAAAGTCCAGGTAAATGTCTACATTTTGTCACTTCAAAGCATTTTTCTAAATCCTAGTGTATTTCCTGGTGAGCTGGGCCAAAATTCATAGAGGAGTTACATTGCTTCAGCTACATGCTAAGTAGTCCTCTTCAACTTCTAACCTCAAACACACATGGAAACAGATAAATGGGAATAGACAGAAGATTTGCATCTTAAGCATATTCTTTAAGATAATTCCTTTTAACAACTCTAAGATAACATTTTGACACAACAAGTATTAAGACTCTGAGGAGGGCCAGGAGCAGTGACTCATGCCTGTAATCCCAGTGCTTTGGGAGGCTAAGCAGGAGGATCTCTGGAGGCCAGGAGTTCAAGAGCAGCCTGGGCAACATAGTGAAACCTGTTTCCACAAAATAAATAAACAAATATGTAAATTTGCCAGGTGTGGTGGCTTATGCCTGTAATCCTAGCATTTTGGGAGGCTGAGGCAAGAGGATTGCTTGAGTCTAGAAGTTTGAGATAGGTTCAGGCCAGATAGCAAGACCCCCACCTCTACAAAAAATAAAAAAATTAGCCAGGCATGGTGACATGTGCCTGTAGTTCTAGCTACATGGGAAGCTGAGACAGGAGGACATCAGTGATGAATATAACCAAATCAGAGTTCAAAACCAAATTGTGTAGATAGTAGGCAAGGACTTTTAAATGTAGTTTCCTCTATCAGTTGACAACTGACTCCCTGCCACCATACCATTTTAAGTAGATGGGAAGCTACTGAATCTTCCTAATATTGAACTATCTCATTTTTAATAAAATTAGGCAGTTTATTGTATATTCAGCAGTGGGAATTAATCAGTGATTTCTTATATCCCCAAATGTATGTATTTTTTAATAAAGAGAAATATGCTAAGATAAAAAAAATTATCACAGGCCTAAAATACATAACTTTGTGCTAAAATTGAGAGACTAACTAGAAAATCTGAGGAGATGAAAAGTTTCTAAATGGTAAAGAATGTGCCATTTATTTTTGTTACACTATAGTTCCTCAGAGTTCCACAATTATTATTTGTTGAATAAAAAGACAATAGTGTAATGCAATATTACTTTTGTTTTGTATTGTTAGTGCAAAAAGAATCCACTTGCCACTTTGATTTTGGTGAGGAAAATAATTTTTCCTAACATGAGTGCAATTTGAAACATATCTATGAGAAAATATTTCCATGGAATGGGAATGCAATAAAACACTAAGAACTTGAAATGCTGTTATAAATCATATTGCACTTTAGTCACATTTACATATTCAATAACTGATTAAACAGGGTTTAGTCTTCTTTCTGTGAGACATGCCGTTATCTTTGTTGTCTCTGAAGGATTTTGCACTCAATATTTGTTGATATCAAAAATTCAAAAAATTGTATTCATACCAAAATAGTCTTAGCACCATATTGCAGATTTGTTTGTTCACTTATCCCTAATAAACAACAGAATCATTAATTTTTAAGAGTGTTATCAGTTTTATTCCATACATATATATTTATGAAACTAAAATAAACTATAGGAAAATGAGAATAGGCCCAGTCTGGCCAGATTATATGTTAAGCTCATCAAATAGTGAATGTCACAAAAAGGCCCCTACAGCTTGAAAAAAATAAGCTATGGTTAGCAGAGTTAATTGCCTTCAACATATAATTCACTTTATAAGATTATAAGATTTCCACACTAAGATTTAAACTTACGACAAAAATATGATTTATGAATTATTTAAAATTTTTTTAAAAACAAAATTCTATTTTAATTTAAGTGATATCATTCACATCTCTAATATGATAGATGTATCTGGCCAGATGAAACTTTCAAGTCTAAGGTTAGAAAATTTCAAATTAAATACTGCTCAAATTAATGAATATATAAGACAAATGATTACAAATTACAAAAAGTGTGTTAAGTGAGAGTAATATAGGAGCTCAGGAAAAGATTGTCTAAGTAACTTATTTAAGGAAGACAAATTATTTTCCAAAGATTATATAAATATCAGGTTGCAAAGCCAAGAATGGAAGACTTATGTGTAATATTCACTAGACTCCACTATTATATGATTTTGTCAACAAAACCTAATTTACTTTATTTCAACTTTTCAACACTTTATGGATTTATTATAGAGAAAGGTTACACTAAACTAGAATAAATTAGATACATACTGATATAATTTGACTTTCTGGCATAAACCCAAAACCATGTCAAAGCTCAATTGCTTAAAAGGAGTAATAAATAGAAAAAACTTAAAGGTAGATGGAACAAAATACAAATTATATGCAGTGTCACAATGATAAGAATGAGAGTAGGTTATTAGCTAGCCATGGTGCAAACTAGAAGACAATGCAGTGAAATTTTTCACGTATTGAAAGAAAAATTCTGTCAACTTAGAATTCTATGCATAGATAAACTGAAGACTTTTTTTAAACAAACAAAAGCTGATAGAATTTATCTACTAGCAGACACGCACTACAAAAAATCTTAAAGGGTTTTCTTCAAGAAAACAATTTTGAAAATTAAAAACAGGGCAAAAGATTTGTTTTGTTTTGCATTTAAAATAATCTATTTAAGAGATAATGGGAACTTCTGAGGAGCTGGAGACAAAGGCAGCTGCTTAGCTCCCTTCTTTCACTATATCTTCCAAAATCAAAATAGGAAGGGAAAAAGAAAACAACACATATTCCACATCCTTGACATAACTGAAATATGACAAAACATCAAATTAACTGTGAGTTTTTTTAAAAAAAAATCAGTGCACAATTTCTTACCTTATTCTCCCATCCTCTCTCGGAAATCAGAACTGCAAAGCTAGCAATAGACTGAAGGCTAAATCTAAAACAATTGAAAAATGACGAAGCCCATCATAATTCTGGAAATACTGAACAAGTGCCCTAAATGATTAGACTATAGACTATAGGAGAAGGACTTAAAAGTACATGAACTTTGACAAGATTAATTTATTTGGGGGAAGTTAATAAAGGTAGAGAGAAAAGGACAAATACTTTTTGGCAATTGAGAGGTGAATAGGAAAAGAAGTACAAGGGGTAGGGGGCACTGAGTGTCCTACAAAACAATGTTGGCCAATAACAGAGATGGTGGGTAACATTGTCTTGTTACTGATATTAATGGCAATGCCACTAAGGTTTCCCCCATTAGGCTATAGAATTAAGATATATACTCCTGCTTCATCCACACCCCACTGTTGGAAGGAAAGAAGCGCTAACAATAGACTTGAGTTGATCTAAAATCATGGCTGAAATGACAAAGTCTATTATAATTCTCAAAATACTAAAAAAGTATCCTGATTGTCAGACCATGGGCTACAGAGAGAGAGAGAGAAAAGGGCAGGGAGAGGGAGGAAATAATAGGAAGAGAAAGAGAAAGGAAGAGAGGAAGAAAAGAAAGATCAGAAAACTATAGATATATATCTCTCATGAATTTAGATGCAAACATAGTTTTAAAAATGTTAGCAAGAATCTGGAAATACATTAATTGGAAAATACTTTATGACCAAATGTGGTTTCTCCAATATATGGAAGGTAGCTTCAACATTTGACAATCAACCCTGACTTCACACCAAGTTAAAAAAAAAAAAAAAAAAAAAAAAAAGCTTTACCTGGTTTATAAACCTAAATGTAAAATTTAAAACATTAAATGTTCAAAAATAAATGTTAGAGAAAATATTTTTCCCCTTAGGTTAGGCAAAAATTTCTTATGAATGACACTATATACGTTAAATATCAGAGAAAACACTGAAAAATTGGGCTTTATCAACAATTTTTAAAATTTACACTTTGAAATAAACTTAAGAAATTGACTGTAAATAATATTTGAAAAACACGTGTCTGATAATAGTCTTGTATCCAGAATACAGAACATATGTCAACAATTCTGAAACAATAACTTAGTTTTATCTTTTTTAGTGGGAAAAAAATTTTAAACAGATGCTAAGCAACCAAGCATAAGATGGCCAATATAAATAATCATCAGGAAAACGAAATGAGAAAACAGAACACACCTTTACCAGGGGTAAGTTTTTAAGTTCTAGTGAAGATTTAAAATAACTGAACATTCATTAGTGTCAGAACTGCATAGTTAGAAGCACTCTGAAGAATATTGGATAGCATTTTATAATACCACACAATTACCATATGACCCAACACGCTCACTTCTAGACATTTACTCAAGAGAAATAGAAACATAAGTCCAAACAAAGAGCTGCACAAAAATGTTCATAGCAGCTTTATTCATAATTGCTGAAAACTGGAAGCAACCCCAATGCCCATCAACTGATCCATGGTAAACAAACTCTGTTAAATTTGCACAATTAAATACTACTTAGCATTAACAAAACTTACTTATACATATAGTAATAAGGATAAAACTAAAAAGCAATGTTAAATGCAAGAGCTGTGAAACAAAAATTAAGTTCTATATTATCTCATTTATACGGCATTCTAGAAGACAATTAATATTGCGGATTGCCAGGAATTGAGGCAAGGCGAGAAGACTGACTGTAACCTGGCATGTCGGATATTTGGGGATGATGGAAATGTGCTATGCCGTGATTGCCTTAGTGGTTGCATGGCTCCAAATACTTGTTAAAACCCTGAGACTGTACTAGTAAAAACAGCAAATGTAACTATATATAAATTATTACATTGTAAACCTGACCGATAAAAGGTCCAAAAGATGGAAAAGAAAAAGCCATAAAAACACTAATCAAAATAAACCTGAAGAGGCTAATATTAATATCACATAATATGGACTTTAAAACAAGAAATATAGCCAGGAACAAAGAGGGTAATTTTATAATGATAAAGCAGTCAACTCATCAAGAGGGCTAAAAAAAAAATCCTCAGTGAATATGCACATAATAATAGAGCTTCAAGAAACAAGAATCAAAAACCGAACTGAAAGGAGAAATAGACTAATTCACAATTATGGCTAGGGATATTAATGTGCTTCCTCAGTTAATAATAAATTTGTAGAACTAATAGACAGTCAGCAAGGATATAAAAAAATTAGCATTATCAATCAACTTGACCTAATTGACATTCCACTTAACGAGAAGAAAATACACATTGTTTTCAAGTGCCTGTAAACATTAATCAAGGTAGAAGTTATTATTTTAAACTTTCCAATTATTTGAGGAAGCTTTTTAGGTATCTTATTGTTAGTGATTTTTTTTTTTTTTTTTTTTTTTGGAGGCGGAGTCTTGCTCTGTCACCCAGGCTGGAGTGCAGTGGCGCGATCTCGGCTCACTGAAAGCTCCACCTCCCAGGTTCACGCCATTCTCCTGCCTCAGCCTACCGAGTAGCTGGGACTACAGGCGCCCACCACCATGCCTGGCTAATTTTTTTGTATTTTTAATAGAGACGAGATTTCACCGTGTTAGCCAGGATGGTCTCGATCTCCTGACCTCGTGATCTGCCTGCCTCAGCCTCCCAAAGGGCTGGGATTATAGGCGTGAGCCACCGCGCCCAGCCAGTGATTTCTAATGTAATTCCATTTTCACCAGAAAACACACTCTGCACACTTAAAATCTTTAGAAAATCAGTGAGACATTTTATGGCCCAACATTTATTTCATTTTCGATGAATATTTTAAGTTTACTTAAAAATGTGAATTTTCTCTTTGACATTTGGTAGTGTTGATCACATATTCTTTATCTTTATTTTTTTTCTAGTGGTTCTGTCTGATTCTGAGTAGCTTCTTACAATCTTCAACTATGACCGCAGTTTTTGTCTGACAATACCTTGATTTTGTCAGTTTTTCATCTTTACTGAAGGATATTTTCACTGGATATAGATTTCTAGGTTGACGTTTCTTTCCTCTCTAGGAATTAAAGAAATTGCTACATCGCCTTTGGCCTCCATTGTTTTTGACGAGGAATAAGCTGATATTTATATCCTTGTTATTCTATATGCAAATTGTCCTATTTTCTCTAGATTTTTCTTCCCCAAGACTTTTTTTTTATCTTATGTTTTCAGGAATTTTATTTTGTAATATACCTAGATGTAGCTTACTTTGCATTTATCCTGTTTAGAGTTCACTTAGACCCTTGATGTAAGTAAATTTTTATATGAAATTTATAAAATTTTCAACATATTACGAAGTATTTTCTGCCCCTTTTTCTCGATATCATTTCAAAACGTTAAATAAAAATCAGTTAGACCTTTTATTTTGTCTCGTGGCCATTAAAACCCTTTGTACTTTTTCAAAAATCCTTCGTCTTTCTGTTCCACAGATCAGATAATTCTGTTGTTTTGTGTCAAGTTCATTAACCCATTCTTCTTCCATCTATAATCTGTTGTTAAGAAAATGAGTGCAAGTTTTCATTTCATATAGTGTATTTTAATTTCTAGAATTACCATAGAGTCATTGTTCTTGTTTCCATTATCATTCATAAATTATTCTTCTCTTTACCCATATTTCTATGATTTTCTATAGATTTATAAAAGGTTTAACATTGTAGATGATATAATTGTAGATAATTCATTTCTGTTATCTTTCTTTCAATAGCGTTATTTTTGTTCTAGATGTCAGTAACTCTGTTCAATTTAAATTCCAAAGTCTGTCTCCCGTCTGGTGGGCGGTAACTAAAATATCTACTCTTTCTTTTAGACTTCTGGATGTGGCTCTTTTCTTGGAAAAATTGAAGTTTCCTGCATGTAGGTACAGTTCAGTGATCAGAAAAGGATGTATGCGGAGCATATAATGCAGATTTAGGAACACTCTATACACTCTATTACACAGTGAAGACTGGATTTTCTCTTGGGCAAGAAGACGTAAATAGGCAAATCTCACTCAGTACAGTTCCTCTTCCTCTAGCATCTACTATTCATCAATCCCTACCTTTTTCAGTGACTCATTAAGTCTCTCTTTAACCTTCAAGCAGTTATTGCGTATATATTTTTCCAGAGTATATATTAGTTATCTGTGGACAAGTTAATCAGGCAAGCTATCCCACCATTGCTAATTAAATCCATGCTATAGCAGCTTTGGGCAACCAAGTCAAAACGTTCCAGCTTTCTGAAAGTGCCGGTTAAATGATAGTGGGATGCCTTGCCAATTGGATGTTCTGTAAAGAAAGAGTCCCTTGGAAGATTCCTCTATTTGTCACTAAGCTTTTATAAGATTTTTATAGTTTTTGTTCTTTTTGGATGTTACTAACATCCACTAAGCATCTAGGCAGGTTTAAACATCTCTGCTGTGAAAACTAAATAAAAAGGGAAATAAATGAGTAAAGTATATCTTATGGCAGAATTAAAGCCAACATTTTGTTATGGAGTCCTCATAGGGAATTTTTGAAAATGTAACTAGTAGAATTTTATTCCCTTTAATATGGTGAGCCAGTAAATAGTTACTTTATACTTTTCAGGATTCAATATTTAGCCTTCAGAATGGAGATCACAAATGGTGCATAGGGATATTTAGATTTGTAGTTTTGGGTACAACTAGGCAATGGGCAAAATACTGTAACTGGATGTAAATTGGTTAGTAGATGTAATGGGAGGTCCTTTTGAAATGTTTAATTTGGGATCACAAAGGAGGAATTGAACGTGCAGATGGCATGCATCCATCCAGTACAACATGAGATACTGTCATGCCCATTGTGTGTTTATGCACATATTATTTATATACACATCATTATGCATTTTTTCTATAAATAGTTTTGTATGATAGATGAGAAAACCAACATTTGTTGAAGTCAACTATCCCATGTTACACAGTGGGTGGGTGGTGGAATAAAATCTGGATCTAGGGACACATACTCCTAGATCTCGCACTTTTATGGCTGTATGGACTATGGTCTCTTTTTGTAGTCAAGAGAGGCATGCATAAACTTAAATACAGCAAACTGCCCTAAGTTTAAGATGACAAAAAAATTGAAGACTATTACAGCACCTAGTTCATGCTTGGTCCTGCCAACTGAGAAGGTAGGGTACACACGGGTGGCAAGAAGCGAAATTTCAAGAGGACCATCATATGTTTTAATGTTTAGCTGTGCCCAGGATTATTTTTGCAATTTTAGCAATTTTGGATTTTTTGTTAATTTTCCCTGAGTTTTGCCATCATCATATTTTGCACAGACCTGACACATTTTGCTTAGAACTTTCTTTTAAAAAAAAATCTGTTTAATCCTTTGATAAATTCAGTTTCTGTATTCCTACAAGAAAACTTCATTAAGTATTCCATATGCAGTTGGCATCATTTTTAAACTGCTAAATAATGATGTCTGAAGTACTTATTTTACACATTTATTATGCCAAATGTATAGTTATTTATTATGCTTATATTCTATGACTCACTAAGATAACAATACCATAGTGTGCAGGGATTTACTCTGGCTATTAATTAACATGTTAAATGATACGTATGCTATTATTTACTGATTTTAATTATAGAATTTTTTTTGTAAATTAGCCTCCAAAATTTCGGAGTTCAGAGTTTAACACTGAACTATGCTTTTTTCTTACTTTTGATATTAAATTCAACAAAATATATCCTTTCAAGTTATTTATGTTCCAGGAATTTTACTATGATATGGTTTGTAATTGGATTTCAAAATACCGTTATAGAATACTAGATTTTACTTTCTTTGAAGCATATTCTAAGGAACAAAATCAATAAAATCAATAATGCAAATCCATTAAATTAATATTGAGTCTCTTTTCTGATATTCCAGTGACTATTTCCCATTGCTTTCCTACTTTACCAAGTCCTCATGGGCTTATGTAATTGCCTGCCAAAACTGCATTTAGGAGGTGCCAAGATATCTCAAGTTCCTGAGCTCATTTCATTTGTGACTTTTTAAAGCTGGCAGTCAAGTCATGTCTTCATGTCTTTTCAACATGAGACTCTAAGGAATTGCACAGATAAAGAGCTGAAAAGAAAAAGTTGAAAAGAGTCAAAAGCAAGCTGGACTAGAAGGGGATACAAGCAGCCCCAAAACAGCAGAAAGCACAGCTTCAAAGTAGAATATGTGGGATCTCATGATACACATAGATATCAAAAGAAAAACAAAGGGTAACATTTTGATATTCACCTAACCTTCAAAAGAAAGCCTCCAGAGAAATTGAAGAAAGTATTTTAAGCAATATCTACCTCTGAGATTGGACTTGTCTAAAAGATGTAGATCGAAATGAGTAACAATTTTCTTTCAGAAGGCCATTCCATTCCTTACATGTGGAAATAGTGCTTTATATACACAATGGTATGCCACTTTGTTTTCCGTGAAAAAAGCTGTGATCTAGGGGAGACTGTGGCTAGGGTTTTCAGATTAGAAACAGTGTAGTGTTTCTTTACTTTAAGTAAAAATGCACATATTGTTATAATGAGTTAAAGTTAATATATGTTTAACTAAAATTGTTTCAATTTATACACAACTTATGAACTATGCCTTATGAAAATAATTGATCCATCAGAAATTATTATTTTCATTAGCGTTACTTGAGATTTCTTGAAACAAATTTTTCAAGCCAATCCTCAGACTAAATCTCCATACCCGATAGATTCTAATCTCAATATGTAAGACATTGTCATTTATGTTGTGAAAGGTTAGACATCCTACCTGTGTTGATAGGGATATTGATACTTTTTACTTGTAATGATATTCAAAATAACTTTAAAATTTTTTATGTAATTTTATGTGGACAGACAGGTAGTTGAGTCTGAGTACAACAAAATCCATTGGTAATATTATTGATCACGAATCAGATGAAGTGAAGCAAATTCTTTTGTGAATCAAATCACTTATTTCAAGCAGAATCTGGCTTATCTTATAAATGCAGTGTTCTATCTACTGCTAAAGCCATGGATCACTCACAATACAATTGGGTATATCAAACATGCCAAGGTTTGGTTCTGATATGGTTGGTTTCTTTACCAAAAGATTATATATAAAACCATATTTTAGGCACTTAAGTCCCTTATAGGAAGCCTTCTGAAAGAAATCAGTTAATAGCAAGATCAAAGCCATCAGTATTTTATTAATAAATGAAATTATTTCATAAATTACTTTGGGTTATGGCTACATATCTTCCTCACCCAGCCTGGAAATTATTAATGGGAAATTAAGTAAAATGGATTTCATTGCATTTTTTTTCAATAACAGTAATGCAGCTGAATCTCTTCTGCTAGACACAATGGATTAACCTGCCACCTGAAATAACAGCAAAACAAAAATGGACAAAATATGAGAGAGAGTGGTTTTCAAGGTATCAGACATCAGACTGGACATTACACATTGAAAAGGATATCAAGAAATAAAGGATAATCATCTATAAGAAATGAAAGTTAAATAAGATAAGCCATAAAATTAAATCCTTGGGAGAATTTCTAGACATTGGTACTCGGAGGGCAACGCCAGAGCCTGGTAAACATGTTAGGTTTAAGAGATGGAGTTGAGAGAACACTGAGACCAAGACAACTAGATTAAGAAAGACGGAGTCCCTTAGAGGAAAGATGTGCAAAGAGAGAAAACTCCAGAGACCTGAAGATGGCCCCTGTTGAGTATTCAGCTGAAAGCTCATCAGTGCACACTGTGGGGAAATAACCTAAGGCAAGGCAAAGAGCCGTCTTAGAGGAGGAGAGGGAACCATCTCCAGTGCTCACACAGGCTTGTTTCTCTTGCACAGACAGGACACTTCATGGCACACAAGGCATTAAACAGAGTACTCAGAAGAATCTAGTAACAGGAGTAAGGATAATTTTCAGAGACTGAGCGAGGATCTCACCTAATAAATCTTAAAAGCAATATGTGAAACGACAAGTTTCCAAATAACTGCACCATGCAGTGTTCAAGAATAGTGTTAGGAATACAAAAAAAAATCCAATAACAAATAAAGTATTCAAAGTTTTTGGCAATTAAACAAAAATAACAGGCATTCTAAGAAAGCAGGAAAATGAAAACTGGTAAAAATAAGAAAAATGTCATCAAATAAAACAAGCCCGGAAATGACAGAGATGTTAGAATTAAAAGACCAGTGCATTAACATAGTTATTTTAACTGCAATGAATAAGTTCTGAGACAAAAATATTCTAGAGATATTGAAAATGAGTACATAGATTGATGTGTTAGAGATGAAAATTATAATGGATATGATAAAAAAAGTATACTGGACACTGAATAAGATTAGCAGCAGACTCGACATTTCACAGGGAAAAACAAGACACTGAAGTAAAAAGCAAAGCAAAAGAAACTACCTAATCTCAAAGAAATCAGCAGATTAATCTTACCAGTAGGTTCTAGAAAGTCTTTAAGCTACAGGGAGATGATACCTGGTCAAAATATAGATTGACACAAAGGAATGTGGAACAATGGGAATGTTAACTATGTACACAAATATCTAATTTTAAAAAATTAAGTACTTCTTACTAAAGCATAATTGTTTAAATAGCAGTGAAGTGTGGGGTTTACTACATACATAAAATAAAATGTATGACACCAGTAGCACAAAGGACAGGAATAGGGAAATGAAAATACGCAGTTACAGCTTTCTTATACCGTAGGTGAAATGGTGATAATATCACTCAAAGGTGCACTGTGATGAGTTATAGATGTACACTAAAGCTACCACTGAAATGACAAAATAAAGAGTTATACAAACCAAGACTGCCTTAAGGTTCCCCTCAGCTTGAGTAAATTTTCTTACTATGGGGCCCTGACCTCACTTTTCTCAGAACATTTCATTTAGAAAACTTGGAATCATAAATTCTTTTTCTGCCTTTTGGAGATGTAAATCTTCTTCCAGTCTCTTGCCAGTTTTACAGTTCAGAAATGTCTTTCTCAAGGATCTAGACGCCATCCCTTTGAAATGTAATCAAGAAAGACAGCACCCCTATTCCCAGAACAACTGCAAACAGAAGTAGACAAATCAATGATTATGGTAATGAATGTCAATATCTCTTTGATATGGATTGAATATTTGTGTGCCTTAAAATCTATAGTTTGAAGTCCTAACCCCTAAGTTATGGTATTAGGAGGTGAGACACTTGGGGTTATATGGTTAGGAGGATGGTGCTCTCGTGGGATGAGTGCCCTTATAAAACAGGGTTGAGAGAGCTGTTTTGCCCCTTATGTCACAGGGAGAAGATGGCCATCTATGACTCAGGAAGCTTGCCCTCACCAGACACTGAATCTGCAACTGCTTTGATATTGGACCTCCAGAACTGTGAGAAATAATCTGTAAGGAATAAATAAGCCACTCAGTTTAAGGTATTTTGTTAAAGCAGTCTAAATGGACAAAGACATGGTCTGTCAATCATTGATAGAACAAATAAAAATGTAGTAAATACATAAAGAGATTAATAGTGCTATTCTCCAGCATGACTTACATCAATAGAGTACACTTCACCCAATAACAACAGAATATACATTATTTTCAAGTGCACATGGAACATTTATATAGATAGACAATATTATGAACAATAAAATGAGCCTCACATTTAAAAGTTTAAAATCATGCAAAGTATGTCTTCTGAAGAAAAATACAGTGGTAGAAAGATCTCTAGAAAAATTTCCAAATATATTATATATAAAGAATTATTGTTTAGTGGACATAAAGTTTCAGTTTTACAAGATGAATAAATGACCATCTGGAGAAAGATGGTAATGATGGTTGCATATCATTACGAATACATTTAATATCATTGTACTCTACAATTAAAAATTGCTAAGATGTAATATTTTATTTTGTGCCTTTACTGCAATTAAAAACAAAAAACAAACTGGGAGGGAGAAGAGCTAAGATGACTGACTAGAGGCAGCCATCAGAAGCATGTCCTACCGAGAGACCAAACCATCAAGAAGACGGGTACACTCCAAGCAGACGCTTTCTTTTTTTTTTTTGAGACAGAGTCTCGCTCCATCGCCCAGGCTGGAGTGCGGTGGTGCCATCTCGGCTCACTGCAAGCTCCGCCTCCCGGGTTCACGCCACTCTTCTGCCTCAGCCTCCCGAGTAGCTGGGACTACAGGCGCCCGCCACCACGCCTGGCTAATTTTTATTTTGTATTTTTAGTAGAGATGGGGTTTCACCGTGTTACCCAGGATGGTTTTGATCTCCTGACCTTGTGATCCGCCCGCCTTGGCCTCCCCAAGTGCTGGGATTACAGGCGTGAGCCACTGCGCCCGGCCACCAAGCAGGCTCTTTCAAATAAAGGCATTGAGAGTGGAAGGAGGGAGGACAGAGAACCTGAGTTGAAGGGAGAGGAAACTGGGAAGCTTACACGGAGCACCAGGAGTTGTTCCTGGTCCCCAACAATTCCACGGGAAAGGGTGAGTTAAGCAGGCAAGGACTGGTCCACTCTCACCACGGAATTCTGGAATGCTACCTGCATGAGACCCCATGATGCACACAGATATTTGATCTGACAAGAAAAGCTGCTTAGAGAGTTTGCAGGAAAGGACTCTAGCCTGTACAGAGCCCAGAGGGTTTGGCACGGAAACAGCTGCAGTGGAGCACAGCCAGGGATCGGTGTCCCCTGAGTCTCACCATGCTCGTCTAGGTGGCTTTGACCTTTGTTGACTGTTGGACCTGAAGAGAGATGGATGGTTTGCCCTTGGTACGAGACCAATCTGATCTAAGTGCCCACTTGTCTGCCAGCCTCTCCTGGGGCCCCTGCTTGGCCACACCCACTTACAGTGCAGCCTCTGATACCCAAACAGGGCACGTTCCAAAGCCGCTACTGTAGCTCCTTTGCCAAAACACTCCACCTAACCATCAGAGAGCTTCAACTGGCATGCACACACCTGCAGCCTCCCCCATCAGTTTATCAGCACATGCTTACTCACAGCTTCCCCCTAGCACTTTGCTGACACATGTATTCAGGTGTACATCTCTGCCTTGCCACTGCCACTACAAGCATGTGCAGATGCCACCACCCTACCCCTGCCAGTGAGCACATACCCCACTGTGCTACTGCTGCTGCTGGCATACCCATGCACGGTCCCTGCCACAACCACCCCAATGAAGTGCTTTTGCTAGAAGCCCCTCTTTAGACCAGGAATACCTCGGCCCCTCTAGCACAGCACCCTCTAACTTTGACGGTCCAGAGAACCGAGGTGTGGGCCTAGTATCAACCCCTCAGGGTTAGAGCATTCAGCACAGGGAAGCTGAACTGAGACTTGCCCCCTCAAACAATCCAGAAATGAAATCAATTGACTGAACCCAACTTATACTACAGTCAAACCCTCAGGGGTTTCAAAGATTATAAAAGCAATAATACTCCCATGCAAAGGACAGCAACCTCAAAGATTAGAGAAATATTGTCTCACAGAGATGAGAAAGTACTAGTGCAAGAACTCTGACAATTCAAAAAACTGGAGTGTCTCTTATCTCCAAATGTCTGCCTTACCTTCCAGTAATGGTTCTTAAGCAGGTTGAAATGGCTGAAATGAGAGCCATAGAATTCAAAATCCAGATAGCGACAAAGATTATTGAAATTTAGGGGAAAGTCAAAACCCAATTCAAAGAATCTCAGGAATCCAATAAAACAATACAATAACAGAAAGACGAAATAACTATTTTAAGAAAGAACTAATCTGATATGAGAGAGCTGAAAAATTAACTACAAGAATTTCATAATACAACCAGAAGTTTTAAAAACAGAATAGACCACTGGGTGCATTGGCTCATGCCTGCAATCCCAGCATTTTGGGAGGCTGAGGCAGGCGGATCACAAGGTCAGGAGTTCAAGACCAGCCTGGCCAACGTGGTGAAACCCCATCTCTACTAAAAATACAAAAAAAAAAAAAAAAAATAGCCAGGAGTGGTGGTGTGTGCTTGTAGTCTCAGCAACTTAGGAGGCTGAGACAGAAGAATCACTTGAACCCAGCAGGCAGAGGTTGCACTGAGCTGAGATCACGCCACTGCACTCCAGCCTGGATGACAGAGTAAGACTCCATCCAAAAACAAAAACCAACCAACAAAAAAACAAACAAACAAAAAATAGAATAGACCAAGCTGAGGAGAGAATCTCAGAGGTCAAAGACTACTTTTCTGAATCAACACAGTCACGCAAAAATAAGAAAAATGAATAAAAAAGAATGAATAAAACCATCAAGTAATATGGGATTGTGTAAAGAGACTAAATCTATGAATCACTGGCATCCCCATATGAGAAAGAAAGAGAGCAAGCAACTTGCGAAAGATATTTGGGGATATTGGCCACAAAAATGGTCCAAATCTTCCTAGAGAGGTAAATATTAAAATTCAGGAAAATCAGAGAATTTGTAAGATACAGTACAAGACGACCATCACCAAGACACATAGTCATCAGATTCTCCAAGGTCAATGTAAAAGAAAAATTATTAAAGGCAGTTAGAGTGAAAGAAAAAATTACCTGCAAAGGGAACCCTATTAGGCTAACAGTAGACAATTCAGCAGAAACCCTACAAGCCAGGAGAGATTTGGGGCCTATAGTCAGCATTCTTAAAGAAAACAAACTCCAGCCAAGAATTTTATGACCAACTAAACCAAGCTACCTAAGGCAAAAAAGAAATAAAATCCTTTTCAGAGAAACAAATGCTAAGGAAATTTGTTACCATCAGACCTGCCTATAAGAGGTCCTAGAAGGCATGCTAAACATGGAAATGAAAAGCTGTTACTGGCCACCACAAAAACACACTTAAGTACATAGACTATTGGCACTATAAAGTAACTACACAATCAAGCCTGCAAACAACAGCTAACAACACAATGACAGGATTAAATCCACACATATCAATATTAACCTTGAACATAAATGGCCTAAACACCTCATGTATTTTACCACACAGTGGCAAGTTGGATAAAGACATGATACCCAATTGCATACTGTCTTCACAAGACCCATGACACATGCAATGCCACGCATAGGCTCAAAGTAAAGGGATGAAGATAAATCTACCAAGCAAACAGAAAACAAAAAAGATCAAGGGTTGCTATTACAATTTTAAATAAAACCGTAATATAAGCCAACAAAGATAAAAAAAAAAAAAGACAAGGAAGGGCATTGCATAATAATGAAGGTTTCAATTCAGCGAGAAGACTTTTAAGTATTCTAAATATATATGCACCCAACAAGGGAGCACCAAAACTCTTAAAGCAAGTTCTTAGAGAGCTATGAAGAGACTTACATAACCACACAATAATAACGGGAGACTTCTACACCCCACTGACAGTAAGGCACAGATCTTCTAGGCAAAATCCTAACTAGATATTCAGGACTTAAACTTGACACTTGACCAAATGTACATAACAGACATCTGCAAAACACTACACTCAACAACATAATATACATTATTCTCATTTGCATATAGCACATAATCTAAAATCAGCCACATGCTCAGCCATTACATAATTCTCAGCAAACTACATATATATCTGTGTATATATTACATATATTATGTATATATATTTTACATATGTATTATATATTATAATTCTCAGCAAACTGCATATCTATGGTATATATATGGTGTGTGTGTTTGTGTGTGTGTATATATATATATATGCCAACCACACTCTTGGACCACAGTGCAATAAAAATAGAAATCAATACCAAGAAGGTTGCTCAAAACTATACAATTAATGGAAATTTTAAAACTTTCTCCTGAATGACTTCTGGGTAAACAATGAAATTAAGGCAGAAATCAAGAAATTATTTGAAACTAATGAGAGCAATAATACTACATATCAGAATCTCAGGACACAGCTAAAGCAGTGTTAACAGGAAAGTTAATAGTGCTACATGCCCCTATCAAAAATTTAGGAAACTATCAAATTAACCATCTAATATCATACCTTGAAGAACAAGATAAACAAGGGAAAAACAACCTCAAAGCTACCATGAGAAAAGAAATAACCAAAATCAGAGCTAAACTGAATGAAACCAAGATGTGAAAAACCATACAAAAGATCAACAGAACTAGAAATTGATTCTTTGAGAGAATAAATAATATAGATAGATTGCCAGCTAGACTAAAGTAAAAAAGAGAGAATATCCAAATAAACACAATCAGAAAGGACAAAAGGGCATTACCATTTACCCCATGAAAGTACAGAAAACTCTCAGAGACTATTATGAATACCTCTATGCACAGAAATTAGAAAACTTAGAAGAAATGGTAAATTCCTGGGATCATACAACATCCTGAGACTGAACCAGGAAAAAATTCAAACGCTAAAAAGACCAATAATGAGTTCCAATATTAAATCAGTATTAAAAGCCTACCAACCAGAAAAGACTTGGGCCAGATGTATTCACAGCCAACTTCTACCAGATATATGAAGAAGAGATGGTACCATTCCTTCTGAAACTATTCCAAAAAATTGAAGAGGAAGGACCTCACCCTAACCCATTCTATGAAGCCAGTATCGTTCTAACACCAAAACGTTACAAAGACATAATGATAAAGAAAACATCAGGCCAATATCCTTGAGGAATGTATATGCAAAAATCCTCAACAAAGTACTAGCAAACTGAACCCAGCAGCACATCAAAAAGCTAATCTAGCATGATTGAGACTTTACCCTTGTGATGCAAGGTTGGTTCAACATATGCAAATTGATAAATGTGATTCATCATATAAACAGAACTGAAAATAAAATGACATTATCATCTCAACAGACATGAAAAAACTTCGATAAAAATCAGCATCGCTTCATGTTAAAACCCTCAACAAATAAGGGATCAAAATAACATATCTCCAGCTGGGCGCGGTGGCTCACGCTTGTAATCCCAGCACTTTGGGAGGCCGAGGCGGGCTGATCACGAGGTCAGGAGATCGAGACCATGGTGAAACCCTGTCTTTACTAAAAATACAAAAAAAAAAAAAAAAAAAAAAATTAGCCAGGCGTGGTGGCAGACACCTGTAGTCTCAGCTACTCGGAGAGGCTGAGGCAGGAGAATGGCGTGAACCCGGGAGGCAGAGCTTGCAGTGAGCTGAGATTGTGCCACTGCACTCCAGCCTGGGAGAAAGAGCGAGACTCCGTCTCAAAAAAAAAAAAAAAAACATACCTCCAACTAATAAGAACCATAAATGACAAACTCACAGACAACATAATACTAACTGAAAAAGCTGGATGAATACCCCTTGAGAACCAGAATAGCAAGGATTCCCTTTCTCACCACTCCTATTCAACATAATACTGAAAGTCCTAGCCAAATCAATCAGGTAAGAAAGAGAAATAAAAGGCATCAAAATAGGAAAGGAGGAAGTCAAAATGTCTCTTTTCCTAGATGATATGATTTTATACCTAGTAAATATCATAGTGTCTGCCCCAAACCTCACAGATCTGATAAAAAAAAAAATCAGAAAGGTTTTGAGATACAAAATCCATGTACAAAAACCCACAGCATTTCTGTACACAAACAACATCCAGGCTGAACATAAAATCAGGAATATAATCCATTCACAATAGCCACAATAAATAAACAAATAACCTAGGAATACAGCCAATTAGGGAGGGGAAAGATCTCTACAAGTAGAACTACAAAACTCTGCCAAAAGAAATCAGAGATAACACAAACAAATGGAAAAATATTCCATGCTCATTGATAGGAAGAATCAATGTTGTTAAAATGGCCATAATACCCAAAACAATTTACAGATTCAATGCCATATTCCTGTCAAACTACCAACAACATTTTTACAGAGTTCAAAACGAAACTGTTCTAAAATTTATATGAAACCAAAAAAGAGTCCCAAAAGTCAAAGCAATCCTAAGCAAAATACAAAAGCTGAAGACATCATACTAACCCACTTCAAACTATACTATGAGGGCACAGTAACAAAAGCAGCGTGGGACTGGTACAACAGCAGACACATAGACCAATGGAACAGGTTAGAGAACCCAGAAATAAAGCCGCATTCCTACAATCACATGATTTTCAACAAAGCTGATGAAGAACAAGCAATGGGGAAAGCACTCTCTGGTCAATAAATAGTGCTGAGATACTTGGTTACCCATATGCAGAAGATTGAAACCGGACCCTTTTATTTCACCATATGCAAAAATCTACTCAAGAAGGCATCTAAAACTATAAAAACCCTAGAAAAAAAAAAACAGAAAATGCCCTATATATATATATAGGCCTTAGCGAAAACTTCATGATGAAGATGCCAAAGCAATTGCAATAAAAACAAAAATTGACAAATGGGACCTAATTTAACTGGAGAGATTCAGCATAGCAAGAGAACCTAACAACAGAGTAAATAGGCAACCTGCAGAACAGAGGAAAATATATGCAAACTATGCATCTGAAAAAGGTTTAATAGCCATAATCTGTAAGCAACTTGAACAAATTAATGAGCAAAAAAAAAATCTCCATTAAAAAATGGGCCAAGGAAATGAACACTTTTCAAAAGAAGACATACATGTGACTAACAAGTATATGAAAAATTGTTCAACTTCACTGATCATTAGAGAAATGCAAATCCAACGCACAATGAAATATCATCTCACACTGTTCAGAATGGCTACTATTAAAAAGTCAAAAAACAACAGATGCTGGTGAGGTTGTGAAGAAAAGGGAACACTTACATAGCTGATGAAAATGTAAATTAGTTCAGCCACTGTGGAAAGCAGTTTGAAGGTTTCTAAAATAACTTAAAACAGAATTACAATTCGATCCAGCAATTTCATTATTGGGTATATATACCTGAAGGAATGTAAATCGTTCTATTATAAAGACACATGCAGCATATGTTCATCACAGCAATATTCACAAAAGCAAAGACATGGAATCCACCAAGTTGCTTATCGAAGGTGGAGCGGGTAAAGGAAATATGGTACGTATACACCATGGAATACTACCTAGCCATAAAAAAGAATAAAATCATATTCTTTGTAGCAGTGTGGATGAAACTGGAGGTCACTATCCTAAGCAAATTAATGCAGGAACAGAAAACCAAATACCACATTTTCACTCATAAGTAGGAGCTAAACATTGAGTACACATAGACACAAAGAAGGGACAATAGACATGGGGGCCTATTCAAGGGTGAAAGGTGGAACAAGGATGAGGATCAAAAAACTTTGTATCAAGTGCTAATTACCTGGATGACAAAATACTCTGTACACCAAACCTCTGGGGCATGCAATTTACTCATGTAACAAAGCTGCACATGTACCCCTGAATCTAATATAGAAATTGAAAAGAAAAAATAACTGAATAAAAGTAAATAAAAGATAAAAATATTTTAACAAGATTCAGAGGAGAAAAATAATCTACACTATTTACCTAGTAATTTTTTGTTTTTTTGAGACGGAATTTCACTCTTGTCCGTGCGTGATCTCGGCTCACTGTAAAATGTGCCTCCTGGGTTCAACTGATTCTCCTGCCTCAGCCTCCTGAGTAGCTGGGATTACAGGCATGTGCCATCATGCCTGGCTAATTTTTGTATTTTTAGTAGAGATGGGGTTTCACCATGTTGGTCAGGCTGGTCTCGAATTCCTGACCTCAGGTGATCCACCTGCCTTGGCATCCCAAAGTGCTGGGATTGCAAGCGTGAGCCATCATGCCAGGTGGTAATTTAATATTTATATTGTTTTTCACTAATTTCTGCCACTCCAGGATACCCTCTGCTATCCTCTTCCATCCACCTGAGGAACTTCCTCTAGTATTTTTCCTGTAGTAGTACTACTCATTACAAATGCTTTTAATTCTCCTTCATTTGAGAATGCTTTATTTTTCTTGTTTTTTTCTGAAGAATATTTTACAGAGTATAGGATTCAAGATTGGCAGTCCTCTCTTAGCACTTGAAAAATGTTATCTCATTGTTTTTTGTTGTTGTTCGAGACAGGGTCTTGCTCCCATTTTATTTTTATCTCAATGTCTTCCGATAAAAAAATTTGCTATCATTCAAATCTTTGTTATCCTATATGTATTTTTTTTCCTCTGGTTGCTAATGAGTTCTTTTCTTTATCTTTAGTTTTCAGATATTTGATTATGATGTTGCTGGGTTTGGATTTCTTTAACTGATGTTGTTTGGAGTTTACTGTGTTCTTAGATCTGTGAATTTATATTTTTAACCAAATTATGGCTGTTTTCAGTCATTTTTCTTCAATTGTTTTTTCTGCTACATCATTCTTTTTTTCTGAAAATCCTGTAAAATGAATATTAGATCTTTTGATCTTGTTCCACAGAGCACTGAAGTTCATTTTTTTCTGTTTTCTTTTTCAAGTCTTTGCATTATAATTACAACATTTGAGCTATATTAAGGTTAGTATCGATTGAGTGCCTTTTAAGTTGAGAATTGTTTGCAGTTTTCTTTTTCTGTGTGTGCTTAATAAAATTTTGGTGTATATTTTTGTCATTTGGAATACCGTGTCGTGTGACTCTGGGTCCTATTAAAATTGTCTGGATAATAGTGATTTCTGTTATTGTTGTTGTGACAGACAGCAGTCAGTCAAGGTTAAGACTAAATATCTCTAACAATTTTCTTCTGGTTGTAGTTGTGATGTCTATTTAGTATATAAAGACTTCGCCGTGGTATTGTGACACACCTATTATTTTATTGTACTCAGATCTGAAACCAGACGATTGGGTTTTAAACTGTATTTCAGTGTTCAAAACCTTTTCTATGCTGATTCAAGTTAATTTTATGCACGTCCAACAATAGAGTGAACACAAGTCTTGACACACCTGGCTTTAAATTTAAAGTGTCCTTTCTCCAACTTCCAGCTTTTGTGATTCTTCTCTAGCCCAGTCTGTATTTCCCACTGATTTCCTTTCTGAGGTTCTGTCTACAAATCTGGGGTTTTAACTTTCCTTCATTCTTGCCAGAGTTCTATTCCCCAGTGTATTACTACCCCTTGGTTGGGACTAGGCAAGTCTCTTTCTTTTTACTGGTACTCACCTGGTGGAGAGGTGGAAGAGTCAAGAGAGATCTTTACCTTTAGAACTGCCTTAGCTGCCAGTGTTAGTGGGGACAGTGCTGTATCTTTTTGCTGGTACTTGGTATAGATCAAACAGAGTCCGCCGGGCTTCATCCTGCACTGTTTGATATCTATATGCCAGTAAGGATGGGATGTGGCACCATTGCTTTTCTCCTATTAGAGCAGATAAATTTAAAAATGTTCTATTTTACAAGATTCTAATTCTCCGGATAGAGAAAGTTTATTTGGGAGTATTTTTTGTCTTTTTGTCTTTTTCTGTTGGCAGTTCAGATTTTCTGGTTGTTCCAGTAACTAGGGCAAGATGAATATGAGGCAAAATAAAATTAATTAGTTAATTAATTACTTAATAGACTCACTGCTGAGTTATTCCGTAAGTCCTGAGAGTCTTACCCAGTCTATCTGCTTTTATCTTCCTTCGGAATCTTCTGTTAGTTGGTTTGCATGTTTTAGTCTAGTTTTATTAATCATCGTTAGTGGGTGAAATAAGGTACAGTGTGCTCACATTATCTGGTCCAGAACCAGAAGTCAATGTATATTTTAAAGTGTGTACAGTAATTGTTGCTCAGGCCTAAGAAGAGGGAAAAGACAGGTGGATAGTGTAGAGGATCTTTGATCCTACATTGACCAAATATACAGTTTGCCTATGTTTGAGGGGTTCCAACGTTAAAACAAAGCAAGTCTTGTGCAAATTGGGACAAACTAATCACCCAATTTAATCCTCACTAAGACATGCTTTGTGATGATATCCACTTCTGTTTATCCAAGGAAGGACTGCATAGAGAAAAAAAGGTCAAGTAAGCTTACATTCTAGCTAACTAATCCAAATTTCAACCTTGAACTGACAATATTAATGAATGGGCTGATGGCATGGGTCACATTTGCCTAAATAATAGGCAAGTGCAAGTAGCTTGGCCTATTTTTCCTATTTTATCTGAGGAAGATCTTGATTCAGTTTTGGGATTCCCAAAGCACTGGTCCATTCAAAGAAAAAGGCACGCCGATGTGTAGATCATTTCAACCACAGTAAGGAGAGGGATTCCAACAAGAATGGTACTTCTGTGAGTGCTTGACCTACATAATTCAATGTTTTCTCTCTGTTTCCGTGCAGCTTCCTGAACTCCCATTGCCCAATCATGGCAGGTGTGTGTTTCTGTCCTACATCAGTGTTCCTTCTCCTCTGAACAAAGAGATGAAGGAGATAAGAAAACTTAAAAATTATTTCCCTGAATCTATGGACCTGTAGTTTTCTTGTTAGATAAATAGTAAAGGCTATCACATAACTGACTGTGTTCCAATATCAACCATTTTAATGTGTAACTGAGAGACGTGAGAAAAATTAGGTAAAGAGAATCTGATGTGGGGTTTCTTCTAAGAATGATAGTTCTGTTAGCACAGAAACAAAAGCAAACAAAACTACAGAAGCATCAGTCATAGGAGTCCCAGAGTATAGCAGAACCTTTCCCTCTGTAACCCCTTCAATGACGCATGACGCTTCGAAGTGAAACCTTTGCCTTAGTCTCTAAATAAACAGAGGAGAAGATGAAAAAGAGGTCAGTAATCTCCTGTTACTATTGGATCTTTATGGGACCTATTTTAAAATGAAAAAAGATTATTTCTCAGTTCTATGAAAGCATGATATAATTCATGGAAAGGAAGATTGGTCCCAAATCCCTATGGAGAAAGAACTCTGTATTAGTCCTTTTTCACACTGCTGGTAAAGACATACCCGAGACTGGGTAATTTATAAAGAAAAAGAGGTTTACTGGACTCACAGTTCTACTTGTCTGGGGAGGCCTCACAATCATGGCGGAAGAGCAAGGGACATTTTATATGGCAGCAGACAAGAGAGAGAATGAGAGCCAAGTGTAAGCATTTCCCCTTATAAAACAATCAGATCCTGTGAGGTTTATTCACTACCATGAGAACAGTATGGGGGAAACTGCCTCCATGATTCAATTATCTTCCACCGGGTCCCTCCCACAACACATGGGAATTCTGGAAGCTACAATTCAAGATGAGATTTGGGTGGGGACACAGCCAAACCATATCAAACTCCTTGGAATTTTAGCATTCAGAAATAAAGAAATCTGTGAGTCTAATCTTCAAATGTTATTGCTATTTAGTGTCTGTTCATAGAAATAGGTTTTTCTCACACGCTGAGTGATAAGAGACAACTTACTCCTCTCTATCATCTGTGTTTCTTTTCTGATAAAATTCAAGCTGCAAACATTACTGTCTTACTGCTTCCCTTTCCACAATTGACTTGCTATTCTAATTAGTAAAGATTTGGGAGCAGATGCAAAGAAATCTTCTAGCACTGAAATAATTTCTCTCTGCTCATTACGGAATAAAAGAATATTTTCTCAACTAGTTTTATTTCTTTATTTCAGGTGCTAAACATTATTTCTATTTTTGAGTGCAATAACATGGATCACTTAATAACCTCAGTCCTGTCAGAAGCTGTCAAATAATTCTATTGAAATCCTGTGAATGTCTCATTCATAAGAATCTATAACAATGCACCATAAAATGAGAAGTATTGTTTTTCAGAGTTTTCAAACTTGAATCTAGAAAATACAATAATTATTAATAATAATAATAAAAGACCTTGAAAATGCCCAAAGTTTCCTTAAGAGAAACGTAACAATGTTTCTTTTATCTCCTTCTCAATAGGGGCTGCTAATCATTGCATATCAGCACCAAGTTAAATTTAAAATTACTTTGTATATTTTATTGTTTTCTGTTTTGCCTAATTAGTAATACTGCAGAAGAATTGTTTTCTATTATGTTTTATTGCTGCATTTTTTATTAAGTAATATTTTGGAAGATGGATTGAGATCATGAACACTCTTAATGACATTACTAGTATGGGGAAATATTTTCTACTTTCTAATATCTACTTTCTAAAGGACTTTTGGGGAAAAAACATTTAAAACTTTGTAACTATGTAATATGTAACAGGCACTGAGAGAAAACAAAAAGACATATTAAGGCAGAATCTTATATAAAGCTGCTTACCTAACAATAAACCGCAGAATACTTGTCATTTTCAGGTTGACTCCAGTAGTCCATTTTATCCAGGTTTTATTTTACTTCACAAATTTCTGAAATAAAAATAAAAGAGTGAGATTATTTAAACCCTAAATAAGAAAAAAAACTATGCGAATTTTACTGGATAATTAACCTACTCATAAATACATGAAATGATGAATCATCTTAGTTTCATGCATATGCAGTGCAAATTATGTGGCAGAATTATATTATTTCCTAACCTTTATCTCCTTGTTAAGAATCAGAAATAACTCTTACAACATGTGGCTAAGATAAGTCTCCACACTAGACTAGTTTGTATTCCTTTTCATATGGTTCCACTGATATTCTCTTTTGTCCTCAGGATGTTTCTGCCAAGTTTTCTTCCCTGGGATTGAATTTGAGTGTGGTTAGTAAAGACACCTGGCTTCGTATTTTAGGTCAATCAATTACCAGTGGTTTAATCTTGAGTAAAATATTTAATTCCTCCTGCTTCACTGGATAATATATCTCTCTTGGATTTCTATGATAAAGATTGAGAAGAACTAACCCTTTTCTCTTCTTTTCCTTGCTGATTATAAGCTTCTTTTGCCACACCTCCAGGATGTGTCTACTTATTTTCACAATGTTTTCTGAAATATATAGACTACTTGTTTGTGTGCTGTCCTGTGTTTGCTTAGCCCTGCACTTCTACGTATCTACGCTTTGTAAGCTGTTTCTTATTCTCAGAACTGTTGGGAAGTAACTAAGGAATGTTTCCTATCACTTTGTATGGAATAAACAAATTATGATGAGGCACTACACTGAAAACTCATTCTCTTAAAACGGTAGTACACTGGCAACAAATACATTGGATGCACTACAGATATAAACTCTTTAGTTGTTTTTATGAATCATCTGTAATAGAATCTGATGATATATAATACTTAGTCCTTTAAAGGCTAATAGCATTTCTGTGATGGACTTAATATGTTTCAAAGACTTTCACATGTATTGAAACAGCATCTTGATACAGACAAGAAAGACTAGGGAGATGAAATGGTCCTGAGTCAACAAATACAGAAACAGAAACAACGGCTACAAACACATAACTCAAGCACAAATACTTTTTTTGTAAGGTATCAGACATAAAGATTCAATGTAAAATGAAATTTTTAAAATTAGGTTTGTGTGCCTTCCCACAGAATAGATAAAGTAGATTATGGTGAGTGGAAGCTGAGAAGAAAACAAGTGGATGGTAGAGCATGAGTTTACAAAGCTACCAGATTCTGTCGGATCACATTTTGGTTTTCTCCAGCAGGGTGGAGCTGTGTGGAAGTTGGGTCAACCTTGTCAATATCAGCTGGAAATACAAACATATTTATGATAATAATGGAGTGACTCTTATCTATGGATCTATTAGATCCGCTGCCCCAATGAGTCCTTTCTGTCCAGTGCAGACAATCTCTAGCACATACATAATGAGATCTCCAACAATACAGAAGATATGACTACCTTAAGGAGTGGATTTGGCCTGTGTCACAGCTGAGTTATCAGAGGAGTATGACAACCTGTTCCTTTATCCACCTTTCACAGACTACCCAAACTTATTTTGTAAGTGTCTTCTCATTAGATGCATTCATTCTGATCTCACTTTCACATGTGGAGTTCTGAGAAAGGCTTTGCTTTTTAATTTCTCCATGATTTTCAACACACTATATATGTAAAAGGTAGCCTGGGTGTTGCATTTACTTTTAGCATTTAAGGGCTGGCATTTTCCTTATCTCTCTTTTCATTATAGTTTGATTATTCTGCTATGGCACTCTTCTCAATGTATAGTAATTGTTTGTTTAATGTATATATCTCTTCCACTAGCCTGTGTGTTCAGCTCCAGAGTGATTAAACATGGCATATATTCTCATATTCAGTCCCACAATAGGCATAGCAAAACTAGCCATGCCATGGGAAATGAGACTTGTTTAATTGAATTTCCTAAGACATATTTATTTTTCTTCACCATTATGACCACATACCTTTGTTCTGATCTTTGGCATTTCTGATTCCTTTTACGAATTTACAATAATTGGGCAAATTTGATAACCCATTTGCCTTCTTTTACATTTGTTTACTCAGTTAGGTTCCAGTAAAATTTAGTTATTTGTGTTCCTTTTATTTCAATATCTTCTGTTCCAATTCTGAAACCCTTATTGTTTTTCTCTGTTATCTGGTCTCATTTCTTTAGCGAATATTTGACACTTTAATGATGAGATAAGATTAAAATTTGAAATTAATCAGTAAAAGTAGCCAGCATATAGCTGTGTTCAGTAAATACTGAATATAAAAATTTGTAAATGATTTAAGGTAATGTAATTCATTTTTGGTAAACCAAAATTATAAGCAAATCCTCCATACTTCTGGACTTGTGCGTTCTACTAGATTATAAAGTAACAATAAATTTAAAAAAGAATAAATAAATTATAATTACTCAATAAAATCCTAGCACATGCATTCACAAACATCAGCATCCTCAATAGGCCAATTAGCTCTAGACTAGCCAAATCTTTATGGAACACAGAGACATAGAAGAATGTATTTTTTTTCTTTCCTCTTTCTGCATCAAATTACATTTCAATGTAAAAGAAAACACTTAGGAAATTCACTTGCCAAGCTTTTTCTAGCTTTTTTTTTTCCACAAGAAGTGGTTAATTTTACATCTAAATTGCATCACATTTCTATCATATGTACTACCTAATGAGTGGTTTGGACCATATCGTTTGAAAGCATTGTAAGTCAAATTTCAACCTAAGTGCAGAATATTCTTATATTTTTTTACTGAAATTGAAGATAAAAAGCATTATGGCCAAATCCTCCAAAGTAGGTAAAGATACAAATTTTCAGACATTGCATAAATGCCAGACTTAGATTGATTTTTGCTTTTTTAATATTCAATTATCCCTAAGTGAAGATGAACAGCCAAAACTTGTCTTTAGCTTTCTTCTTTTACCCTGGTTTGTTCCTAATGCTTTGGAATTGATGTGTGATGCATTTTGAGTTCTTGAAAGATTTCTTCAAACTATATACTTGTATATTATAAAGTTTAAATATAATTTTTTATTTAATGACCATGCTTAATGTACAAAACATTCTAAAGCTTAAAATGTATGTCTTTATCTCCTCCCATCCACTGTCCTACTCTTTACCCTGTCCACTGTATCTTACCTATCCCTGATAATACAAAAATATACAGCTGGCTAGTGTTTGCATCTATTGTCTTTGCTTAAGAACTGATGTTTTGTCTTTAGATTCACTTTTTGCTCTTCCTCTTGCTTCTGGTATTTATCTGTGTAATGCACAAGTCCAAAACAGTAACATACGTACCTACATACCCAGCTGACAACCACAACTCATAACAACTTTGCTGTTATACAATCTAGTTCATTTAGGCTGAGATATTTTAGAATGCTCACTGTATCATCCCTTCCAAATATTTTTATCAACTATAAATCTCAATCAAGGAAATTATGTCTGCATAAAATTAATTTATTTGTTTAACTTAAACAAATTAAAATTGACACAGAGCCCTCATTCTATTGAATTGGTAAAAATTTAACCTCAAGGATCACCTAGGCTACCCTAGGTTTTTTTCTTTAGAGTCCCAGGTGAATGAAGTAGGCTTTACAGAGAGCCTAAAGGGGGTAGTGGAAGGAGGAGGGAATTTTCTAATCTCTATTCTATTGTGCTCCATACTGTCATCCCCATCAGGGAGTTTGTCATTTTCTCAAGTACTGTCATAACCATCTGCACACTTTTCCATGTGCTGGGATCCATAGACTTGTAAAAAGGGCAAAGGACTTGTACGCTTTCTCTGGTGATGGAATAATCTGAAACTAGTACTTTGTTCTTATTTTTGCTGTCAACAGTAAAACGATTTTCATCTCAGGAGGACTACAGCAAAAAAGTAAATATCCTTTTTCAGAAACGTGTAGATGTTTTTGTTTGTCTATTTATTTATTGATGTATTTGAGACAGAGTCTCACTCAGTTGCCCTGGAGTGCAGTGGTGGGATTGAGGCTTACTACAACCTCTGCCTCACAGGTTGAAGTGATTCTCCTGCCTCAGCCTCCCGAATAGCTGGGACTACAGGTGTGCACCACCACACCAAGCTAATTTTTCTATTTTTAGTAGAGATGGAGTTTCACCATGTTGGCCAGGCTGGTCTCAAACTCCTGACCTCAAGTGATTCGTCCACCTCAGCCTCCCAAAGTACTGGGATTACAGGCGTGAACCATTGTGCCTGGCCAATTTTTGCCCTTGATTTGAAATCTTCCTGGTAAAATGTGTTTGGAGGTTTTAAAATGTTGTCTCTCAAAAAGTG
This sequence comes from Hylobates moloch, assembly GCF_009828535.3. Lineage (NCBI taxonomy): Eukaryota > Metazoa > Chordata > Mammalia > Primates > Hylobatidae > Hylobates > Hylobates moloch. The sequence continues at coordinate 49,778,487 of NW_026652280.1, read as the reverse complement.
AGTAGTAGCATAGTGAATAAAATGAATTTGGGTCCCAGTTTATAGTTATGGTGGAATAACTGTCATTGGACTAACCTACTTTTTTGATGATAACAATTATAAACCCCAAACTAAAAAGTAAAAAATAAAAGAACGTAAAACAAAAACACGTTTCTGAAGGCACCAGAAAGGGACCACAAGCAGCAGACCCTGAAGGGAATATGACTCTTGAGAGAAGGTAAACGTTATGGGTGAAATCCACATTCATGCAGCCTTTACTGAAAGCATTCTCCTATTTTCAGAGTGTTTCAGAGATAAGGCTCAAGCAGAAAGCAACATTCACTTAGACTGAACGTCAGAGATTGGAGTTTGAGTGTGCAAGATTAATTGGAGAGTAGAGCCACAAAAATGGAAGTCCCAGAATCTGAATAGTAACAAATTGCACACCCTTGTCGACATCGGAACCATAATCTTACAGGGAAAGGTTCCAAGAAAATTGGGCAAATACGATCATTAGAAAACTAAAACTTCTTAGCAGAAATTTCAACAGCTGTATAGCATCAGTGATAGAATTTGATAATGTAATACGGACAATTTAAGAGAAATTTATAATAAGTAACTAAGATTTGTGATTAAAACTTCAAAAAGACCAAATATCAGAAACTGGGATTACAACCAATGACTAAGGACAAAACTCACATTAAATGTAAAGACAGTTATTCACAACATCAAGATGACCTTGCAGCCATTTATCTGCTTGCAATGACAAAATTCAACACTTCTAGGAAAAAGATAAAAGCATTCTAAGTTTTCCAACAATGTATGACTGACAATTTTCCATTTGTAATAAAATTGATAGACATATGAAATTATAGGAAACTGTGACCTCTATCAAGAAATATACAGTCAATATAAGCAGATCCAAAATGACCAGGGTGTTGCAATTAGCCAACATGGAATTTAAATTTACTATGATAAATATGTTAGGGCATGTGTAGGATAGAATTGACATGAGTCAGCAGATGGGAAATTTCAGATTTATTAACACTTTAATGGGAGTATATAATGGACATCTCAGAAGTGAGAAATAGAATACCAAACACACACACAAGCACACACACATACCACCACCTCAGCAAATTGGATAAACAGTGGAGTGGACGCAGTAGAAGAGAAGATCAATAGGAATAAAGATAAGGCAACAGAAATTGTTCAAACTGAAGCCCAGAGAAGAAAACAAGAGTAAGGTAGTATAGAAGAGCAACAAACAATAACTCAACCACCTATTGAGAAATCACAGCCTACAAGTGGAATAAGAAATATGAATAAAAGCATAACTAGGAATATTATATTTAAATGATGAAAAAATAGAGAGTAATTAAAAACAGCTAAAGAAAAAAGACACTACATTTAGCAGATTGTATTAATATTGATGACTGACTTTTTACCATAAAAGAGTGCAAAAGATAATCAAAATTTTTATGTGTAGAAAAAAATAAACACCATCAATCTAGAATTATAAATACAGTAAAATTATCTTTCAAAATTGAAGATTAAATAAAGACCATCTCAAGTGAAATCTGAGAATATAATGAAAGAAATGATAAAGAAAATTCTTCATGCTGAATGGAAGTCAGACCATATGCAAATTCAGTTCTTCAGCATGAAAGAAATGCTACCAAAAATGGTATATGGATAATTCTCAAAAATATTTATCTTCTGTTCTTAAGTGAGCTAATAGTCAATTTAATTTTCAAGGCCCAAAAATATAATGATGTATTATAGGGCTTCTAGCATTGCTAGAAGAAAACCGACAAAAATAGCACAAAGTACAGCTAGGAGTATTAAAAAAAACTTATTGTCTGATACAAATTATTCCAAGTTTTATGACTGACTTAAGGAGGACATGGTAAGTTGAGAAAGCATAGTGTATTCTCCACATCAACTATTAGATAAAAATATAAAAAGAGTTTAACAGCCAGTAGAAGAGAAATAACTGCATAGTGAAATATATTAGGCTGACCTTAAAGAAGATAAGTAGAAATAAAAAGAAGCAAAAAATAAAAGAAAAATAGAGAACAATCAGAACAAATAGAGAATTTAAATATATGATATTAACTACAGATACATTTTAAATATAAAGATGTAGAAAGGTTAAAAGTCAAAGAATGAAAAATTATGTACTATGGAAACATTAAGCATAATGTGTGTGGGTGTAGTGTATTCAAAACTTAATTTATAATGGCCTTTACATACATGTAATCACTATATGTCAATTATAAAGCATTCCAGAAGTGTTTTATAAAAATTTTCTGTGAAAGTCCCTGACATTGGTGTTTCTTACATTTTCCTTGCTGGGTCTTATGGGAAGCCAGCATAGGAATCAAGAATGAGATAATCTCTGAAGTATCTTCCAACAATAAGTTTCAAGACCTCTGACAATAAACAGCCTAAAAATAAATTCCATAATTATGATAAAACTGTTACATTTCAATAGCTTGAACATTGTTTTCATTTTCTAATAATCTACAGAAAATGTTTTTCAATTATGAATTACTTAAGTTCTAAAACATATTACTTTTTAAAATAGCTTTATTTTTTACTGTGATTTAACTTTTGTAAATAGCGTTAAACATTTGAAAGCATGGTCATCCTTACTATAACTAAAAAGTAAACTAAACTGAAATATCAATTCTCCAACATTTGATTAGGAAAAAAATCTAAAAGCTTCAATACATAAACTGTTGGCATGGCTATATTAAAAACAGACTGTCATATATTGCTGGATAAAGTTCAAGATGACATAATACTGTGGAAGTTAATTTGTCAGTAAATTACAAAGTTACACATGCACTTACCATATCTAGAAATATATATATCTTAACAAGTACAAAACAATGCATGCCAAAAGTTGGTCATAATGACATTATTTTTACATTAACTATCTGAAAAGTATCCATGTTTATTAATGAGGGATGTTGAACTCACTGTGGTATATCCACACAAAGAAGTTCTATGTACACCTAAAAAAGTGAGTAAAGCCTTATGTGGTACAAGAAAATGATCTCTAGGATATATTGTTTTGTGAAAAAAGCTAGAAGCAAACCAGGTGTGGTGGCTCACAACTGTAATCCCAGCTCTTTGGGAGGTCAATGCAGGGGGATCGTTTCAGCCTGCAAGTTCGAGATCAGCCTGGGCAGTATGGCAAAACACCACTCCTCAAAAAAAAAATGCAAAAATTAGAGGGGTTGGTGGTGCACGACTCTAGTCCAGCCACTTGGGGAGCTGAGATGGGACGATCAGTTGAGCCTAGGAGATTAAGGCTGCAGTGAACCCACATCACGCCATTCCACTCCAGCCTGGGAGACAGAGTGAGACCCTGTCTCAAAATGAAATAAAAAGCAGCTAGGAGCAGAGTATTCTATTTTGCATGTCACATTTTGTGTGTTTGTATGTCTACATGTGTATGCGCACATACATATGATATTGTAGTGAAGAGATAAGATAAAATATGCATGGATATATGCATATATACTTTTATTTTAGTATGTAATTAATTATAAATTTATATTTGCTTATTATATCTATATTTGACTGCTATATGTATATGTATGTATATACATATGTGTATATGTTACGTCCATATTCATATCCAAATCCATAGTGACAGCTACATTCATATCTATATCTATCTATCTATCTATATACTGAAGTTGACAAATTTTAGTAGTAATATTCACACCTAAGCTACATATTTTCATTTCAATAAAAAAAAAAAACTAGGGGCCTTTGGAATAGTGACTGATTCCAGGTCACTGGCAAATACATTTTGTTAGGGTAGGAAAAAAGAACACAAATATCAAGAAAGAGTATCTATGAGCTACCTCAAAGGGATTTTGAGAATTAAGAATTTGAGATTATATGAAGCAAAAATAAGCATTGTTACAAATTTAATACTTTGAATAAATAACAAAAATCACAAGTTCATAGTTATGTTCCGAGGTTGATAGGGGGAAATCACTTAGATGTTATCATTAGAATTAACTATTATATTAAACTATTACATTATTCTAAAAATTTGTTATAAAATAGAATAAATTAAGAATTTATTTACTCTTTCTAGAAGGAACTGGACCACTCTCTAGTTGTTGGTGAAGGAAACCACTGTGTGTGTGTGTGTGTGTGTGTGTGTGTGTGTGTGTGTATGTATGTATCTAATCAGAGTGAATAAGTTTTAATGGAGCAACATTTTATTAGTGTCATTCTATGCTTGATTTTTCATAACTATTTTGTTCAAATCATTGTTGGTATATAGGATGCTTGTTTCTGTTGATATCTCATCATTGATAACCATAAAATATGGGGAATATATTGTAATGTTAAATATGTAATGCAAACTTACAGAAAACCTTTACTTTAGCAAAGCCATTTTCTCGGAAATGGTAATATGGTATTGATCTTCATTGTATTATAATACTTAACTTTGTTTTCCATATTCATGACTATTACTGAATTAACTGACGCAAAATTTTAAAAAATACTTGTGTACTAAGTGGTAGACAGTAATACAGCTCCAGGAAGATAACACATTATTTAATTTTTTGAATATACAATTAATAATAAAGGCATAATTTCCATCCATGTTTTATATTTTTTTTATTTGAGAAAACTTTTGTTCTCAGACATAGGACCACAGCCTCTTGGAGAAGTAAGGGCATTTCAATTTCCAGTATTCAATACGAATATTATTAAACATAATGTATATAGAGAAATATCTCAAAAATATTAAAATGTAAAGCCCTTAAAAATACACAATGGGCTGGGTGCGGTGGCTCTCTCCTGTAATCCCAGCACTTTGGGAGGCCGAGGCGGGTGGACACCTGAGGTCAGGAGTTTGACATCAGCCTGACCAACATGAAGAAACCCCGTCTCTACTAAAAACACAAAATTAGCCGGGCCTGGTGGCGCATGCCTGTAATCCCAGCTAGTCGGAAAGCTGAGGAAGGAGAATCGCTTGAACCCGGGAGGCGGAGGTTGCGGTAAGCCGAGATTGCGCCATTGCACTCCAGCCTGGGCAACAAGAGTGAAACTGTCTCAAAAACAAAAACAAACCACAATGAAAATAATTAAATATAAAGAAACCAAGTATGCTATGGGGCTGGGATAGAAACAGACACAAAGACCCATGGCATTGAACGCAAAACCCAGAAATAAATCTGTACATTTAGGGTTAATTGATTTTCGATGAAGATGCCAAAACCTCGATGGGGAAGGAAGACTCTCTCCAATAAATGATACTATGAAACCTCGATGTACACATACACATCATAAAGCTTATACAAAATGGGTTAAAGACTTTAATAAGACCTGCAACTGTGAAACTACTAGGAGAAAACAGAAAAAAATCTCCATGACATTGATCTGGGCAAAAAAGTATGTGAGGTAATGCATATGTTAAATAGTTTGATTCAGCCACTCTGCAGTGTATACATATATCAAACCATCATGTTATATATCATAGTTATATGCAAATTTTACTCAAATTTAAAAATATAGCCAAGGATGACTAACCTCGAGAAAAAAAATAAAATATTTTTTAAGCATTTAAAAAGTGAAGGATGTAGAAATAAACTAGTTTACCTTAAAAAAATAAAAAATGCTATTCTAAAATATAGCATGTTTGTACATGAAAAATACAATTACAACTAATAAAAATAAATCTGAATAAATCATAAATACATAAATAAAAACAAAACAATAATAATAAGTAAAATTACTAACAGTTACAGAAGGATTTAAAAATTGATAGTAATTGATGGCTCAAACTCCTAGTCTTTTTTAATAAAAATAAATTATATCTGATTTACTTGTCTTTTTTAATGTCATAATGTGCTTTATTATGAATTTTGTTAATAATATTATATGATTAATGTATATTGTTAATTTTATTATCATTACTTTTATTCATGTCCTGCTGAAATATAAGTGACATAAGATAAACTACACATTATGAAAGAGTATAATTTGATGTATTTTTGATATATTAATATCCCGTGAAATATCCTCTGTTCATCATCCCAACTCAGGTAACTACTGATCTGCTTACTATCACTATAGATTACTTTTCAATGTTTAGTAATTTATGTCATACAGTATGTACACCTTTGTGTCTGGTTTCTTTCATTCAGCATAATTATTTTGAGATTCATTCACATTGCAGCATGTAATAATAGTTCATTCATTTTCATTAAACAGTACTCCCCATTTTGCTTATGTCTGTGTATGAGTGTATATATATGCATGTAGGTTGTTCCCAGTTTTGTGCAATTATGAATATAGCGAGTATAATAAGTGAAATAGGTCTATGTAGTTTGTATATGGACAATGCTTTCATTTCTCTTGAGTAAATATCTAGAAGATAACTGGTGTCCTCACACAGAGGATAAATTTGGTCACAGAGACAAACACAGGCAAAACGTCATGTAAACATGAACGCAGAGATGAGGTTGATGCACCTACAAACCAATGAACGCCAAAGATTGCCAATAAATGTTCAGAAGCTGGGAGAGAGAAATGGAACACATTCTCTCTCAGAGCTCATTTTCTTTCAGCTCATTTCTGTAAGATAAATTTTGGTTCTCAGCAGCTGAGTTCATGGTACTTTGTCATGGCAGCCTTAGCAAACTATTATAGTAAAAAACTGGCTACAAGGCTACATTTTCCAGCTCAATGGATATGGAATTAAAGCTACAGCTATAAGACATAATCCTACTTTTAGGAAACAACCAACAGACATTCAATATATATTTGTAGTTACACTGACTTTATTCTAATATCCTGTTATTGACAGTTCATTGTTCCTGACCTTGTGTTCTTCAGAATTCTTCAACAGTACCTCCTATGGCTGCCCCTGACAGTGTACCTAGCACATATCTTTAGTCACTTCCTTTGCCATTCCTCAGTAAGATTAGATTAAGCTCATTTTCCACACAATTATTCTTCCTTTTGATATCAATTTATAGTTTCATATTTTCTATAAATTTACATTGCAGTGCTAATTTTTCTCTGAGATGTTCTTAATTTTCTACATAACCAACAATTTCAACAAAATATACATAATAAAGCAATGATTAGTATTGATAATATAAAAATTTTCAAAGAATATTAGGTAAATACCCTTTGATTACATTACAAGTGATACATAAGTAGATTCTTAATTAGCTATATGTAGGAATTCTTCTTCATGTAAATAGACTTACAAAGAATTGATTACCTTCAGTAGCATATTTTTCTAAGTGCTTTGCAATTTGAGAACTATTCTTCAGTTCTCCTTTTAGATTTTCCCAATTAGATTTCCCAGTATACATAATTTATCATCAACATGTGGAGCTTGGTAATCTAAAACTGTTAATTCAAAATTGTTTTGCAATGATATATATCCCATTAATTCTGTAATATTTTCTTATTCTTACACATTAAATGGAAATAGTCCCATATTTGAAATAATGTTTCCAATACAAGACAGACACAGTCCACCAACCCTACTAACCATAATGAAAGTTAATTATGGGATGCTTGTTGGAAGGTACACGTAGAGCTGTTAAATTGTTAGGAACAAGTTTTAGTTTGTTCCAAACCTTGGGGACAAACTCATACAACTACCTTTTTTTTTTTGTCTGTCAATGTCAACAGTGACATTTAAATTGAAGTCAATTAAATCTCCTTGAATGTTAAGCATGCATGTAACATATTATTCCATTATAGGAAAAAAACTATATATGCATTAATAACATTTCAACCTTCAAATGACAGATTTTAGCTCTTTTATCTGTAATATGATCAGCCATTTTACATTAACAATTTTTTATTGATTCCTCTTATATATATAATGTTATTTTAAACAGATATTACTTTCCTTAGTTAAAAAAAAAAAAAAAGAAACAGAGAAAAAGGGAAAAAAACTCTACACTTTAATTCCATCCCCCCATATTTTTAATTTATGTGGTCCCAATAAACATATTTTTATATTGTCTATCACTTAACAAATTGTTGCAGATATTACTATTTTTGATAGATTGGTCTTTTGAGCTTCATACTAGAGTTATGAGATTGCAATTTTAGAATTGAATTGCAATATTAGAATATTCTGGATTTGTTCCTGTACTTAATTTTACCAGTAGGTTTTAAACCTTTAAATGTTTTACATATTAACTTTTTTTTTTCAGATTGAAGAATTCCCTTTAGCATTTCTCGTAAGATGAGTCTCCCCACACCTGTTTGGGAAAGACTCTATCTCCTTTTCATGTTTGAAAGATAGCTTTACTAGGTACAGTAATCTTGGATAGCAGTTTTGTTTTGTTTTTGTTTTTTGTTTTTTGTTTTATTCTTTTAGCATTTTGTAAACGCTATCCCATTCCCTCAAGGCCTGTATGGTTACCATTGAGAAATGTGTTACCAGATGAATAAGAACTTCTTTATATGTTACTTCCTTTTTACTCTTGCTGTTTTTAAGATCAATATTCTAATGTAGCATCTCCTTTGGCCAAGTTACAGAGCAGAGAAGAGTTATCAGTCCTGCCTCCTGCATTTTTCTCTGGCTATCTGTTGCTGAAAGCTATCTGAAAGGATATTTTTCCTTTCAGGCCCTTGGATTTTTCCCATGCATTGAATCAGGAACAGTTCTCCTTTCAGGGAACCTAACATGATGAGCAAACTGGCTTTCCATCTTAATCTCAATTTTTCCAATCTAGCCATCTGACAAAGGTGTAATATCCAGTCTACACGGAACTTAAACAAATCTACAAGAAAAAAACAAAAAACCCTACTATAATGTGGGCAAAGTACATGAACAGACATTTCTCAAAAGAACACATCCATGCAGCCAGCAAACATATGAAAAAAAGCTCAACATCGCTGATCATTAGAGGAAATGCAAATCAAAACCACCATGTGATGCTATCTCACACCAGTCAGAATAGTGATTATTAAAAAGTAAAGAAATAGGCTGAGCATGGTGGCTCACATCTGTAATCCTAGCACTTTGGGAGGCCGAGGTGGGTGGATCATGAGGTCAGGAGTTCAAGACAAGCCTGGCCAACATAGAGAAACCCTGTCTCTACTGAAAATATAAAAATTAGTTGGGCATGGTGGCAGATGCCTGTAATCCTAGCTATTCAGGAGGCTGAGGCAGGAGAATCTCTTGAACCCAGGAGGCGGAGGTTGCAGTAAGCCAAGATTGCACCATTGCATTCCAGCCCAGGTGATGGTGAGAGAATCCATCTCAAAAAAAATAATAATAAAAAAATCAAAAAATAAAATAAAAAGTCAAGAAATAAAAGGTGCTGGAGAGGTTCCAGAGAAAAAGGAATGCTTTTAAACTGTTGGTAGGAAGGTAAATTAGTTTAACTGTTATGGAAAACAGTGTGATGATTCCTCAAAGATCTAGTAACAAAAATACCATTTGACCCAGCAATCAGATCAGTTGGTATTTACCCAAAGGAATATAAATCTTTCTATTACAAAGATACATGCATGTGTATGTTCATCGTGGCACTATTCACAATAGCAAAGACATGGAATCAACCCAAAAGTTCGTCAACAATAGACTGGATAAAGCAAATGTGGTACATATACACCATGGAATACTATGCAGCCATAAAAAGGAATGAGATCATGTCCTTTGCAGGGACAGGGATGGAGCTGGAAGCCATTATCCTCAGCAAGCTAATGCAGGAACAGAAAACCACACACCAAATGTTCTCACTTATAAGTGGGAACTGAAAAAGGGGAACACATGGACACATGGTGGAGGAAACAACACACACTGGGGCCTGCCGGGTGGGGGTGGGGTGACAGAGAGCATTAGAAAGAATAGCTAATGGATGTTGGGCTTAATACCTAGGTGATGGGTTAATCTGTGCAGACAAACCACCATGGTGTATGTTTACCTATGTAACAAACCTGCATATCTTGCATGTGTACCCCAGAACTCAAAAGTTGATTATAAAAAAAAAAAGGAAGAAACTATGAATTGAGTGGAAATTTTTTATATGCTTGCTGCCCAATAGAAGAGAGAGAAAGGCAAGTCATGGATATGGAAGTCTAATTCTCTTACCATCTGCTTGGAGTTTTTTCACTTCTCTGTGGCCCCAGGAACTGTTTCATCCTATATTTGAGTTATAGGATATTGCTGAAGGTAATCTCGGTGATATAATTTGATTTTGGTTTTCTGAAGTGGGGGAGTGAAGCCAGCTTGCTTCTACACTGTCATTTTGAAACTAAAAGTCTCTGATTTCAAATTATTTTTCATCTCACTGTAGATATTACCATGCCCAATATCCAATTATTCTTCCAAGCACATATAGTCCTATACCTCAGTACTATTAAGTATGTCCTGCAGCTGTTGAACAGCTATTAGTTGTGTTTAAAAGTGAAGGTTTGGCCAGGAGCAGTGGCTCATGCCTGTAATCCCAGCACTTTGGGAGGCCGAGGCAGGCGGATCATGAGGTCAGGATATCGAGACCATCCTGGCTAACATGGTGAAACCCTATCACTACTGAAAATACAAAAAATTTGCTGGGCGTGGTGGCACACACCTGGCTATTTGGGAGGCTGAGGCAGGAGAATTGCTTGGACCCAGGAGGCAGAGGTTGCAATGAGCCAAGACACTCCAGACTGGTGACAGAGTGAGACCCCACCTCAAAAAAAAAAAAAAAAAAAATGGTGAAGGGTTGTGACGAATCTTCAGCTATATTTTCTTGAAACAGGATTTATTTCCTGGCTGTTCTAGTTCAAATTCTTTACCAGTTATCTTCTAATTTTGTTCCTACTGCTATACCTTGTATTATGTTATTCTATGATGTTTGCAACTGAATTACACATTTATATAGTGTTGACCCAGGACACTCTGTTGTCAATATCTGTGTATCATAAGAGTTTACAGTTCCAGTCCTGGTTTCTACCCAGTAATACAGTATTTATTAAGTCCCTTTTAGTCTGATAATTTCCCTGTTTTAGTCCCTTTGTAAAAATTTTCCACAATAGAAAAGCTCATTGTGTACAAGCAGAATAAATTAAATCACACTAGTAGTGATAATATTAAGAGATAAAGTCATTTATCTAAGATAATTTACCTATGGGGACTGAAAATTCCAAGGATTAAATAGGGTCATTTTATAGCATATTGTACTTCAGGTCTTTGGAGAAAGTAACCCTATCATTTTGGTCAGAATGTGTTTTCATTTCACATTGATCTTCAGTTTTTCCTAACAAATCTTAGCATCAAGGAGCTTTTCCCCTATGTTTTCTTCTGGAAGTTTGGTCTTGGTAATATATTTTTTGGATATAATACCAAAACATGAACAAGAAAAGAAAAACAAATGGGATTACATTAAACTAAAAATCTTCTACATAGCAAAGAAAGCAATCAACAAAATGAAAAAATAACCTATAGAATGGAGAAAACATTTGCAAACAGTACATTTGGTAAGGGTTAATATCCAAAATACATAAGCAATTCTTGCAATTCAACAACAAAACAACAAAATAAAACAATTAACCCAGTTAAAAAATGAGCAAAGATCCGAATAGACATTCCTTTAAAGAAGACATAAATGACCAACAGAAATATAAAAAAGTGATCAAACATCAATAATTATCAGGAAAATGCAAATGAAAACTACAATGAGATAACACCTCACACATGTTTAAATGGCCATTATTTTCTTTAAATGCAAACTAAGTGTTGAAGAATAATGTGGAGAAAAGGGAAGCTTGATAGACTGTAGATGGGAATGTAAATTGATAAAGCCTTTATGAAAAACTTTTGTGACGTTGTTGTTATTCATTTTATTTTCTATATTGTAAATTCTACCACATATTTTTACTATTTTTACTTAAAGAGTTGATTATCTTTTAAACATAATTTCTTTAATGTTATATATTTACCTACTTAATTATTTTACTTGGGTTCTTTGTTCCTTTGTGTAGATTTACATTTCCTCTTATTATTTTCCATTTTCCTGAAGTACTTCAATATCTCTTATAATGTAGGTTTGCTGATTAGGTATTCTCCTGGTTTCTGAATATCAGAAGAATTTTTATTTCGACTTCTTTCTGAATGACATTTTCACCGAATATAAAATTCTAGATTGATAACATTTTTTCTTTCAACTACTTTGAAGATGTTTCTCTAAAATCTTTTCATATGCATTGTTTCATTTAGGAAACCTGCTGTCATCCTTATCTTTGATCCTCTGTACATATAGTATCTTTTATCTCTGATGACCTTTAAACACTCTCTCTATTACTATTATAAGAACTTTGATTATAATGTGCCTTAGTGTGATTTTACTCATGTTTTTTGTACTTGATGGGATTTTGGTGCCCTGGATCATGTGGCTTTCCATTCTTACTAGTGAAAAGAGACATTTTTCTTAGATCTGTTTGAGAGTCAGGCACTATTGTCTCCTATCTTTTCAGATTGTTTTAAGCCTGCCTCGCATGCGTGCATTGATCAGTAATTACCTGAATATTCGAGGGCACTCTGCGGATCTCTGGAATTCCTTTTCTCCTCTCCAATATTCTGCACTACAAACCATAGACACCTTGGTGTCTCCAGATTCTCAGTTCTGTCTTCTCAATCAAGAAGTTGGCAGACTTTGCCTTCATTGCCATTCCTGCACTGCCACATGAAATCTCTTCAAATGTAGTAAGCTAGTATGTCACTGAAGGAAGTAAGGTAGTTAGCTGGGTATTCCCAGGGCTGAATTTGTTTCTTTCTCATATTTTAGGGGTAATCTGCACTTCCTTATTTAATATCTAGATTGTTGAAAATCATTGTTTGAAACATCTTATTCCTTTTTGGTTAGTTTCAATTTTATAAATTGTAAATCAGAGTATGTCTTCTTTTTCTACAGATCTCTATCATTGTTTTGGATGAAAATATCCTAGCTAACTATAATTTTGAGGAGAAATTGAATGATGAGGGCCTGCATACTCTGTTCTGCTAGCAATAAAAATCTTAGGTTGAAATTGAAGATCAAATGCATTAGACACAATAGGGTTTACCCCCCCATAAGTTTATCTAACTTTAAAAAGAATATATAATAGGTAACATCAGAACAGCAATTGAATGGAAAATTTCTGGTGACTCACCAGATGTCCCCCACCTAATATATTTGGTAGGCAAAGTCAAAAGACACAAAGCTTTTGGAGTGCAGACCACCTCCAGCTCAGGAAAATAATAAATTTTGGGGTTCTTTGAGGTTTCATATTTCTTGAGAGGTATGTGAATAGCATCCAACCTCTGATGTAGCTTAATGTCATTAGTTATCAATTACTAATCAGTTACTTTTTTTTCCAATAAGCAATCAACAATGAACTACCTATTTTTTTTTGTTTGTACAGAGCTTTATCTTAGAGCTAGTACACTTTTGTAAATCCATTGAGTTAGTGTTGCAGAAATAATTCAATCAATAACTTTCCTGAGGCTAAAAGTAGGTTCAGTGGCCACTGAAAGCGTTAACAGTTTCTGTCAGATATCTTACTCAGTATTTGCCTATTATGCTATTTCTTTTACATAAACTCAAAATTTATTATGCCAATCTGAATAGTCTTTATTAAGTTATGCACATAAAATGAAAGGATTGTGGTGGTTGACATGAAAATGAAAAGTGGAGGAATATTTTATTTTTTCCATGTTATTATAACTTAATGAATTTCTATATCCATTGAAATATTCCAGTGTCCTTGGAAGTGATTTTCTAAATGCAATGGAATAACAATATATGGCATTTTATGAGTCTGAAAATTAATAATTGATCCTTTCCATTGTTCAGAATATGCAAATAATTTCCGAATATCAACTTAATTTTCCAATAGTGTCACACACTTGTAGATCAACTATTTTGCATAAGACATTGTATACTACATGTACATGATTAGGAAAATTAAAAATCTTAAAAAGATGATATGATTTGGCTGTGTCCTCACCCAAATTTCACAATGAATTCTAATAATCTCCATGTGTCAAGAGCAGGGCCAGTTGGAGATAATTGAATCATGGAGGCAGTTGCCTCATACTATTCTCATAGTAGTGAGAATAGTATAAATGGGAAGTCCCCTGCACAAGCTCTCTTGCCTGTCATCATGTAAGATGTGACTTTGCTCCTCCTTTCCCTTCTGCCATAATTGTAAGGACTCCCCAGCCATGTGGAACTGTGAGTCAATTAAATCTCTTTCCTTTATAAATTACCCAGTCTCAGGTATGTCTTTATTAGCAGAGTGAGAATGGCCGAATACGGTAAATTGGTAGTGGTAGAGCAGGATATTGCTGTAAAGAAACCCGAAAATGTGGAAGCAATGTGGGAACTGAGTAGCAGGTAGAGGCTGGAACAGTTTGCAGGGCTCAGCAAGAAAATATGAAAAACTTTGGAGCTTCCTAGAGACTTACTGAATAGTGATATGGACAATAAAGTCTAGGATAAGGTGGTCCCAGATGAAGATGAGGAACTTGCTGGAACTAGAGCAAAGGTGACTCTTGCTATGTTTTAGCAAAGAGACTGATGGTATTTTGCCCTTGCCCTAGAGTTTCTGAAACTTTGACCTTGAGAAATATGGTTTAGGGCATCTGACAGAAAAATGTTTTAAGGAGCAAAATGTTCAAGAGGAAGCAAAGCAAAAAAGCTTGAAAAATTTGCAGCCTGATGATGCAATAGAGAAGAAAAACCCAAGCTGGCTGCAGAAATTTGCATAAGTAACAAGGAGCTGAATGTTAATCTCCAAGATGATGGGGAAAATATCTCCAAGGCATGTCAGAGAACTTTGAGGCAGCCCCTCCCATCACAAGCCCCAAGGCTTAGAAGAGAAAAATGGTCTCCTGAGATGGGCCCCAGGCCCCTCTGTTGTGTGCAGCCTAGGAACTTGGTGCCTATGTCCCAGCCACTCCACCAGTGGTTATAATGGTCAAAGGTAAAGCTCAGGCTGTGGCTTGTGGGAGTGCAAGCACCAAGCATTGGCAGATTCCACATGTTGTTGAGCTTGTGGGTGCAAAGAAGTCAAGAATTGAGGTTTGGGAACCTCTGCCTAGATTTCAGAGGATGTATGAAATGCTTGGATGTCCAGGCAGAGGTGTGCTGCAAGGATGGAGCCCTCATGGAGAACCTCTCTGCTAGGGCAGTGCTGAAAGAAAATGTGGATCTCAATGTATTTGGAAGAACTGGTGATATCTAATCTCAGTTACACATTCTGAAAATCATGAAAGATAATCTTATTGTTACTTAAAAATACTTTCTGCTTACAGAACTATAATAGGTAATTGTTTTAGGGAATGGTACTGAGTTACAATTTCATTGTATTGTGTTATTATAAAAATGATTATAATAGCATAAATCTAAAAAACAGTCATACCCCAGGGCCCTGAGTTAAAGAGATAGTTCAACGTTGTGTAATTGTTTGTTTAATTCATACAGAAGTTTTCTCAATGAGCTAACAAAAACCTAGTGTAAATATTGGCCAAAACAAAAAGTTTTCAGATGTCTAGAGACATGCTTTCCATCTGTTATTGAAAAGATACATGCTATTTCTGAATATTATGCTTTACTATCAAAAGTATTCTGTCATTTTGTTTAGTACTGAATGTCTATATTGTGCTATAAAGCAATAAAATATTCAGGTAGTGCATGGAAATATACTATTGAAATATACAATTGAACTGACAAATTAATCTTCCCTGAAGAGTGGTACTTCTACATAGTGTATCCCACAGGAGCTGTGGGACTGTCTAGCACTATTTCTTCACAACATTAGCTGCAGAGAAGCATGTTTTTGGTGATGATGCTCATTCCATCTGTGCACAGCAGCTGCTAAGTAGACTGCCCAAGGCACAACTTGTGACCTGTGTACCTGGGACTGACCCTTGGACTCAGCAGCTGTTGTCATGGGTTTGGTTAGGAAACGGATACCTGATAAAACTGGACAGGCTAGAGAGATAGGGAAGATGATGAGGTAGGAACTGATTCATTCTATCAGTAGGCATAAATCTATTGACCAATAGAGAAGAAAACCTAACTGTGTAAAAATTACATAAAGGGCTGGGCAAGGTGGCTCACACTTGTATCCCAGCACTTTGGGAGGCTGAGGCGGGTGGATCACGAGGTCAGGAGATCGAGACTATCCTAACACGGTGAAACCCCATCTCTACTAAAAAAAAATACAAAAAAGTTAGCCGGGCGTAGTGGTGGGTGCCTGTAGTCCCAGCTACTCAGGAGGCTGAGGCAAGAGAATGGCATGAACCCATGAGGCAGAGCTTGCAGTGAGCCGAGATAGTGCCACTGCACTCCAGCCTCAGTGACTGAGCTAAACTCTGTCAAAAAAAAAATTATGTAAACTATCCTTACATCAGTGTTTATACTTAGTGCTTAATGAAGCATATTGTGAGTAATTTCATAGTCTAATATTTAATGGGTAATTTCATTTGTATTTATTACTATTAGTTCTCACAACTTTCATAAAAGAATGGCAAATCTACCATATCTTAATGGCTTATTAAATATATTACCTCACTATAAACAGAAACTTTAAAATGTTTGTCAATGGAAACAGTTTGTATATTTGTCATTAATTTTGTTATTGAATTCAAGAAATTAATGCTACATTTTAATAAAAATTTGTAAGTATGGAAAGCTTACTGTTCAATAAAATATTTAATGTCATGGGCTTTGGACTCAGAAAGAAATGTGTTTGAGTTTGCCTTAGTCAACTTTAGCTGTACTATCTTGGGGAGATTCTGAACCTTTAGAGTCTCAACTTTCCCATTGATAAAAGGGAATAATAATATGTAGACCTTAAATTTTCCATGATGATCAAATTAATTGACAAATAAAAATGTTTGAAATAGTGCCCAGCATATAGCAAGTAATAAGATAAACTCATGTTTTTTTGCTTTGACCTCAGCATTTTCTCTTTAAAATATTCTCATTTTACAACATACAGTAAATTCTTTATTGTATTAAGAATGCCAAAAAGATTTCTAAAATGATATTCTTTTGCTTGCGATCAATAATTTTCAGAGACATGCTTTGACTTAGAATAGCACCCTAGAATAAAAATCGCGTTTCTTTATCTCAAATGGATTTATGTTTTTGATGTTTTAATTTATTTCAGAATAACAGACCTGGTGTTGACAACAGTAAGAGAAAATCTGTTACTTATCTTTCAAAGTTTCAAAGTTTCTTCTTCTTATGAGTGGTTTCACTTTTCACAATTTCAGTTAACAGTGCTCAATTGCAGTCTGAAAATATTAGACAGAAAATTTCAGAAATAAACAATTCATAAGTTTTAAATTGCACACAATTTTGAATAGCCTGATGAAATCTCATACCATCTCACTCCAACTGGTGTGGGCATGACTCATCCCTTTATTCAGTGTATCCATGCCATATGTACTACCTGCCTGTGAGTCACTTAGTAGCCATCTCAACTGTTGAAGTATCCAGTATTGCAGTGCTTGTGTTCAAGTAACAATTGCTTTACTTAATAATAGCAATTATTAATAATAAGTGCAAGAACAATGATGCTGGTACATCATTCATAATTGCTCTGTGTTTTTCATTAGTTATGTTAATCTCTTACTGTGCCTAATTTATTTTTAAATTATACTGTAGGTATGTATAGGAAAAAATGTACAGCATATCTAAGGTTCTGTAATACCCACGGTTTAAGGCATTCACTGGGGGTCTGAGAATGTGACCTTGAAGATAAGGGGGAAACTGCTGTTACGTAGTTCATGGATTCTGTAATTGCAGATCAAAGAGAGTTCAGGAAGTTTCAGAATTTTTAATTCCAGCTTGGGCCTTATAGAAACTGTATTAAGTAGCATCTCCCTTCAGAGTCACTGAATTAAATGTATCACATCTCAGTTAGCCCACCACCTTTGTTGAGTCATATTTTCAGAAAAAAGTAACTGGAATTTAAAAAAGATGAAGTAATTGAACTCTTATCACTCTCAAAGGAAGAAACCTCAAATGCACGAAAGATCAGCTACTCACTGGATTGGAATAGAAATTCATTCTTATATTCTTGATGAATAAATATTAATTTGAAAATGTATGTCACTCTACTGTTTTTCACTATTATACCTCCTTGTTTCCTGAAAAGATAGCTCATGTGGTTATTAATATCAGAAACTAGAATAGTGGGGAAGTTAGCATGGATACATGTACTAGGATTCAACCATTTGGCAAAGTTGGGTCTGTAAGTTTGACCTTCTTGGAGATTATACCGTTGCATTGACATAATTTGATTTTTCAGCCATTGAATCTAGTATGTCTTTTTCTTTTAATAGACTTTAATGTTAGAGCAGTTTTATGTTCACAGCAAACTTGAGCAGAAGAGAGAAATTTCCCATATAGCTCCTATCTCAACACATGCATAGCCTCTCTCATTGTCAATGTTCCCCACCAAAGTGGTATATGTTAGTTACAATTTATGAGCACACATTGACATATTATAATCACCAGAAGTCCATAGTTTACACTAGGGTGGTTCACTCTTGCTAATGTAAAAGCTATGGATTTGGACAAATGTGTAATAAGATATATCCATCTTGTATCTTAGTATCTTACAGAGTAGTTTAAGTGCCCCCAAAATTCTCTCTACTCTGTGTATTCATTCCTCCTTGCCCCCTAACCCTTGGCAACCACTGATTTTTTTTTACTGTATCTATAGTTTTTCCTTTTTCAGTTTGTGATATAGTTGGAATCATAGAGTTTGTAGCCTTTTAGGATTGGCTTCTCCCACTTAGTAATATTCATTTGAGTTTTCTTGATATCTTTTTGTGGTTTGATAGCTCGTTTATTCTTAACATTGAATGATACTCTATTGACTGGGTGTTCCCAAGTTTATTCATTCACCTACTGAAGGATATCTTTGTTGCTTCAACGTTGTTTTGACAATGATTAATAAAATTGCGATAAGCTTCCTTGTGCAGCTTTTGTGTAAACATGAGTTTTCAACTCCTTTGGGTAAATATAAAGGAGTATGATTGTCAAATCATATGGTAAGAATATGTTTAATTTTCATAGATACTGCCAAAACTGTCTTTCAAAGTGGCTGTACCATTTTTCATCCACACCAGCAATGAATGAGAATTCCTATTGCACCACATGCAGTGTTGCCAGTGTGTCAGATTTTAATAATCTACTAGGTGTGTAAGGGTATCTCGTTCTCATTTGCATTTTTCTTGTGACATATCATATGGAGTAACTTTTCATATACTTATTTGCCATGTATACCTTCTTTGATGATTTGTCTATTAAAGTCTTTGGCCAATTTTTTAACTGGGTTGTTTGTTATGCTGGGTTTTAAAGATGTTTTTATTTTGGATAATAGTTCTTTATCTGATAATGTCTTTTGTAAATATTTTCTCCTATTTTGGCACTAATCTTTTTATTTTCTTGACAGTATCTTTCAGAGAGCAAAGAATTTTAATTTTAATAAAATCCACTCTATAAATTCTTTCTTGTATAGATCATGCCTTTGGTGTTGTAGCTAAAGTCACCACCAAATCCAAAGTCATCTACATTTTCTCCTATGTTATCTTCTAGAAATCTATAGTTTTGCATTTAAATGTGTGATCCATTTTGAGTCAATTATTGTGAAAGATACAAGGTCTGTGTCTAGATTCATTTTTCTTGTATGTGGATATCCAGTTGTCCCAGCCTTATTTGTGGAAAAGACTCTTTTCCATTGTTTCACTTTTGGTCCTTTGTTGAATATCAATTGATTATGTTTAGATGGTTCTATTTCTGGGCTTTCTCTCCTGTTCCATTTACCTGTGTATCTATTTGTTTCACCACTACCAAATTCTTTGTATGATTGTAGCTTTATATATATATAGCCTGTGTAGTGGGCAGTGTCTTTCCTCCAGCTTTGCTCTTCTCCTTTAATATTGTGTTGGCTATTCTGGGATTTTTGACTTTTTATACAAATCTTAAAACCACTTTGTTGATATTCACAAAATAACTTGCTGGAATTTTTATCAGGATTAAATTGAATCTAGAAATCAATTTGGGAAGAACTGACATCTTGACAATATTGAGTCTTCCTGTCTGTAAACATGGAACATTATTTCATTGATTTAGTTTTCCTTCTGTTTGTCAGAGTTTTGTAGTTTTCCTTATATAGATCTTTCCTAGTATACATTTGTGTACTTTTCTACGGATAGCAAGAGCTGATAAACAAGTTTGCCTCTCTCTCATAAGGGCTTTAACTTAGATTTTTAACTTTCTTTTTGTGTTTCATGTTTTAAATAGAGTCCCTTTTACCTTAGTTACGAAGCATATAAGAATATAAGTACATACAGTGAAGTGCATCAACAAATGAGAACCACAGTTATTTCTCAGGTTCATCATTGTAACAAAAATAGAGATGAATTTCACATTATGTCCACTGTTAAGAACATTCTTAGAATCTTCCTTACAAGTTTCAATCAATAGAGTAAAATTCTTATGATAGCCTGATGAAATAACTAAGAATATAACATAAGTCTATTGTAGAGTAGCTAAGACATTGTGGCACATCTGAATGTCAAGTTAAGAGAGTTTCAAAGCCAGGAAGGTTGAAAAGGGAATAAAATGTCAACTTCTATTTCTACTAAGTTATATATTTTCATTATATACAAAATTCTAAAATTATTGGTAAAGATATATGTTGCCATATAATTCAATTTTTAATGAGGCTATATGTGGAAAAAATATAGGCATTTTTAACTTATTCTTTATATAGATAAATCCCAGGAATTTTTTTTCTGGAAAATAAAAAAAGTCTAAGTTTCTGAGTTTCATAAACTTTTTTTTTTGTTATAAACTTTTAGAAAATTTTAAGCTTTTATATTGATATAATACTTTTTTTCCTCTTTAACACTAGAAGGGTCAAAATAATAAGATAAATTGATGAATTTACAAAAACACAGTAACCAAAGAGCAAATGATAGAATTGCAGGTATCTAAAAGCTTGTCTTTCATTGCAAGGAAAAAATAGGTATTGTGCCTACAGTAATAAAAGTGTGATTCTGAGTTCTGGGTAATCATGATTAATTAGATAATTAAAAGCTTTGATATACTTTTGCAGTTTAATAATAAACAATTTATAGTTTTTAACTCCATTATATAGTTATTATTTGACAAACCTCTGCAAAACAAAATAATAGTAACTCCTGGTAACAACTTTGCCCTAATTTTAAAATTTTTGTCAAAAATACACTTTAATGAGAACAAATGTTCTTCTTGCAGTAAAAACATTACTTAGCAAAAGAAACACTAGAAAATAAAAAATTACTGAGACTTATGTTCCCAAAAGAAACAAGAAAGAGTATGTTTGTAATATTTTCAAGACATAGAAAAGTTGGAGTTATAAATAAACCTCAGTGTTAATTTCCTAAATTCTTGTTTTAAATAAAACCATTACTTTTTTGTGCAGTCATCTGAGTCTCAGTAATCCACATTATTTTTCTATTTCTATAATTGCTATGTGTATATTACAAATATAAAAAAAGGAAGTAAAGTTGTATTTATTTTTTTCAGTGGTAGGAAGATGTCAAGTGTTTGCACACTTCTGGTCATGACAAAATAGCCTAGATGCATCTGCCTGCTTCTCCCAGGGAATACAACTATAATTTCTCTTGTGTTCTTTACACTGAAAGAGAATACTCAATGGCAGTAGGAAGGTAACTAATTAGGGAGATACCTGAAGACTGGGGAACAATATAGTGGAAGGGCATCTCATGATCTCCCATTCAACAGAAGGCATGCCAGGCCTGGCATTTCCCAACCTCTAATTTAGCAATAGAAGACAGCCAAGGTCAGGTAGGCTCATTCTTCCCCTGGATCAAATAGAAGTCCTGCTGAATATCAGCAAAGGAGATTTATCAAAATCACTATTTACTGTAAGTCAGAATGGTGCCTGAAGAGGAAAACCTCTGCTTCCCCATCCACTCGGAGGCTGCCCCTCAACACACAGACATGACATAGCAAGAAACACCAGCTACAGGGATCCACAACAGTCACCGAGCTGGAAAAACCTCTTTGTCCAATAAAGTGTCAGACATTATTCTGCAATGTGGAGACATTTTGTGGCCAGGGACACCAAAAAAGGCGGTCATGGTCCATGAAACTCTCCTTGAGGCCTGAGACCCCTCCCACTCTTCCACCCTTGCATTGACAGACACCATGAAATATGAGGACGAGGGAGTAAAACCACAGCAAGTTCATTCATACCAGAAGAGTAATGCGAAAGCTCTAAAAATTAGATTTCCTTTGGAACCACAGACTGCAAAAGTAGCAGCACAGAGATTGTGTGCTAAACTTAAAGAGTGTGACTTTCTATTAAAATAATGCAATAAAATAGAAAGCAGTTTTCTAACATAATATTTGCTAACACATACCTGATAATGACTGGTATCAAAATACACAAAGATGCCAGGCACAGTGGCTCACACCAGTAATCCCAGAACTTAGAGGAAATCCAAGATCTTAGAGGAAAGGCTTTCAATTTTTCCCCATTCAGTATGATACTAGCTGTGAGGCTGTCATATATGGCTTTTATTATATTAAGGTATATTCCTTCTATCCCAGGTTTTTTGAGGAATTTTATCACAAAAGGATGCTGAATTTCATCGAATGCCTTCTCAATGCCAATTGAAATGATCATATAGTTCTTTTATATTCTATTTTCTTTATAATGATGTATCACATTGATTGATTTGCCTGTTTTAGCCATCCTTGCATCCCAGGGATAAATACCCATTGCTCATGATGAATGATCTTTCTAATGTATTGTTGAATTTGGTTTGCTGTTATTTTGTTGAAGATTTTTGCATCAATATTCACTAGATTTTTGGCCTGTAGTTTTCTTTTTTTGATACATCCTTGTCTGATTTTAGTATCAGGGTAATGCTGGTCTTGTAGAATGAGTTTCGAAGTATCCTCTTTCTAAATTGGTATTAAGTTTCTAAACGTTTGGTAGAATTCAGCAGTGAAGCCATCACATCTCCAGCTTTTTTCAATGGGATTCTTTTCATTACGCCTTCAATCTTGTTCCTTGTTATTGGTCTGTTCAGGTTTTGGATTTCTTCTTGGTTAAATATTGGTAAGTTGTATGCATCTAGGAATTTGTCTATTTCTTCCATATTTTTCATATCATTGCTCATTTTCATATCATTCTTTATAGTAGCCACCAATGATCCATTGAATTTCTGCAGTATTACTTGTCTCCTTTTTCATTTCTGATTTTATTTGGAACTTTTCTCTTTTTAGTCAGTTTGGCTAACAATTTGTCAATTTTGTTTAACTTCTTTCAAAACCAACTTTTTAACTGATCTTTTGTATTACTTTTTCATCTCAATTTCATTTATTTCTGTCCTGATTTTATTATTTCTTTTCATCCACTAATTTTAAGTTTCATTTGCTTTTGCTTTTCCAGTTCTTTAAGATGTATCATTAGATTGTTCATTTAGGGTTTTTCCTCTTTTTTAATGTAGCCACTTATAACTATAAGCTTCACTTTTAGTACTGCCTTTGTTTTATTCCATTTGGTATGCTGTATTTCCGTTATCCTTTGTTTCAAGAAATTTTTCAATTTCCTTCTTAATTTCTTCACTGACACACTAATCAGTCAGGAGAACATTGTTTAATTTCCATATATTTGTATAATTTTCAAAACTTCTCTTGCTATTAATTTCTAGTTTTATTCCATCATGGTCAGAAAAGAAGACTTGTTTTGTGATATAACACATAGTCTATCCTTGAGAATGATCCACGTGCTAAGGAAAAGAATTACCATTCTGCAGAACTACTATTCTGCAGGTTTTGGATGAAGTGTTCTGTAAATATCAATTAGATCCTTTTTGTCTATAGTGCAGATTAAGCCTGATGATTCTTTGTTGATTTTCTGTCTGGAAGATCTGTCCAATGCTGAAAGTGGGGTGCTGAGTTTTCCAGCTATTAATGAATTGGGGCCCATCTCTCTCTAGCTCTAATATTTCCTTTATATATATGGGTGCACCAGTGCTGGATGCACATATATTTAAAATTGCTATCTCTTCTTGCTGAATTGACCCCTTTATCATTATATAGTAATCTTCTTTGTCTCTTCTTGTAGTTTTTATCTTGGAACCTATTTTGTCTGATATAAGTATAGTGAATTCCACTCTTTTTTGGATACCATTGGCATAAGATATCTTTTCATCCATTTATTTTCAGTCTACGTGTGTCTTTGAAAGTAAACTGTTTTCTGTAGGCAACAGATCAATGGGTCTTTTTTTTTTAATCCATTCAGCCAGTCTATGTCTTTTGACTGGAAAGTTTAGTCTATTTATATTCAATGTTACTATTAATAAGTAAGGAATTACTCCTGCAGTTTTGTTATTTGTTTTCTGGTTGTTCTATGGTCTTCCCTTTCTTCTTTGTTTCCTTCCTGTCCTCTTCTAGTGAAGGTAATTTTTTCTTGTGTTATGATTTAGTTTCTTGCTTATTTTTTGTGTCTCTATTGTATGATTTTTGGTTGGAGATTACCAGGAGGCTTGCAAATACTATCTTATAATCCATTATTTTAACCTAAAAACTACTTAACACTATTTGTATAAACAAACAAGCCAAAAGAAACAAATAGAATTTCTATGCCTTAACTTTGTCCCCTTGCTTGTTAACTTTCTGTTGTTTCTATTTATATCTTATTGTACTGGCTACACCTTGAAAAGTTACTGTAGTTATGACTTTTGGTTGATTTACCATTTAGACTTTCTGCTTATGATAAGAATAGTTTATACACCACAGTTACAGTGCTATAATATTCTGTGTTTTTTTCTGGGAACTTACTATTACCAGTGAGTTTTGTACCTTCAGGTGATTATTTTTTGCTCATTAACTTCCTTTTCTTTCTGATTGAAGTACTCTATTTAGCATTTCTGGTAGGACAGGTCTGGCATTGATGAAATCTGTCAGCTTTTGTTCATCTGGGAAAGTTTTTATTTCTCCTTCATGTTTAAAGGATATTTTTGCTGGATATGCTATTCTAGGGTAAATGTTATTTTCCTTCAGCACTTTTCATATGTTATGCCACTCTTTCCAGGCCTGTAAGGTTTCCACTGAAAAGTCTTCTGCCAGATGTATTGAAGCTCCATTTTATGTCACTTGTTTCTTTTCTCTTACTGCTTTTAAGATCCTTTCTTTATCTTTGACCTTTGGGTGTCTGATTATTAAATGCCTTGAGGTAGCCTTCTCTGGGTTAAATCTACTTGTACTTGGATACTGATATTGGTCATGAGAACTCAATCACAAGACAGCACTAGGGGATGGTGCTAAGCCATTAGAAACCACTCCAATGATCCAATCATCTCCCATCAGGCCCTACTTCCAACACAGGGGATTACAATTCAACATGAGATTTGGGTGGGGACACTGATCCAAAGAATCTCCCCATCCTTCCTTGGGAGCTTTCCAGATATTTGAAAGGATTTGGGTGTTGTGATCTAAACTGTATCTGCTTTAGCAGGTACACCAAACCTAGTAACACTATGGTTCTTGCAGACTCCTAGATCTACTGCCTTGACAGTCTTGGACCAGGCCCAGGAGAATTCTCTGGATTACAATGTAGAAACTCTTGTTCCATTCCTTTACTTTCTCCCAAATATAGAGTCTTTCTATCTGTTCTGAGCCACCTAAAGCTGGCATGAAATGACACAAGTACCCGTGTGGCAGCCACTACTATGACTGTGCTGGGTCAGACATGAAGCCAACACAGCACTGGGTCTCACCAAAAGCCTGCCGTAACTATTCCCTAGCTACTGCCTATGTTCACTCAAGGCCCTGGGGTGCTACAATCAGCAGCTGGTAAAGCCATCCAGGCCTATGTCTTTCCCTTAAGAGCAGCAAGGTCCCCCAGGCCCCATGTGGGTCCAGAAGTGCTGTCTGAGAGTCAGGGTCTATAATCAAATACCTTAGAGGTCTACCTGGTCTTCTACTGTATTGCAACTGACCTGGCACTAAAACCACAAGATACAGTCCCTCCCACTCTTCCTTCCCCTTTCCAAAGGCAGAAGAGCCTCACCCTATAGATACCAGAGCCCCAAGCAATGAGGAGTACTGCCAGACTACCACTGATGTTCCCTTAGGCCCAAGGTTTCTTAAGTAAGCTTGTGGTAACTGCTGCCAGGCCCATGACTCACCTTTCAGAGCAGTGGACTCCCCTCTAGCCCAGAGCAGTTCCAAGGGCCAAGACTGGCATTGAAAACCCCAAGAGCCCGCTTGGTGCACTATGACCCTGTGGCTATGCTGGTACCTAAGGTGCAAGACAAAGTCTCTTTTACTTGTCCTTCTGTTTTTCTCAAGCAGAAGGAGTTTTGCCCCTTAGCCCATAATAGCCCATAACCTGAAGCCAGCCAGTCTCAGAGACTTACCCAAGGCCCTCCATGTGATACCTGGGTATTGCTGCTGGTTATTCAGGCCCAAGAGCTCTTCAGTTAGCTGGTGATGAGTCCTGCCAGGACCAGATCCTTCCCTTCAAGGCAGTGTGTTATCTTCTGGCCCAGGGATGTGTCTTGAAACGTTGTTGGAAGCTAGAACCTAGAATGGGACCTCACGACTCTGACTGGTGCCCTATCCTGCTGTGTCTGAAATGGTATCCTAGATGCAAGACAAAGTCCTTTCCACTCTTCCTTCTTCTGTCCTCAAGTAGAAGGAAATGGTCTCTTTTGGAGCCTCAAGCTGTGCAGCCTGGAGTTAGGGGAGGGGTCATGCCAGCATTTCCTTGGCTCTCCCAGCTGTTGTCTCAGTATGTCAAATGCCCCTTCATTTCACCTTCTCAGGGTCTAATTCAGTGCTAGGACTTGCCTTTGAGTTGCAATCTTTATGGCCTAGAAGGCCTCTCAAGTTTACCTGGAGACATAGAGTGCTATAGCTCTCAGTGGCAAGGTCTGCAGGCACTCAAGTTCAGACTGCTGGGATCAGTGATTCCCTTCTGGCTAGGGCTGGCTTACATGTTCCCTTCATGGGTGAGCATCAACTCGATGTGATCCTGGTTTCCTTTCTGCTCTAACAAGACAGCACTAAGTTCAGTGCCTCACAACTGCTGTGTTCTCCCACCCCCAGCACCCAGAGACACTCTGCACCACGCCATTGCCGCTAGGGTTGGGGAGGGATGGTGATGGTGATTCAGAACTGTGTTTTCTATTCTTCAGTGCTTCTTTCAGAGATATGAAGTTAAAACCAGGTACTATGAGGGTTCACTTGATTTTTGGTTCTTAAAAAGGCATTTTTTTTCTGAGTAGTTATTAACTTGATGTCCTTGTGAGGGGCAGAGGGGGGAAACTGTGGATATTTCTATTCTGCCATCTTTCTCCACCTCTGCTCCGAATGATTTCTAATGGCTCTATTCTGTGAATTCTGTGCATTGGGTTGAACAGCTTAACTTAATTTGGGGATTAGGAGGAGAATCAGGGGCATCTCAACACAGCCCATCTCAACCTACCAGAGTTCTTTATTGAGCCCTTTTTCTTATTTTTTAGGGGAAATAAATATTATTCTCCTTCTCTTTTTTATTAGTTATTCTGTGCATATATATATATATTTGGGGCTTCAAGGGAAAGGGTGGGACATAAATGAGGTTTTTTTCAGGTCAAATACTGTATCATAACTTCCTAAGGTAAATTATCATATCACGGTATCTTCAGCCAAACTAAATTAGATTTTCCCAAATATTTTATGTGATGCTTCATTGTATATTTTCTCATATTTTCTATGTCAGAATAATTTTTATCTAATTATTCTCTTAAAATCCTATCCATCCTTAAAGATATAACTAGTATTACACCTGTCCTATCATAATATTTTAGAGTTTATAAACAATCTCTTTTGAAATGTCTTATTTGGATCAGACATTTGAAAGAAACCAGATATATAATCATGTCATCTGCAAACAGGGACAATTTGACTTCCTCTTTTCCTAATTGAATACCCTTTATTTCCTTCTCCTGCCTAATTGCCCTGGCCAGAACTTCCAGCACTGTGTTGAATAGGAGTGGTGAGAGAGGGCATCCCTGTCTTGTGCCGGTTTTCAAAGGGAATGCTTCCAGTTTTTGCCCATTCAGTATGATATTGGCTGTGGGTTTGTGATAGATAGCTCTTCTTATTTTGAGATATGTCCCATCAATACCTAATTTATTGAGAGTTTTTAGCATGAAGTGTTGTTGAATTTTTTCAAAGGCCTTTTCTGCATCTATTGAGACAACCATGTGGTTTTTGTTTTTGGTTCTGTTTATATGCTGGATTACATTTATTGATTTGCATATGTTGAACCAGCCTTGCATCCCAGGGATGAAGCCCACTTGATCATGGTGGATAAGCTTTTTGATGTGCTGCTGGATTCGGTTTGCCAGTATTTCATCGAGGATTTTTGCATCAATGTTCATCAATCTTTGTAGGTCACTCAGGACTTGCTTTATGAATCGGGGTGCTCATGTATTGGGTGCATATATATTTATATATGACATGATTTTATATCCAGAAAACCCCATTTTCTCAGCCCAAAATCTTCTTAAGCTGATAAGCAATTTCAGCAAAGTCTCAGGATACAAAATCAATGTACAAAAATCGCAAGCATTCTTATGCACCAATAACAGACAGAGAGCCAAATCATGAGTGAACTCCCATTCACAATTACTTCAAAGAGAATAAAATACCTAGGAATCCAACTTACAAGGGATGTGAAGGACCTCTTCAAGGAGAACTACAAACCACTGCTCAATGAAATAAAAGACGATACAAATATGCTTATGGGTTGGAAGAATCAATATCGTGAAAATGGCCATACTGTCCAAGATAATTTATAGATTCAATGCCATCCCCATCAAGCTACCAATGACTTTCTTCACAGAATTGGAAAAAACTACTTTAAAGTTCATATGGAACCAAAAATAGCCCACATCACCCAGTCAATCCTAAGCCAAAAGAACAAAGCTGGAGGCATCATGCTACCTGACTTCAAACTATACTACAAGGCTACAGTAACCAAAACAGCATGGTACTGGTACCAAAACAGAGATATAGATCAATGGAACAGAATAGAGCCCACAGAAATAATGCCACTTATCTACAACTATCTCATCTTTGACAAACCTGACAAAAACAAGCAATGGGGGAAGGATTCCCTATTTAATAAATGGTTCTGGGAAAACTGGCTAGCCATATGTAGAAAGCTGAAATTAGATCCCTTCCTTACACCTTATACAAAAATTAATTCAAGATGGATTAAAGACTTAAACGTTAGACCGAAAACCATAAAGACCCTAGAAGAAAACCTAGGCATTACCATTCAAGACATAGGTGTGGGCAAGGACTTCATGTTTAAAACACCAAAAGCAATGGCAACAAAAGACAAAATTGACAAATGGGATCTAAATAAACTAAAGAGCTTCTGCACAGCAAAAGAAACTACCATCAGAGTGAACAGGCAACCTACAAAATGGGAGAAAATTTTTGCAACCTACTCATCTGACAAAGGGATAACATCCAGAATCTACAATGAACTCAAACAAATTTACAAGAAAAAAATCAAACAACCCCATCAAAAAGTGGGCAAAGGACATGAACAGACATTTCTCTAAAGAAGACATTTGTGCAGCCAACAGACACAGGCAAAAATGCTCATCATCACAACCCCATCAAAAAGTGGGCAAAGGACATGCACAGACATTTCTCTAAAGAAGACATTTGTGCAGCCAACAGACACAGGCAAAAATGCTCATCATCACCGGCCATCAGAGAAATGCAAATCAAAACCACAATGAGATACCATCTCACACCAGTTAGAATGGCCATCATTAAAAAGTCAGGAAACAATGTGCTGGAGAGGATGTGGAGAAATAGGAACACTTTTACACTGTTGGTGGGACTGTAAACTAGTTCAACCATTGTGGAAGTCAGTGTGGCAATTCCTCAGGGATCTAGAACTAGAAATACCATTTGACCCAGCCATCCCATTACTGGGTATATACCCAAAGGACTATAAATCATGCTGCTATAAAGACACATGCACAGGTATGTTTATTGCGGCACTATTCACGATAGCAAAGACTTGGAACCAACCCAAATGTCCAACAACGATAGACTGGATTAAGAAAATGTGGCACATATACACCATGGAATACTATGCAGCCATAAAAAATGATGAGTTCGTGTCCTTTGTAGGGACATGGATGAAACTGGAAAACATCATTCTCAGTAAACTATCGCAAGGACAAAAAACCAAACACCGCATGTTCTCACTCATAGGTGGGAATTGAACAATGAGAACACTTGGACACGGGAAGGGGAACATCACACTCTGGGGACTGTTGTGGGGTGGCGGGAGGGGAGAGGGATAGCATTAGGAGATATACCTAATGCTAAATGACGAGTTAATGGGTGCAGCACACCAACATGGCACATGGATACATATGTAACAAACCTGCACATTGTGCACATGTACCCTAAAACTTAAAGTATCATAATAATAAAATAAAAAAAGAAAGAAACCAAAATATTTTACCCCAAAATATACTTTGTAACATATTTTGAGATGAATGTTTAGAGAGCTAGCAAACAGAAATAGCCAGGCAAAGCTGTCTTTTGTGGAGATTTACATCTGCAGAGAATCGGCACCCATACAGCCAGACTTTCTTTAAGGCCCACCCTTGTTCAGAGCTAGAAAAGATTAACCAAGAGTCTGACACTTTAAAGGTCTAAAGGAAATATTTCTTATCTACTCCTTCTAAGGGCTGCTACCTGTGACATTTCATCTACGTAACAAGACTGTCTTTACTAGCCAGGCCTCCTGCTTTGTTCCTCCCATAAACTGTCTTATCACTCTTGTTTGATTTACCACCATAACCTGTTATTGGCTCTGCTCTGAGCCCAAATTATTTCTGTAACCTCAAGATGGTATATAAGCTTCCATACTCCATTAGGAGGTGAGAATAATCACTATGTGATTCTACTGCCATGCGCATTAATAAATTTGTATGCTGTTTCTTCTACTAGTCTGCCTTTTCCTGGTTGATTTTCAGTGAAACTTGAGGGCAAAGGTGAATTTTTTCCCTTGGCCAGTACACATTTAATGCATAGGGTAATGGGAATGAAGTTGCCTTTGCAAAAATTATGACAGTGGGAGGAATCTAACATAGCTGAGTCTATCTTGCTACTAAACTCACAAGCTGTCTTTGCTCATTCCTTATCCAAAACTCTAGCTTCTGAATTCTTAGGGAAGTGGATTTGAGAAACATCTCCTGTCCTTCTACTTAGCTGGCCCTGTGATTGTTAAACTCTTTCTGTGCTGCAACTCCTGCTCTTCTCAGTTATTGGCTTTTCTGGACAGCAGGCAAAAAGAATATATTGGGTTGTAATAGAAAGACCATTAAATAAGGATTCAGAAGGCATGAGTCACTTTCAAATATGCCAATATTCGTGCTCAGAAATCAATACCTCAAAACATGGCTTTCTGACATAAGGAACTGAAGAAGCCTCAAGGTCTTTCTGACCTTCTCCACTACCACCAAAGAAGCTGAAGCTTCTCTTCAAAAGGAGCTGCAGTTCCTCTCCCAAAGAAACTGAAGTTCTTCTATCTGGTTAATATCCAGAACCACCAAGAAGAAAAATTGTTTTCTCTTCCCCTCCTTGTTATCCCATTATCTGTTTCAGGAAAAGAAGACCAAGATGTGACTACACCTGAGCAGACCTTTTTATAAATGTGATGACTGTCTCCAAGGATTATTTAAATTTGAAAGAAAATTATTTACAAGTTAATCTCTGCCTCCCCATCCAGTCATTTTCCCTAGCAATCATTAATTGCCCCTCAATAGAATGCCTCTTCTCTTCCCTCCCATAACCTGGATTCAAGCCCCCATTCTTTCTGTAACCCCAAGTAAAGTTTCTATAACTCATTGAGAAGTTAGGTCTTCATTCTGAAGGCTCCCATTTATGCACACTCAATAAGTTTGTATACCATTCCTCCTATTAATCAACCTGCTTCATGGCAGTGATTTTTAAGCAAATCTTTAGAGGGCCAATAGCAATGACCCATAAACCATTTAAAAGTGTACGACCTTGGGAAAGTAATTTATATCCCTTATATATTCCTCTTTTTTCAGCTATAATTCAGCTGAATAACAACCATTTTACTAAGTAATTGAAAGACAAAATATATAAGCTTTATCGTTAATAAAATATTATAGAAGAATATCATTACTAAGTAGAGCTGATATTATCACCACTTTACAAATGAGAAAATATTAATAAGTTGGTTCAATAGCTTACAGTGTTTAGGTGTGAATGTTAAAAGCCAAGTTAGGTCTTCTGTCTTGATATTCATTTTATATCAACATGTAACTTCATATTCATTTTATATCAACAAGCAATACTCACATCCATAGGCAGAAGAAATGACACAATTTTGAATCCTTGCTTTTGTTTATATAGTTATCTTTTTGATTTACAAGTCTTTCTTTTTTTTTTGCATTTTGTAGTTGCTCTATTTCCTATACTAGATTGTAAGCACATTTAGGTATTTATGAAATCTTTACATAGCACATACTGTGTGTCCAGATGAGACAACAGGAAAAACAGATGCAGCATTAAATAACTTAACCAAAGTCACAAAGCCAGTAGGTGGAAGATTTTGGATTTTAATCTATTATCCAAGTCCAGAGACAGTGTGCTTTGTACCACACTTGGCTGCCTGTCCTGTTACTCACTCATCTTTGAATTCTCTGAGTTCATCAGAGATGGAATTTAAGGCTAAAAAAAAAAAATTTGTTATTACTGTGTATTGTGCTTTGGACATCTAATACTAAAAATCATCACTATAGTATATTATGATATCCTTTTGGAGGATTTATATTCAATATAGACATTTAATATAGCTATAATAAAACTATATTATAGGTTTTTTAGAATTTAAGAATCTAATTGGTTTATAGCAAATTTTATTCAATTTACTATTTGATTTACTAAAACAGGTTTTTCAAACATGATAAAAAACAGAGATACCTATAAAAATTCAAAGAGATTGTCTAGTAATTTAGGCAGTTTTATCATCAAAATTAACAATAAAAATTAAGAAAACTGAAATCTTAATATAAGCCTTATTAATTGGATTTAGTATAGCTAATAACTGACTTATTATTTTTATCTTATCCAAAAAATATAGGAAAAATATAAAAGTAAGTAAAAAAATTGGGGGGAAACAATTAAGTAAGACAATTTAAAGTAACCTAACATGATTCATTTTTTTTTATCATAAGAACATCTCTCAATTCTTGAAGCTCAAATATTTGGTTGAATGTATTTACTCCAACCTAAAGCTAGAGCTAACAAAATTGCATTTCAATGCCCCATGGAAAGCCCTCTAAAATGTCCCATTGTTACTTCAAATTTGAATTGTGAAAATCTGAATTTAACATCTTTTCCACAAAATTATTCCTATGTTCTCCCCTTTCCGGCCTCCAAATTACCCTAGGCTTCTATCATGCATCCAGTTATAAACATTAGAAATCTAATAGTTAGTCCAAATTCCTCTCTGTTTTTCATTCTCTCTCATTTCATATTTTAAAAAGTCTTGTAGAATTTTCTTTCTGAATATGGCTCAAGTACATTCCAATGTTCTATCTCTATTTATATCACCACTTTATTCAGCCCCCTATTGATATATTATCTAGACCTTTCTAATCTGTACCTAAATGGTGTTCTTTCATCCAGTCTTGTCAATCTTAAAATGATCTTCCAAATTGCATGCAGACTCATCATTCTTAAATAAAATATGACTGTGCTACTCGCTCTCTTGTTTAAAAATTCTCAATTGCTCTCTAACAGCTAAAGGGAAATGTTTAATCTCCATAGTTAGGCTTAAAGGCCCTTGATGAAGTGACCCAGACTACTTCTAATTCAACATTTACCACTCTATGCCCTGCATTTTAAACTGTAGCTCCCAGCATATACCATTCTATTATAGGCTGATGATTTATTCACGATGCTTCTTTGACTGAAAAACTCTTCTCCCTGTCTTCAGCTGGTTAATTCCCCTCAGCCTTGTATGTCACTGGTCAACTGTTGTTTTCACCAGAAAATCTTTCCTGAACAATAATGGCTAGAATAGTTATTATTTTTTCATCTTGAAAGGAAGCATCTTGGATATATGTACAGCATAACGTTTAACCACAATTTAATGAAATTATCTTTTCTTAACATTTTAAAGTAATACCCATGTAACTGGAGGCTCCACTGGAACCAAATAATATCCGTTTAAAAGATCCGACTTTGGACATTTTGGGATTATAACTAATATGCAATAAATATTGGTTGAACTTCAAGATAGTTACATACTCCTATTTACCTATATAAATAGGACATTCTGTTTGCGCTTATTCAGAAATATAACATCAAGCATAATTTTAATTAAGGATGCTGTATCTTAATACAAAATAATTTTTTTCTGATTTTTTATTTGCATTAATCTGTATTTAAGAAAAATATTATAAGAACAATGGATTTTGCGTTATAGTTACAATTATATAGTTTTTATAGACATTTTAATATTTCAATCTCAGAAATGAAGATAAGAAACATTTTTGTTGTAAGTCGAGTATGCATTTTTAACAAGAAGGAAAATCAAATGAGAAAGTGCATCTTAGGAGAGGGAAAATGCAAAAAGGTTTTACTACTTCTCAAACATAAAACTCCAGGCCAGATCCATATTGAGAGAACTTGTGTTAACTAAAATATGTTTAAGCACTTATTCAACTTCACAGCTTTCATTTTTAGGAGCACATGTAAGTTACTTTCTAAGAGATTATTCTCCTTCCCTGAAGGTACGAAGTTGAATGCTTTAAAACTGTATCTGACTCTATTCAAAATAAAAATTAAAACATATTTATTTTTTTCTCTTGTTCTGAAGACAAAATTGGAAGCATGAAGGTCACTTGCAAACCAAATGTTTGCAAGAATGACCCATCTATCCAATGAGGATTCTGTCTTGATATAAATGAGCACCTTAAACTATAAATTGGTGCTTTTCAGAGAGGTGCTGAAAAATAAACTGTTATAAAATTGTCAGCAGCTGCCAACCCGAGAACTGATTCTGTAATTTAGTGAGAAACTAAAAAGATCAAAATCACATTTCTGCCTTTTAATGGGCCTTTGGCTGTTGCACAGAACCTGCTAATAGCATCACAGAAGGGAGGAAGGAAGTAGAGGTCATAGGCACACTTTACATGGTTGAGAAAATGGATATGCCTATTCTTAGGCAGCTGTGGGCTCTAAAAACAGAAGACTTAAAAATGTACTGGCCTTTCTCTGAGAGAATTAATCATATGAATTCAAACAAAGCATCTTGCTATGCATAGAACAATTATTATAACTGTGAGTAATTGCAATGCGTTTTGTTTACCTAACTCCTTATTCAGAGGCATAAAACAATACATAGTCTCTAGTTTATCCTTGTAACTGAATTCAGAAAAATTAGACACTCATCTTGGTTTACAGGGTTCTTACTTTAACCTCTTTGGTCAGTATGTCCTTTGCCTCCCCATTGCACACTATAAAATAGTTGTTTATGTAAAACTTCTTGTAGATCCCTATGGATTATAATTTTTCAGTAAACTCCATGTAGCTCCAGATCTTCGACTCTAATGCTTACCTTGGCATTTAACAGGTAAAAAAGTGTTTTTTATCTTTTTTGGTCTTAAGAAAGACCAGACTCGGCCGGGCACGGTGGCTCACGCTTGTAATCCCAGCACTTTGGGAGGCCGAGGCGGGCGGATCACGAGGTCAGGAGATCGAGACCACGGTGAAACCCCGTCTCTACTAAAAATACAAAAAATTAGCCGGGCGTGGTGGCGGGCGCCTGTAGTCCCAGCTACTCGGAGAGGCTGAGGCAGGAGAATGGCGTGAACCTGGGAGGCGGAGCTTGCAGTGAGCCGAGATTGCGCCACTGCACTCCAGCCTGGGTGACAGAGCGAGACTCCGTCTCAAAAAAAAAAAAAAAAAAAAAAAAAAAAAAAGAAAGACCAGACTCCTCATGTGGTTACATTAGCATGGATTACCACCAGAATTGAAGAAAAACACTTCATTAGAGATATTTTAAGTGTTAGATGATTCTACTTGAAATACACAAAAATACATACATACTGTCTCTCCAAGGTATTTGATGATATTTAGTGGCCTTTTCCAAAAAACATCAAAATAAATAATCATGGTCTTGAAACTCAGTAGGTTTAGGCAAAGCTTTAACTGAAAAAAAATAAAAAAATTAAAAAGTCAAAAAATAAGGTAGGTTATAGATCTATAGGCAGAAGACTGAATCCTTTGTACTCATGTTTTCAAAGTACAGCCTTAAGAATGTGCCATAAACATTGCAAGTGCAACTAATTCTTATTTTGCTTTAATTATGATTGTTGTTTTTCATTTGAGGTTGACAGCTCATCTCTCCCAGGTATACTTACTACTCAGCATGCTCTGTTTCCTTCAACTCACTTTTCTTTAATGCACTTTTTATTTTTTTCAAATTTAAGGTCTCCTGTGAATTGCTAATACTGCATGCACTATTAGGCACTATCTTTCAAACGATAGTCATTAAAGTGTTCTTTTCTGTAATGATTGAGATCTCCCCAGATATAAATTAATATTTTAGAGGCATAAAAATTACTGATAGGATACATGCCAGTAACCAAAGTTTAACAGAAACATTAGGCTTAATAATTAGTGTGATTATAATTTTAAAATGAAAATTTATCTAGATATTAAAATTGCATTTTATAGATTTCTTTGTTAGTTTGCTCATATTCCTGGCCTCTTGTTTTTTATTTACATTGATATTTTCCAAAAAGTTAGGGACGTATCATCTTTTGTCAGTTGAGTCATATTTTCAAAGGACTTATTATGTAAAAAGAACATTACACCACGTCATTTTAAAAGAAAAGCAGTATCTTGACAGCATTTCTTTAAAAATAGTCTTTTGTATGTAAAACTTTGTTCAAAACAGAATAGTATTTTCTTAATTACCATTACATGCCATTGCTAGAACATTCAAAGTTGTTGGTACACATGGAGAAAAATAAAAATTTTGAATTAATTTACAAATGTCTGTAATAAAGAGATTTACAAAGCAATCAGCACAATTTCCAGATTTCTGTTTCTTAGCAATAGGATTGAGGGGGAAAATAAAGAACGAAAAACTCAATGAATATTTGCTGAAATATAAAAATTCTGCCTGTCAAAACACATATGCAATATGTTCTTTATCCATAATGTTCAATCTCAATAAGGGAAAACATTGCCCATTGAATATAGAAATAAGTTTTTAACTCTCTGCTTACTCATACTACATTTAGGGACATGATGTTTTTAATAATGTGTTTCATTTCTGTCCCTTTCTACTATAAATCTAGCCTGAACTTGCTCTTTTCATCTGAAGGGACTATAGAACTCTTCCCAAGTAACTTGATTCTCAGCTAGTGTTTCTTTCCTTAATCCAGAGGTCCTCATTTACTGTTCTTTGTGAAAATGTAAGTTTAACTTCCCTGCCATCCTACCGACAGCACTGTGGGCCTTGCCCAGCAATCCTAATACTGTGGGCCAAAGTTCATTTTGCCAGGAGCCACAGCTTGGAATCCCTGCACAGCACTCTACCACTTCCACATGAAATGCCCCAAAAAAGCATTTCCATTAGTGGTCATATGTATCTTTCCCACACAATCATACTCAAGTTCTTATGGGGTTACCCAATTTTACAGATAAGTTGAAGATAAGTTATATTACAACATAATGCTCATGGGCTGAAGAAAAATTAAAATAATACTCTTAATGTAACTATTTTTTAATATAAGGGGAAAAATAACCTGAATGAGGCCTGAAAGATATGCCCTAACATCTAAACATACTTCTCTGTACTTAAGCTTACTCCTCAACTATGAGGCCACCACCATATTAAAAACCCCAAGATGCCACTTGTTCTCCCCTTTAATGAAATCTACCCGATGCTCCCCCATAGGTTTTAGTTTGAGTATCAGACTTATTCTTTCCTCAAGCTTCTTTCATCCAATCAAACAATAAGACACTTAGATTTCCAGCAGTATATTTTATAATTGCAAGGCTTCTGCGGAACACAAGTGTGGATTTTAGCTCAAATTGCACATTTATTTGCATTCTGTTTGTTTGTGAGAGGTAAAGATGAAACTTTTCATCAATTCAAGTCATCACATTATAGAAAATTATTAATTAAAAGACACACATGCATGTACACACAAACACACTCACATTCACTCTCCCAAATATAAACGTAGGTTCTCAAATTTACAATGTTGTTTAAAATTACATAGCAGTGTACATTGATTTTCACAGCTGCACCATGTGCTTAACAGAGATGATAATTATGACATCTGTTACGCAGCACGGTAGTAGTTTGTACTTCTTTTTCTCCCTGATTTTATACTTTGAATGGTATTCTACAAATTAATAAGGGACTCTTGGAAATAGGGCCACTTGCATGGCCAATCTGTTGTAAGCACAGGATGCAAGTAAACATCAATATTTTTGTTTCTCAAGTTCATTCTGTATGCACTAGTTAACTTCATTCTCAGTTCCCTTGGACTTAATGTGAGGTCAATGGGATTAGAGTTTTAGCCAATAAAATAAGAGTGGGAATAATGTACATTACAGCGCACTGCCTCACACCTGACCTTTCAAATCTTTCACACCATCCTCCATGGTGTCTCTACCACTGCGTCCTGATAGATGTAGAGGATTCAATGGGAAAGTTCTGAAATCCCTAGCTTCCGACCTCCTAGGCGATGGTCTGAGAAATAAAGAAACAAACCTTGGATTGTGTATAAGCTTTTTCAATTTAGGGGATGAGTACTTTTTATTCTTGTTATTATTGGTTTGTTGTTGCTGTTTTTTAGTTTTTGTTTGTTTTTATAAATTGAACAAAAACAATTTTTAAGCAAAGTATATTTCTTGTCACATCAAAAATAAGAGAAAGTCCTGTTTTCCTTTGGTATATCTCTTTCTCATATTTCCCTACTTTACTTGGAGTCATTTACTTTCTCAAGTGATCGGAGCCTTAGAAGTTCAACCCAAATACTTCCCTTTTATGAACATATGCTTCATTTAATATCTTTCGTTCTGTTGTTGTTGTTTTGAATTTTTTTAATCCATGACATGTACTTACTTTTTTTTGAATTGCTCTTTACTCACTAGGACCAGATAAATTAATTTACTTTAATGAAAAATAGTTCATTGGCATATTATGCTGCCCTGTAAGTAGCTTTCAGGAATTCAAGGAACTGATGATGAATAAAGACTTCAGAGAAGTAGATGGTTTCATATTGCAGATGGGCATTTGGATATGCCTGGAATGAGAGGAAGTGAACAGTAAGAGAGAAGTAGGGTCAGAAATCCAGGCTTAAAGAAAAAGCACACACACAGGAAGGTATAAGAAACACCATGTAATTCATCAATTAGTAGCCTTAATTACTAATTTTTAGATCTGTAACATTTCTGTTTCACAAATTATTAACTCAATGAATATATATCAATTAAATCTGGGCCTGGTGCAGTGGCTGATTCCTGTAATCCCAGCACTTTGGGAGGCTGAGGTGGGTGGGTTGCTTTGAGCTCAGGAGTTTGAGATCAGCCTGGGCAACATGGCAAAACCCCATCTCTCCAAAAAAAGAAAAAAAACATAGCCTGATGTTGGTGGCTTGTGCCTGTAGTCCCAACTACACAGGAGGCTGAGGCTGGAGAATCGCTTGAGCACGAGAAGCAAAGGCTGCGGTGATCCAAGATCACACCAGTTTACTCTAGCCTGGGTGAAAGAGTAAGACGCTGTCTCAAAAAAACAAAAATAAAATAAAATAACAAAAATAAAATCTGTGGAAAACTTATTAATTCTCTCTGTGTAATAATCTCCATAAATACATTAAAAATATCATTAAGTTAAATTAAATTAAAAATGTTGATATCTATAATATCAAGTGTTTAATTTTCTTAATAGCAATATGCCAAATATCTTACATTTATTTGCCTTTTTAAATATATAGGATATATATATAGGATTTAAATATATGGGATAATATGGATTACCCTAATAAACTTGTTTCAGAATATTTTGGTCATTATTAGTTGCAACTGTTTCAGATGTCTGTATATTTTCAGCTGAAAATTCATTCCCAGGTACATATACCTATATAATATTAATTTGAGATGTTTCCTATAGTTTATCTGGCTCTTTCATTATGGTGCTTCTGTACATATTTAATTGTTTCAGCTCATTATTGTTAAGCTTGACACAAAATGGTGTTAGGTAGTGTCAGACAAATAGGTAGATCTATATATACATTATATATTTATTTTGCTTCCTGACAAACATCTTACTAT
Source organism: Hylobates moloch (assembly GCF_009828535.3). Taxonomy (NCBI): domain Eukaryota; kingdom Metazoa; phylum Chordata; class Mammalia; order Primates; family Hylobatidae; genus Hylobates; species Hylobates moloch. Next base: position 49,738,051 of record NW_026652280.1, on the reverse strand, counting down.
TTCCACTGATTTTCAATATCAAAAGCAAAGTACAGCCAACCTTGCTTTAAGTTTACTTTCTAAATAGTTTCTGGACTGACTTTTATAGTCACAATCTTAAAATAAAACGCCACTGAGTTAGAAAGCAGATGTAATTATCTAACAATTAGTATAGTGGTTTTTGTCTCAGCTATGTCCTAGAGAGGTATTTGTGTTTTCAACACAGGTCTTATTACTTAGAAATATTCAAGGTTGCTATTAAACTGTAAAAAGGAATTCAGTTGGGTACTCATGTTTAATCTTAGCAAGGCAGTATATTTTTGACAATACTTCTCACTGTCATTTTAGTCATTTTTACTTATTAATAAAATAGTTCAATAATTTAAAAGACATTCTGAAAGGCTTCTTAACAAAACTTGATTAGTTTGTAATGTAATTTAATTTGATTTAATATAAGCATTCTGGTTTTTCGTAAGTATTCAGTTATGCACTACAAAATATATATGGCATAATGGGAATTTATATTTGAAAGGGAGTTCAGTTGTGTGTTCTAGGTGAAATTATGCTCATGACAATAAATTTAGCACTGATATTGAGACTAACCATTTCTTCATTTCAATTGTTCTACTAGGGCTTATGTTTCTTGTTTCTAATTTGTAATAAAATCAGAATAAAATCAGAACTGAGTTTTCTCAAATATATCTAGAGATAATCATAAATAGAATGGCAGTTTATATTAGGTATAGATTATGAAAAACAAAGTGGCATTTTCTTCAAATAATTCAAGATAAAATGGCAATAATTGCTACTTCAATAAAACCTCATTTTCCTAAATGCATTTATTTGACAATTTCTCCATTTTAGGCCGAAGCCATGTGTAGACAATAATGGAAAAAAATACATTTATTTGGCCAAAATGATGTTATATCATTCATGTATAAAACTTATTAGCTGTGGTCAGAGAATACTTTAGGCTTTATGGAGGGCTAATTCTCTTTATAATTTGTCACATGTTTTCTATTTTATTTTTTGTCCATAGAAGATTAGACATACTGTGATTAACAAAATGAATGACATCGTTACAACAACATTTCATAAGAGGTAGCCAATAACTTCTAGAAGAAAAATAACATAAAAGAGTCTTTGGAATAATAGTTACAGCCCTGATGTTTAAGTAACTTAACTAAGCCATAATTCATGTGAAAAAGATTAGAGATTTTTAAATAAAATCACTGTCCACGTTAGGAAATAGTTTGACATTATTTCTAAAGAATAACTGCAACATTAATCACTGTTGTTGTTAGGACATGCTGGTTAAGGAGGGTGAATAATTAAACAGATACTGTAGAGCAGCGCTCCTAACTCAGTCAGTCTGAGCTAAGACTGGAGTTTCTAGCTGGTACCAATAATCCATCATGGATCATATATTGGGAGTCGAGGATCTGAAATCCTTCCAGAACGTTGTGTTTTATCCCATGTGTAATTATTTAAGAGTATTGTTAACTAACTCAATTATATAAAAAAATGTAATCTTGTTTCTTGAAAATACATCATTCCAAGAAAAAAAAAGTAACTGAGGAATGAAAGAATTAAGACAGACATATATAACATGGAGGAGGAGAAGGTGTAGCCACTTCCCTGATGATCTGAGGAACTGCCATTTGTTTCTCCAAAGATTCTACTTAAGTGAGAGCTTGCTAACAGTTAGAACTGTCCAAAATAAAATGGACTTCCTGCCAAAGCATGTGCCTCCTGATAGCTAAGCATGTTCTGCATAGAATGGCTAATCATCTGGGGATTCCTGCAGTAGTCTAATTTAGGAGATATTCTTAAAACTCACCTGTATTTCCATCCTGTTATTCAGCTGTTAGGTTCTTATTTTTCTTAAAGCTCTTAGAATCTTGGGGAAAGAGTATCATCTTCAAATAATAGACCATGATTCTTTGGATAAAGGGAATATATGTGGACATGTAGTTGAAGTTATCCAGTACAAATCACATGCCGCTGGGGGATATTAATCAGAGATAATATTTTAGCATTTATTTTGTCCAGGCATTGTGCAATACCATGTACATGCATGTTTGTCAGCTATATCTCACAACAAACTAATGAGATATTTTCCCTGCTTACAGATGAGGAAGGGCAAACTAAGTTATAAAATTAGCTTGACCTGGAATATACACTTAGTATATAGTAGAGACTAGATTCAAAGCCAGTCTGTGTAATTAAAGAATTTAAATTCTTAACCACTGCTTCTCAGTGGGGAGGATAAAAGGAGAACAATCCAGTAAATTAGGACGAATGCTGCCCTTCATCCCACTGATAAAGTCCTCTTGAACTTCAAAGGATTACATGCTGCTCTCCTGGCAGGACCTTGCACTGAAGTATCAGGAAGTTGCTAACTCAATGTTGAGTTGTATAATTATGTAGCATCTAAATGGGATACTACATCACTTCAGTTTAGGTGATTCTCTTATTAAAATCTGTAGGAGTTCATGACTGATTCCTATCATTATGTAAAATAAAAATCTTAGTTCTTGCTTTGGTGAAAGTAACACAGTATCCACATTTTTATAAACTTTATCAAATACCCTTCTTTACAAAGAAAGTTTAATTCAATGAAAAAAAGGTATGCTTTTAAGTGTCAAGAATAAACTTTATTATTAACTGACATTAATGAGGTATATTGTTAATGACATTTTAGTTTTCTCATCTTGGAGAGAAGCCTTCTGCCACTGTTTTTCACAGTGCACCTCTGAGTAACATTTAAGGAGGTTGACTGAACAAAATATTCAAAGTCCTAAACAGAAATTCAGAAAACACTTAATTATATAAAATAATAAGAAGAAAAAAGAATATATTTAAGCTTGGAAAGGGCAGCTTAAAATAAAGTCAAGCAGAAAAAATATTGTCCATTTAACTTACATAAGAAAAGGCGTAGCTTTCTGATAAACTATTGTGGATTAAAATACATAGTTGCTGGCCGGGCGCGGTGGCTCACACCTGTAATCCCAGCACTTTGGGAGGCCGAGGCAGGCAGATCAGGAGGTCAGGAAATTGAGACCATCCTGGCCAGCATGGTGAAACCCCATCTCTACTAAATATACAAAAAATTTAGCCGGCCACGGTGGTGCACGCCTGTAGTCCCAGCTACTCAGGAGGCTGAGGCAGGGGAATTGCTTGAACCTGGGAGGCAGAGGTTGCAGTGAGCCAAGATTGCACCACTGCACTCCAGCCTAGAGACAGAGCGAGACTCCATTTCAAAAAAGAAACAAAAACAAAAACATAATTACCTTATTAACAGCAAGAAAAGAATAAATAAATGAGCATACTTTTATACCCATAACAATGTTAATTATGTTAAAAAAGAATGAATGTGAAAAATATAAAATAATACTAGTTATTGAATTAATTAGTAGGATATCTAATAGCCCTTTTGTGTTGTATGTCTAATAATACGATTTATGAAAAAGATGATATTTTATTAAAGGATATATTCTACTTTATTAATATCTATTTTACTTAAAATGTGATTCATCTTTATTTTAAACTTCTCTATTTTCCCTTTCTCTTTTTATTATAAAATATTTAAATAAATAATTTATTTAATTAATATTTAAAAGGCACAAAAAATGGTGAAAGCCCAGGGAATTAATGCTAGACAAGTAGATCAACATATATCTACAGAGAAGACTATAATTAAGAAAGCAGGTATTTAAAAAATATCCTTATTCCTTTTTACAATGGCGTAGCTTTTTTTAAATTACAGATTATAAAGACAGAAAGGATCTTGGAGGTAAATGAGCCCCAACTTTCTCATTTACAGAATGAGGAAGTGAAGGCCAAAGGTATAAAACTGATTTGTGCAAAAGAAATGACATGATTTTGAACTTCTGATTTTAACCTCCATGTTCTTTCTAGCATGCCATTAATATTTGACATGTGTTTTCTGCATGTAATGGTAGAAGGTCTTATAAATTTCAACATAGTCGCTTTGAATAAGTGAAAACAAAATCAAAATATGGGTAGCAAAACAATAATGGAAAACACCTTATTCTATATTAATGAAAAAGAGTTCACAGGGTGATTAAATGAGCCACACAAATTATAAAGATGTAGTTATTTGATTAGTATTGCCGCCATGCACAGTGGTTTTGCCATCTGCTGCAGAAACCTTTTGCCAAATATATTTCAACTAGTATCATAGGAAAGTATTCAGCAGCAACTCAATAAAGACCTTCTCAACTGGGTTATCCATGAAATTTTCTAGCTCTTTTCAATTTCTCAAAAAGGAATCATCTATAAACTACAGTTTGTAGATAACAAATAACTTGAACACATAGTAGAAAGCAATAACCCAGGCATTGCCAGACCTTGTTCTTTACCAAGATTTGTAATTTATTACCTTAAAAACGTGGGCACATATCTTAAGGGCTGTGGGCTCAAATTTTATGTCTACAAAGCAATAATAATAGGTACTGCCTACCGCAGTGAATTGTAGTAATGATTAAAAGATTGCATGTGAATGTTATTTATAAACTATTTAGATTGATATGTTGATGTAAGTTATAAGAAATCAAGTTCTGTAGACATCTTACCTTACAGGTGAAAAAAATGAAGAATTTATAAGAATTAAGGAATTGTCCAAGACCACATAAATATACAAGAGCAGAATCAATAATCAGTTTATTGCCACCTATTAGTTTCCATTTATTTCTTAATAGTGTTGTTCAGCTATCATTCTTTTCAGTGTCTTCTTCCAGGAAATTTTACTAGGAAAAAATAAATCTTTAGGCAGATATTATCATGCATTATAAATCATTACATTCCCATTCTTTTATGTGTTATCTTTTGTATTTTTCTTCTAAAATTGAAGTGCCACGTTCTTGCAAGGAATAATATAGCTAAGGTATATTAGTTTCACGTGTCAGAATGATACATTGTTTTGCACTTAATAGATTTATTTCATTTACCACTTAGTGTTTAGTATCTTTAAGATTAACATAGGCTGGGCGCAGTGGCTCACGCCTGTAATCCCAGCATTTTGGGAGGCCGAGGCGGGCGGATCACGAGGTCAGGAGATCAAGACCATCCTGGCTAACACGTTGAAACCCCGTCTCTCCTAAAAATACAAAAAACATAGCCAGGCGTGGTGGTGGGCGCCTGTAATCCCAGCCACTCCAGAGGCTGAGGCAAGGGAATGGCGTGAACCTAGGAGGCGGAGCTTGCAGTGAGCAGAGATCTTACCACTGCACTCCAGCCTGGGCAACAGAGCAAGACTCCATTTCAAAAAAAAAAAAAAACCACCACGCCCGGCTAATTTTTTTGTATTTTTAGTAGAGACGGGGTTTCACCGTGGTCTCGATCTCCTGACCTCGTGATCCACCCGCCTCGGCCTCCCAAAGTGCTGGGATTACAAGCGTGAGCCACCGCGCCTGGCCATAAAATATATGTTAATGGAGTTGTGTGCAACTGCATCTAAAATCTTTAAAAAGTAAAGCAACAATGAGTCATTCAAGTAATAGTAAAATATATACACATAAACTATTGGAGATTACTGATTCTTCAGAGAGATAAACGTCTATCAAAATAAAAAATAAATTATTGTACAGTATCAAATGATATATAATTAACCAAATCTGTCTTGTCACATATAGTCTCCAAAAAGACTGAAAGCAAAGTAAGACAGACTACCAAACTCAGGGCAACTTAGTGGTCCCTCAGAAAGATTTTTTAAGATAGATTTTGATTTGATTCCACTTATATTGCTGCTTGCATTTCATTAACTAAATACAACTGCTCTCAATATTTTTCATTGAAAGATGAGCCATCCACATTTGAATTTTAATAGTAAATCACATCCAATGCTAAAATTGACTTATTTCTTAAATGCAGTTATGAAGTAACCTGTTCCAAATTTATTCAGCTATACCCAGAATCCTAACCCTATCTTTGCACTTGATATGTTTCTTTATTAAGAGAGTATAATTTTTCAAAATAGTAAAGAGGTAGATTTTAGTTAAATTTTACTCTTTTCAGATTCTTGCAATATCTAGCTTTTTACTACTTGAAGATTTTTTTTTTAATTTAGCTCACTGCTATTTCAAATAAAATTACTGTACAACTATAGAGATAGAAAGTAGATTACTGTTCATTTAGGGCTGAAGGGAGAATTGGGGAGAAATACAAGTGACTGGTTCAAAATACAGGGTTTCATTTATTGAGTGATAAAGTTCTAAATTGATTGTGGTGCCGGTTGCATAATTCCCTGAATATACTAAAAACAATTGAATTGTGCGTTTTAAATGAATGAACTGTATGGTATATAAATTATATCTTAGTAAAGCAGTTAAAATTTTAGCCTACAAAATAAAAAATAGAAAAGTTATACTTTTACTTTTCAGTAGTTAATTTAATAATTACCATGAATGAAACAATTCTATAAGAATGGTTTGATAATTCCAAGTTTTGAGCATATTCGATTATCATGGCTTATGGGTTACATTTCCAATGTGGGTCAAGTTTATAAGGTTTATCTCAAATGATCGCATTTTTTGACCAAAGTCTATATTCTTGTTTAAGACTCAACGGAGAAATATCATTATATTGAAATGATACCTTCTTGTCTAAGACTCCCAATAGGGAAAAATTACCATTGTATTGAGAAACTGTAGACTACTTTCTCATGCCAGGGATTTACTCCTCTGTTCAAAGTGTTTTTAAGTGATCATTGCTACATTTATTGTTGATATATTTTTTATATATACTCAACTGTCCAATTCTCATCACATCCTATAGGATATATGATGTAATTATTCCCATATTATAGATTATTAAATTATGGCAAAGAGAAGTTAGGTAACTTGATCAGTGGCAATATTAGGACTTACGTCCAAGAGTTTCAACTATGACCTGAGTCAGACTCTAGAAATTCAGATTTCAAGTATTACGCGTTATGGCTAGTTAAGATTCGTAAACATAAACAAGAGTACTTGATGGCGTGGCTGGGTAAGGTTGTGTCCATATTTATTATGGAAACAAAAATAATTTCATAGCAAGTCATAAATAAGTTGGCACAACATTATATATATCCTTTTGATGATAGAGGTTTATTATAGTGGTGGTAATAGGGATCTATTATATTGGCAGTGATAAAAATGCCTAACATTTATATAATATTTGATCTATGAAAGAACACAATAGAAAATTATAATTTCCATATTAATGTTAAGGATGTTGAGATATAAATGTATAAAATAACTCAAGGACAGTCATGCAGCTAGACACTAGAAGAGGCCAACTATTCTTAACATAAAATACTTACATAATATTTCTGGAGAGTCAGAGAGAAAGATTATATAAAATGTTAAATGATCTTCTGCAAGGAATTCAGATATTTTAGTCTTGTAGGTATATTAATTCAAAACAATAACTTTTTAACTCTCTGCCCCTAATAAGCTCCTCCTAACTTTCCCACCGTGAAAATCATCGTTTAAAGGAATGTGGGTGTGCCTAGGCACAAGCTTATTGACAAGTAGATCAATTAACTATAGGAAATCGTATCAAATATAATATGAAGCACTATGTATGGGTATTTTAGGGAGTTCAAGTCACATGAAAACCTAATTATATTTTTGGTTAGAAATTCCAAAAGCATCTCTAATTTTTTGCATCTCAGATACGTAATCCACATTATAGTAGAAGTCCATCACTCTGTAATCAGAAAAGCATGTAAAATAAAATAAAAGATGTACATTTCACTACCCAGCTTAATCAATAGGCGGTGGTGTGTAGGTATATGTATCTAGGGAAAAACAGGGCAAAATACATTCTCAGTAGATCTGAGCTTAATATTAATGCTACTTTTCAAAACCTTAAAACATAAACAAGTATAAATATTTGAACCTAATGTCTCAGACACTTTCCTGTTTCTTGCTAGTCCTTTAAAGTTGATTTTCTAGAAGGATGTGTTTATACACCCATTAATTTTTACAGCCACACTCAATAACAAACCCACTCCAATATGGCATCTGCCACCATTCAATAAGAATAACTTTTACTGTATTCAATGACTTGCATGTTCACAGGTCCATGAACATTTCAGAACTCATCTTACTTGATTTTTCAGAGCCATTTACAAAATTGACCCTTCTTCACATTGACTGTGTTCCTGTGGTCTGTATGATGGCGTATCTTCTTTCTGTTAGTACTTCTATGATCTCATCTTCTTTCTTGCTTTGGGCTTTTAATTTTCCTGTACCTATTAACTAAACTATTTCCTCAAGATTATATATTTCTCTCCTTTCACTGTATATTCTATCACCAATACTTTTTCTATATTTTACAAAAGAAATAACACACACACACACACACACACACACATATATATGATAGAAAAGGAATACTAACAGATCGAAAATAGAGGTTATTTGACCAAAAAAAAAAAAAAAAACAAAACTAGGATGGAAACTTATGGAATAATGGAATAATAATATCTGAAAATTTAAATGTAGTTAAAAGCAATAACATTGGCAAAACTGCCAAAAATCATTTTTAAAATTTAGAAATTAACAAAAAGCTATGACCATGTAAGAAATGTTTATTCAAGAATAATTGCTGAATCTGGTAAGAAGAGTAAATGTTATTGTATTTTTACCCTTTCTAATCCCATCACTTTCTCTAGCTCCAGAGAAGTGTTGAAAACCAACAACCTCTCCACTATATTAGCAGTCAAATCAAGCAATGTATCAGTCAATGGAGGAGAAATAATAAGTTTGTAGCTACCCAAAAGCTTCATCACTAGAGAATTGGCTAATTTGACCAAGAAACAAGAAAAAGAGACCCAATTACTAAAATCTGGAATAAGTGGGAAGGCATTCCTGCTAACCTATAAAAATGCAAAGAATTATAAAGGCATACTGAAAACATTATAGAAAAAAATCAAAAGAATACACACAAATATAGCTATATCTCAATAACATGTTCAACATAGTTGAAGGATTCTGGAGCAACATTGTGAACAAGTTGCATTGTAGACACTAACAATTAACAGTGCAAGACCACACTGAAAGCAATTCCATTTGCAAAAGATATCAAAGCATTCAAAACAAGAATACATTTAACATGATAACTGCAAGGCTTGTAAACTGAAAACTGCATTAAAGGTAATTTTAAAAGATCTAAATAAATGGACAAATTTTTCACATTCATGAATTGGAAACTTAATGTTGATAAGATGGCCATACTTCCTAAACCAATTTAATGATTCAACACATACCCTATCAAAATCTCAGCTGCAATGTTTTTAGAGAAACAAGCAAGTTGTTCCTAATATTCACATGGAAATGCAAGGAATCCAGAATAAACAAAACCATGTTGAAAATAATAACAAAAGTTGGAGGACTCAAATTGCTTCATTTAATGTTACTACATAGCTATAGTGATCAAGATACTGTGGTGCTGCTATAAAGATCAAAATATAAATTAATAAAGAAAATTACTACAAAATGAACTCCAGACAACCAAAATACGGAGATTTTGACATAAGAAATGGTGATGAGCAATACATATATGCTTGCTTTTACAACTAAGATTAAATGAGGATTTATAGATAGGCAATATGCTGTATAATGGCCATTTGACCTGACAATGTAGATATAGCACACAAACAAAAGAAAGATGGAAATAGCACATGTAAAACGTTACTTTTCTTTCCATCAGTAATAATTAGTGGTGGCAACAACAGTATTGTTACATTGTGAGTGTTGTCCATGTAAATTTGCATACAACAAATGAGTACTTAAGAAATATTGTTATTATGATGTCCCTTTTGCTATTAAAAACTAAAATTTTTAGTATGGGAAAAGAAGATAGAGATGTAATATACAGGAGATTAAGTATACATCCTGAAATCTCGAATTTGATAAATATCAGCATGATTAATGTATGTTATTAGCTATCATTTGTTGTTTTCTAGCTTCTCCACTTAAAACGTCTAGAAACAGCCACCTACCAATTAGCAAGTAGTAATGAGGAAGCCTAGTGAAAAGGTTTTTATCTTGCCAAAAAGATTTGTTTCTCCCATTGACTCTGCTATTGTAAAATATACAACTACTTCTTTACTTTCTGCTTCTAAACCTTATGCAATTTGTCTCCTGTGGCTAATGCTAACTTCTAACTACACAGGGAAGAGAAAATTAGAAAAGATATATCTGGCTTAGTAAATTACCACAATAGAAATCCATCCCATACAATGCCTATTGATGTGTATGTGGTTGATAATGTCAAAAACATTGTATGGAAGTAAACAATATAAAAGTCAGGACAGTGGTTATTTGTAGAAAAGAGGAGGTCACTAAGATTGAAAGAGTGTAAATAGATATTTTTGGGGTATGTAGCCAAGTTCTATCTTGACTTAGGTGGTCATTGTACAGTGTTTGCCTAATAATATTGTTCAGTAATCTATATATTTGCCTTTTATGGTTTTATATATCTATGTTTTATTTTACAATAAAGTGATCTTTTTAAAAGACATGAAGATAAATATATTTTTGAGATACCTGTGGGATATTCAAGGACAGATGCATAAAGTTAGTTTCGTATATATTTCAAGTTCAGGAATGAGATTAGAGTTAGAAATAGAGATTTGTTTGCCATCATAGGTGAGTGAAAAAAGCAAGAAGAGAATAGTGCTAAGGCCAGAGCCATAGGACAGCCAATGGGAGACACTGAGAATAATACTGAAATATGGAATAAAAAAATAAGACATAAGATAAAAAGCTGAAGATGCTATTTATGGTGATCTATACACTGACTAGTTACTGTCACATGAAATGTTATAGAAAAGTGATTTCTGAAGCAATTCTTCCCCTTGCCAGGCTGAGAATGCATAACAAAGAAACAGTGACATGTACCAGCTGACAGCATGCTCTCTAGCAGCCCGCAGGCTCTTCCTGCTCTAAACATTCATAATAAATGTCATGTCTGTACAAAAAGTGTTGGCAATGATCTCTTGTTTTCTTTAGGGTGTAAAACTTAAATTTTGGCAGAACTTTCATGTTACTCTTGTAATATAACCAGATTCTTTTTATAATTCATCAAGATGAGAAGAAGCTGTGGCATGAATTGGGCAAGGTTTTGTTAGTTTCTGCAATGCCTAGAAAAGCATATATTTTTACATGATTGTTTTGAGTTTTCATATTATTCATTCTTAAAACAATGCAATATTTATTATTTTAGAAATATTTTGGTTCTTTTTGGTGTCCATGTAATAATTCTTTTTGAGTCCCTGAAAAGCAACACTAAATTTCAATATCGTTATAAACTCTTCGGTGAAGATATACATTTATTCACTCCAAAAGCAAGGAATTTATTTTATTACAATCAAATGTCTAGTTTGAAAATCTGAGAAACATCACAGTTAACTAAAACATCTATTCTAAAAATAATTTCCATTTAGTAAGCCTAGGTGGAACACTTCAAATAAAACTGAAGTGCTCTTGAATGTATCCATCATATGCTTACAAAAATTTTACAGGTTTGAAAATGTTAAGAATGATGAGTGCAAGATAATTGAGTACAGGATTATATGAAACCAAAGCTCATATAACCCTTTGCAGCCATGGTAGCCTAGTGGAAAAATCTTGCTTCTTAAGTCAAGTGGGATTTCTTCATTGTAATGGACTATAATCAGAAGCAATGATGAATTTTTAAATGAAGATGTGGTATTCCGTAAAACATGAGCCAAACACAGCTATTCCTCTGAAAAGATAAAGTTATATCATAGCAATCGTAACAAGCCAATGTCTTGCATGGTAAGAAAGCAGGAGTATATTGTGTTTTACATACATTCATCCAGGTACGCTACACTTTAAAACAGCACATAAAGAAAGAAGTCTATTATCAAACCACTTTTGAAATAATTTTTCAGGCCAATTTTGTATTCTTAAAACTAATTATCAAAGTCAACTATAACTTTTCCCATTCATGAAAAAGATATAACAGGAAGAAAAGAGTTCCCCTATAAAACACCACCACCTGACATCTGCTATCCAGTATAGACTAAGATGTATTGTAGTGTTGGATACAGTGAGTTCCTCTTCAAGGTTCCACTTGTTTGACTCCCTCGCTCTTTGTCCTCTATTTTCAAAGCCTAACTTCCTTGCCTCCTTGCCCCTAGTTATGGTAAACAACCTTCCAGCTGTTCCCAATCTGTAACCCACATCCATTCCCAATCTGTAACCCGCATCCATTCCCAATCTCTAACCCATATCCATTCCCAATCTGTAAATCACATCCTTTCTCAATCTGTAACCCACATCCATTCCCAATCTGTAACAACCCACATCTGTTCCTTATTTGGCACCCTTAGTTCCAAAACTGCTCTTCCTGCCACTGTAGCCCCATCTCTGCTCCATTTGAAGTAGCCAATTGAGGTCAGCTTAGATTGTGCAGTCCGACTCCAGCCAATGGGGACCAGACACAGTAGCAGGGACTAACTGCATTAGGGATAAAAACTCCTTCCCTCCTTACTTCAGTGTGCTCTCATAGTGACCAGAAAAGTGAGCAGCACCCTTCTACAGAAGTAAATTTGCCTAGCTGCGAAATCTTTTGTTTGAGTGCTTGTTTACTTTGTGACTCCGAGCTCTTATTTCCAACAATCTGGGTGCTCATCTGGGATTCCCATTCTCCTCCAGGAAAAGGTTTCCGGTCCCCTCTCATGAGAAGACACATCTCACTGCCTTGTTGCAGTGGCCTCAGGGTAAGGAATTGGGACCCACCCAGTGTGACGAATAAACCTGGACTCAGCAATGCAGACAGAAGGATCCTCACATACCACGGTGACCAGGTAACTCTCTGTGCAGACGACCAAGGTAATAAACATCACGGGGCAACAAAGTGTTTCCTTGATGGTCGGGATAAAGGCAAGAAATCTCCAGTAAGAGGGGCTGAACCTTTAGAGAAAGGAAAGGTAGGAAATCTCTAGGGCAAGGGATTGAGCCTCAGGTCAAATCTCCAGGATGGGAAATACCCCAGGACTCCTTTATCCCCTGAAAACTACAGGTGTATGGGATCCCCTAGAACATCTTTGCCCACTTAATACCCTGATCCTAACCTCCCACCCCATCAGGCAGGCAGCTGCTGCTGCCCCAGACCCCACCCCAGATCCTTCCCTTACTCATGTTATTCCTCCTCCTTACAACCCTGACTCTTGGAAATTATTGTCTCATGAGCCTGCTCATTACCAGCATAAGTACCCTTCCCTAAAAGGACTTAAATGTGAGGTAGAGCAACGTAAAAAGGATATTCAGAGCTTCCATTTCCCTTCTACCTCTAAGGAATCAGCTCCCGCCCTCTTCCCGTTAAGAGGTGCCCCTAGGAGGGGGAGCCATTGGCTTCACGAATGTCCCCTTAACAAGCTCAGAAGTTCAAAATTTGAAAAAAGAACTCAAGCCACTGTTAGATGACCCTTATGGAGTGGTGGATCTAATTGTCCAATCCAGTTGCATACTTGGGCCTAGTTAACGTCCATCCTGGACATCCTCTTTTCAGGGGAAGAAAGGAACATGATTCGTAGGGCCGCTATGGTAATTTGGGAACGTGAACATTCTCCTGGTCGAAACGTTCCCGCCACAGACCAAAAATTCTCCACCTAAGACCACTGAAGGGACAATAACAATGCAGCTCACCAGGAAAATATGCAAGACCTTAGGGAAATGATAATAAAAGGAATTTGGGAATCAGTACCCCAAACCCAAAATCTTTCCTGAGCATTCAACATACAACAAGGGAAAGATGAAGGGCCTATGGAATTCTTAGACAGACTAAAAGAGCAAATGAGAAAATATGTGGGCCTAGATTTAGAAGATCCCCTCGGGCAGGGAATGCTAAAGCTTCATTTTGTCACTAATAGTTGGCCAGACATCTCAAGAAAATTATAAAAAATAAAGAATGGGAAAGGTCATTCTGTGAACTAACTCCTTAGAGAAGCTCAGAAAGTATACGTAAGGAGGGATGAAGAGAAGCAAAAACAAAAAGCAAAAATTATGTTATCCACCTTCCAGCAGGGGGCTCCAAAGGATAAGGCCCACCAAAATTACTCTCCATGGGCCTCCTTAACCATTTAAGAAAAAAAGGGCTACAGGTTTCAAAGGCAAAGCTCTAATTTGTAGAGCCTGGAGTTAAATACTTAGGGCACTCAATAAGTAAAGGCAAATGAATAATAGGACCTGAGCGAGTTGAAGGAATTGTGTTCTTACCTTTGCCTAAAACGAAGCAGGAAGTCAGGAGTTTTTTAGGATTAATTGGATATTGCCGCTTATGGATTGACTCACATGCCCTAAAGACAAAACCTTTGTACTTAAAGCTTACCCAGGAAAAACATGACCCTCTCCTGTGGACTTCTGAAGAGATCCACCAGGTTGAAGAACTAAAAGAGCAGCTCATAACTGCCCCTGTCCTAGCCCTTAGCCTTACCTTCCTAGAAAAGCCATTTCACCTTTTCATTAATGTAAACAAGTGGATAGCTTTAGGGGTACTTACCCAAGAACATGGGGGCCACTGGCAACCTGTAGCCTTTCTATCAAAGGTTTTAGACCTAGTAATCTGTGGATGGCCCAAATGTGTTCAACCTATTGCAGCCACTGCCTTATTAACTGAAGAAAGCAGAAAGCTAACCTTTGGGGGAAATTTCGTTGTAAGCATGCCCCATCAAGTTAGAAATATTTTAAACCAGAAAGCAGGAAGATGGCTCACTGACTCAAGGATTTTAAAGTATGAAACTATCCTATTAGAAAGAGATGATTTAACACTAACCACTGATAATTCATTTAACCCAGCAAGTTTCCTAACAGGGAATCCAAATCTAAAAGGACCTGAGAATCAGTATTTAGATTTAATTGCTTATTATACAAAAGTCAGGCCCAATTTAAGAGAGATCCCTTTCAAAACAGGGCAGCACTTATTTATGGATGGCTCTTCCCAGGTAACTGAAGGAAAAGGACATAACAGGTATTCAGTAGTTGATGGGGAAGCTCTCACAGAAATATAGTCAGGAAGATTGGCTAATAATTTGTCCACCCAAACTTGTAAATTGTTTGCATTAAATCAGGCTTTGAAACACTTGCAAAAACCAGGAAGGGACTATTTATACTGATTCCAAGTATGCCTTCAGGGTAGCTCACAACTTTGGAAAAATTTGGACTGAACAAGGTCTCATTAATAGCAAAGGCCAAGACCTTGTCTACAAGGAATTAATACTTATTAGTGATAGTAGATCACCTTACTCACTGGGTGAGAGCTATCCCTTTTCAAGTGCAACTGCTAATAATGTGGTTAAAGCATTGATTGAAAATATTATACTCAGGTTTGGAGTAATAGAAAAGGTTAATTCAGATAATAGGACTCATTTCAGTGTGCATGTCATTAAGAAATTAACCCAAGCTCTAGATATAACATGGGAATACCATACTCCTGACACCCACCTTCATCAAGCAGAGTGGAGAAAATGAACCAAAGTTTGAAGAGCCACTTAACCAAATCAGTCTTAGAGACTCGGTTGCCATGGACTAAATACCTGTTCCATTGCCTTGTTAAGAATCTGAACTGCCCCTCAGAAAGATGTTAGTTTATCCCCTTATGAGATGCTATATGGGTTGCCCTATTTACACTTCATTGCTGACATTCCTAAACAAAAGATCAGTTTATACTTCATCTACCTTCCACTTTCTCTCCACTCAGAACTAAAGGTCTTTTAGCACAGGTGCCACCCCTAGATTTCCTAGCACACCAGTATCAGCCTGGGGATTACATCCTCATCAAAAACTGGAAAGAAGGAAAACTTGAACCTGCTTGGGAAGGACCCGACCTAGTGCTTCTAACCATCAAGACTGCAGTCTGAACAGCAGAAAGAGGATGGACTCATCATACCTGAGTCAAGAAGGCGTAGCCACCTCCAGTCATGGGACATTGTTCCAGGGAAGAGTCCTACCAAACTAAAGCTAAGAAAAACTTAACCCTTTTATACCTCCTTTATCCCTTCCATACCCAATGACCACTTGGATGGTCTTCCAGGCACCTGGGCATGAGCTGTATTGTAGTTCTCTTCTAAGGCCCCACACCTGGCATAACGAATTCTGCCGAGGTCTCTTTCTCTGCTATTCCCTGAAATCTGACACCCTGCGAGCCAGCCCCCAAGGGCCATCCAGCCTCCATCTCACAATGCCAATTTTACCTCGTGTCTCTCACGACAGGGGGAAAACTTAGCATTCCTTGGAGACCTAACAGGATGTAGTCAGCTTAAGCCCTTCCAAGAGCTTACCAACCAGTCTCTCTTTATTCTATCCCTAATAACACAGCCCCAATGGAACAATTAGAAAGGCCTTACCAGGCCTTACCTCTTGCAATTGTTATAGGTGTTCTTATTATTGTAGGATACTGCATTATACCCTGTATTTGTGGATTAGTGCAGAAACTTATAGAAAGAGCTCTCACCAAAACCTTTAGTTCTTCCGCCTTATTCAGATAAGCTCCTACTTTGAGAAAACCAAGCATAATGGCAGAGACAAGACATGCTAAAAAGTTTGAAGAAGAAGCATTTTGAAAATCAAGAAGGGGAAATTGTTGGATACAGTGAGTTCCTTTTCAAAGGTTCTGCTTGTTCAACTCCCTCGTTCTTTGTCCTCTGTTTTCAAACCCTAACTTCCTTACCTCTTTGCACATAGTTATGGTAAACCTTGCAGCTGTTCCCAATCTGTAACCCACATCCATTCCCAATCTGTAACCCACATCCATCCCTAATCTGCAATCCACATCCATTCCAAGTCTGTAACAACTCACATATGTTCCTTATTTGGCACCCTTCATTCTGAAACTGTTCTTCCCAACACTGTAGCCCCCACCCCTGCTCCATTTGAAGTAGCCAATTGGGATCAGCTTAGATTGTGTGGTCTGACTCCAGCCAATGGGGACTGGGACACAGTATCAGGAACTAACTGCTTTAGGGATAAAAGCTCCTTTCCTCCTTTGCTCAGTGTGCTCTTGCAGTGACCAGAAGAGTGAGCAGCACCCTTCTGCAGAATTAAATTTGCCTTGCTGAGAAATCTTTTGTTTGCGTGCTTGTTTTCTTTGTGACTCTGAGCTCTTATTTCCAACAGTAATGTTTAATATGTTTGTATCTCATCTGATACATAAGTTTGAAAGCAGTACCAGTGCATCACTTGGATCATCAAAATGAAAAGATTCCAAGTTGGTTACTACCTACTATGTTCTGTGAAAATTATAATAGCATATTAAAATTCAATGTTAAATCTTAAAGTATTTAATGATTTTAATAGTCACTTTTTAAAAGTGTAAAGACTCAAATGTAAAGACTTGTCTAAAACCGTATGGTAGTTCATTTTTGAATTGACCATAGAATCCGTATTTCTTAAACACCAATCCAGAGCTTCTCTCACTGAATATCACAATCTCTGGAGAATGCTTTCTGTTCTGAATCATAAGATTTAGTGGCGCTATTTTGGCTCATTTATATTATGATAATGGCAGGATAGTTTTACTTGTTTAATTCTGGTCAAAAGTAACTATGTTTTGGTTTATTTTATTTACTTTTTTCATTATATAGAAAAAAAAATACGTATTCATTCAAATAACATTTATTTAATTTTTTACTATTTTCTAAGTACAATGCCAAGTCATGTGGATATGAAGTTGAAGAAGAGAAAGGCCTTTTCTTTAAAAGCTCATCTGCTTTATATGGAGAGTTTTTAAAGTTATTATACTATAAATACAGATGTCATAATGTTTTCATCAGTATTTTTCATCCTCCTTTCATGAACTTTCCTCCTTCCTTGAGTTCACGTATTGCCAGGACCTTGCTTTGGCTGGTAAACCATAAGCGGAAATCTGGGTATCATTTCTGAGCAGAAACTTCAAGGCTTCACGTGTGATTTGCTCATTTTCTTTTTCATTGTTTGACTATCAGATGAGTATAGGCGTGAAGCTTTCCATAGTTTTTGTGGTAGAACCTTCATGAGAAGAAAAATGTTTTGGTTTCTGACAAGTTACTGAGATATTGGGCTTTATTTGTTACCACAGTATAACCAAAACTATTCTAACTGATAACCTGGTAAGTGCTGCAGGGTCCTAGTGAGAAACACATGGCACTCTCAAAGTAGAAATTTAGAAAAGTTTAATAAAGAAACCATTTACAAACATGAGTGCTGGATGTAAGTAATATTAAATAGTCTGTAGTGCAATAAATCAGGGCCAAAAACATTTTTCATGATTAATATCTCCAAGCCTGAAAATGTGAGTAAAGCGATACCAGAAATTGAAGAAAGAGAGAATGTATTCTTTGGTTGCATCCATTTCATGGTACCTCTGCAGGAAGGGAGTTAAGGGAATTAATACCCTAATCCTACTCGTTCCTCTTTTATACCTAGCAATGCTTCCAATAGATGAACCTAAATGGAAGTGGTAGAATGCAGTTCAGCCTCCTGGTCCTTGCAGCAGGCTGGAATGTGGATTTGAAAGGGCATCTGGAAGATATTGAGCAAGAGAACAAAAATGGACCTATCTACAGATTACTAGAGGAACAGATGAAACAAAACACCTAGAACACACAAAAAAGGGGGGGGGTTCAAGAAAATTCTGGTTGAATATAACTTGAGTTGAAAAAGCATGCAAGAATTACTTTGGAAAATGTATGAAGTTCTTCTAATATGAGGATAGAGAAAAGCCCAAGAAAGTGTAGAATTTTCAGTAATAGAATAATGATTAAGTTTCAGACTAAGGATTTTGAAGTGATACATTGGAGACAGATGTAGCAGCCAGAACAAGGAGGCTTTATAGGTTATATTGAATACATTTTACTTTACTCGGAAGATCAAAAGAAAATTCTGAAGACTTAGACACAGTGCTGTCGCAGGACATTTCCTTACTTCAGCTAAAGATGTGGGGGGTCCTTGCTGGTAGCACGGCCATGAAAATTTAGACTCGCAGATGGTTTCAACGGTGAGTAAAGCAGGGTTTTATTGGGTGAAAAGGAAGAAAAGGGGGAAACAGGGACTCTTGCTTGGCCAGAGGCCCTGCTAGAGCACTTCCTGCCTACAGCTTGAATCTGTTTCCGCACAGGAAAAGGAGAGGCCAGGCTCAGGCATCTCCCTGCTGCAAACACTGTGAATTTTCCAAGGCTCCATTTCAGTGGGCAGGCTTGTTGGAGTTTCTACAAGGACCCCCTCCCACCTGGCTGTCTCATTTCCCCGTCTAAAGAAGTACTTCTAACTGCTGTTAGAATAAGGATAAGGATGAAGACTGATCTTGACTGCTTCCTGCTAACAGGGGGCACTGTTTTGGGAAAACAACAGTCAGAGCTTCCTCAAAGGCCTATTTAAGCCTTCCCAGCAGAAGGGGCCATCATCAGAGTTTCCAGCTGCATAACTATTTGGAGTTCAATGGCCTGAAGGCAGGAACAGACAAACCGGGTTATTAGAAAACATGTATCAAAACAAAACAAGGGGAAGGTTAAGGACGGCTCAAAACTTCGAAGGCCTTTTACCAGTTTGCACAGTGAGAGGGAGACCAAAAGTCAAACTCGTTAAAAAACTTTACCCTTTTGTTGGCATATTGGGTTTGTGGGTGCCCTTCCCCTGGGCCCAATCCTAAGCCAGCCAGTTTAAGACTTGGGAAATTAACCCTTTCCAGTTTGGATGATGTGTCTGAGGGGAGTGTCTCATAAGATGGAGACACAATTACCTATTAGTGAAGAGAGAATCGAGAGAAGAAAGGAAAAAAGAAGGCATTTTTCAAAGGATTCCCAGGGGTTCAGGATGCATTCTAAAGGGGTGCAGACTGAAGACCAATGACTACCCATCTAGAAAGAGGGGAGCAGTTATCCCTGGTCCCCTTCTCTTCCTAGCAGATACCTGGTGTATGTGAGGGAGAGAGGGAAGAGCATCCTCCTTCCCTTCTTCTGTCCTTACATCCCCGAGTCCCAGCAACCTTGGCAGGCACTGCCATGAGCGCCAAAGCAGCTTGCACACATGAAGCAGGGAGGGCCTAATGAATAGGAATTATCCGCTCTCACCTATGCCTCTGTCCTCACTACTGTAAGAAACCTTGGAGTTCCCAAACCTCATTTTTGCCATGGATACATGTGGCCTTTATCCATGAGAAACAGGAAGCTTGGGGTTGGCTTAATCGGCAGGAATCAACCTCACTCACCACACTGCTGTGCCTTTTAACCTCTGTTGCCATCTGACTCTGGATCCCTTAGATCCAGTTTTCTTTCTAGGGCTTTAACCTGAAGCTTGAAATTGAGTCTGAGATGAAAACGTGTCTCGGGGGGATTGCATGGACTCCTTATTATAAGCCGAGTGCTACAGTAAAACTGTGGAACTCTCTCCAACAAGGGAGAGAAAAGGATGTCTTGCAACACATCCAGATAACTGGCAGCTATCGTTATGCGTGCTAGGATTTGGATGCATGGTACTTGACTTTGGTTATTTCCCTTGGTCTGACTTTCCCAAAAAGGAAACCTCCAGGTGATGGGCACCATATTTATTCTCTATTTATTCCATCATCTGGCAGGATTTGCAGGATAATTGCACAGAACTAGAATATTGATCCAGATTTCTACATTACCCATCCTTCTTGTTCTTTCTAAGCTGAAACCAGAGATTGCTGGTTGGTTCACAGAAACAAGCAGGTTTAGTCTAAAATGTAGTCAAAAACTGAAGAAAAACTCATGAGTTTAGAATTTAATTACAAACACATGATCAGTTTTGAAACAAGATTTCTGTCTCCAGTCTTCGTGTTTGTTAAAAAAAAAAAAATCATCATAGGACTGAGTGGTTTGCAAAATAGACTTTAGTTTCATGCTTTGGCCTGATGATTTGCATAAAGTGCAGCAAAGATAATTATTTCTGAATAGGCCTTTTGGATTGTCTTTGATGGAAGTCTGTTCCATAAGGAGTCTCAGATGAGACCTTTTAAAGCTGAGCCCAGCCATGGGTTGGTATCCTCAAATACCTGAGTTGAGTGATCCTGTCCTCTTAAGGCCTAAGATAAACTTGGAGCTCTTAGACCTGTTACAAAATGACATTCTTTACTGACCACAGGTCAGGAACCCTGTAGAGGGACTGCGTAGATGTGAGTATGAGGCCAGTTTCTCCACTGGGCTTTTATTGACTCTGCAAGTCAAGACTGACTCCTTAAAGGGAAGCATACCCTTCCAGTCAAAGCCTTGGTAAAATAACCACTTTCTCCAATTGTGTCCTGTTGCAAAAGAAAAGAATGGATTCTTTTTTTTTTTTTGAGACGGAGTCTCGCTCTGTCACCCAGGCTGGAGTGCAGTGGCGCGATCTCGGCTCACTGCAAGCTCCGCCTCCCGGGTTCACGCCATTCTCCTGCCTCAGCCTCTCCGAGTAGCTGGGACTACAGGCGCCCGCCACCACGCCTGGCTAATTTTTTGTATTTTTAGTAGAGACGGGGTTTCACCGTGGTCTCGATCTCCTGACCTCAGGATCCGCCCGCCTCGGCCTCCCAAAGTGCTGGGATTACAAGCGTGAGCCACCGCGCCCGGCGAAAAGAATGGATTCTTACTGCCCTGACGCAAACAACTACATTGCCATAAGTTAAGAGTGCGAAAAGAATGGATTCTTACTGCCCTGACGCAAACAACTACATTGCCATAAGTTAAGAGTGCTCACATATTTTCCAAATTCTAGAGGAACCAAGCAGAGAGATATAAACACACCCCAAATCTTGTTCATAGGAGTCTTCCTTAATTAATTATTAAAGGCCATAAATAGCTCAAAGTAAGTTTCCTTGACTCTGAAAAACAAAACAAGGACCAGCAATATTCCAAGCAAAAGTCAAAAAGGCTTCAACTTTCTGAGTTCAGTCCATTCAGTTAACTCTGATTTTGTTTGATATTCATGAAAATTTCAACTCTTCATGAGTCTTGTACATTTTCCTTTATTCCAATATCACAAACTCCAAAGTTATCGGAAACCAGATTGTCTCAAATACAATCAGAAATTGTATCTGAGAGCACCTGTCAGAGTCTTATAGTCTATTATAAACTATCTTTTGAAAAGGATCAAAACAAGACAATTGTCTGTGAAAGCAAAATATCCAGGGTGGTTACAGTTAGAAACACAATTGACAAAGAAGTTTGTTTATCTCTGTGGTTTACAATAACTTAACATAAAAATCTTAATTATGATTGATAGCATGTACTCAGACATTAGAATTTTAGAAGTCCCATACAATTTTGGAACATATATAAGCATTATTCACCAAGATAGAACCTAAAGAAGACTGAGCATCATTTTGGCAATCCCATGTACATAAAAATGTCAAATAATTCTATTTACCTCTCTTTTCTGGACATTTCAGGGGCCCTCTGAAGTATTCAAAAAGCCAGGTGTCAGGAAAGACAATTTTGAAACTAAAGTTTGATTTTGGGAAGGCTGTTAAATATTTGAGGTTTAAAACATTTGATACTGAGAAATTCCAGATTAGCATTAGTTATTTATTTTGCTAAAATGATGACTCAGAATTTTAAAGGAGCAAAACCTTTTATAAATTTTGCCTAAGAGCAGATTAGCATTTTAAGAATACCTTGTTGTGCTTTTATTTTAATGCTAAATTTGCAGAAAAAAATGTGTAATACCCTTTTCTGAATTTAGTCAGTATATTCACGCAGAGAACCTCTTTTGCAAGATTAATTTCTACAATTCTTCCCCCATTTGTTTGAATCTTCAGCTTTTTCCTAGTTTAAAATAATTCTTTAATCCTAGGCAAAAGTTTACATTTTCATGCCTTCTTATAACCTTTTATTAAAAATCACATTTTACTGTTCCTACACACCTTGCATGTAAATCTATTTTAAGTAGTTTCAATTACACATTATGATGGTAACTCCTAGCAATTTTTAAATTTAAGGTAAAACTTGGTAAGTTGCTTTAATTGTGTGCTAAGTGCAGCCAAGTCTTGCCTTCTTAATTAAGGGTGTGGTTAGTTCCATATGTACCCAGGCATTACCAATTGTGAAGCAGGCAAGTCAGACAGTTCTCAAAACCCAAAAAGCAGTTTGTAATCTCAAAACACTTAGCAAACCTTGCATCTGACCTGCATTTTACCAATAGTCTTTAAGGCTGTTTTTATTTAATCACGTCATTAAAGTCACGTGAACTAAGAAGTACCACAGTTTGTGTCTGCCCTTTAAAAAATATTACATCCAAGCACTTGTCTTTCTTTAGGCCAAATTAATTAGAGGTCTTTTTACAGACATCACACACAGTGCACACACAGGCAGAATAAAACCCAGTCACTGGGTGGGGTTATATAAGAGACAGGGCTGGGAGAACCTGCAGATATCTAACCTAAGAGGGCTCATCCCCTAAGGCAGTATTGCTAACTGAAGCCTTGCCAAGCAGTTACCAGCCATGACCCCAGGAAGTCAAACAAGATGGAGACTTGATTTCAAAACCAACACTTTGCAGGGAATACAGTGATAGTTTGTGTGTAGGGGGTAGACCTAGCCTAGTAAAAGATCTTCTAAATGAAAAAACATTAAACGTTAACTTGCTGATGGGGTACAGAAGGGGAAAGAAATTAAACAGTTTAAAAATGCCTGGAGAAGAACCTCTTATTCTTATGCAAGTGGTTCCTCCACCAGGGAGACAAGTTTAAGCTTAATTATTATCCCATAGAGTTAAACCCCTTGGCCAGGTAATAGGAAGGCTGTGTCAGCAGCATGTGGCTGAGAACCAGCCAGCCAGCTGTGCAGGACCCTTGGGCCTTGCATCCCAGCCCCTGCACAGAGGGGAGGGGTAGCAAGGAGTCTCTGCTTGCCTGTCCTTCTTAAAAAAGGAAGGAAAGTGCCTTTCCTCCAACCCCCGGGAGTAACAGGGTTTGGGGGCATGTTTCCCCCACCCTCAGATGTCCAAAGATGAAAATGCTTAGGAGCAACAGTGGAGAGGTTTTGAGTCCCCATTTCACTCACTGCTTCTAGGGCCCCACGTTGGACGCCAAAAATGTTGCAGGACTCTCCCTTAGTTCAGCTGAAGACGAGGTCCTTGTCCATCCAACGGCCACGAAAATTTAGGCTCACAGATGGTTTGAACATTGAGTAAAGCAGGGTTTTATTGGGTGAAAAGGAAGAAAAGGGGAAAACAGGGACTGTTGCTAGGCCAGAGGCCCTGCTAGAACACTTCCTGTCTACATCTTGAATCTCAGGTTCCACACAAGAAAAGGAGGGGCCAGGCTCAGGCTTCTCCCTGCTGCAAACGTCTTGAACTTCCCGAGGCTCCATCTCAGTGGGCAGGTGGGTTGGAGTTTTCTCCAGGGACTCCCCTCCCACCTGGCTGTCCTAGTGGAATAACTGGATTTTTAATTAAAAACAAAATATAGCAGTAATTATAATAGCTTATATTTATTAAATGATTACAATGTGGCAAATCTTATTCTGAGCACTAAACATCCACATGAAGGTGGTGCTATTATGATTTTTATTTTGTAAATAAAGATACTAAAGGGGAAAACAGTTGCTCTAGATGACATACAGTAAGTAATGAGGTAAATATTTGAAACTAGATCTCTTGTAGAGGGCAGATGAATATGTGTGCAAGATTGAAGGCAGGGAGACATAAAACTGTAGAAATTATTCAGAGAAGAAACAATCAAACCAAATAATAATAATAATTAAGAAAAAACATTCTAAAGCTTAAACCTGTTGAATAGATGCTTAATTACATATGTAAAGAGAAGAAAAAGAGTTTAAATTATATTTCACAGGATCCCTAACAGAATAATGTGTCAGATTTAACAGCCATTTTAAAATTTTGTCAGTTGCACAATTGGTATTTTTGATTTGAATGAAAATATTCAAAATTATCAGCGATTATGTAAATTTATTGATATCATTAACAATTTAGGAGTTTTTAAAAATTTTTTGGTCTGTTGAACTTATTACAGATGTCTCCATTAAAAACTGCAAACATAATTTAATTTGAAAATATTGCCTGATAGAGTTTGAAAGTGAAAAATGAAAGGAAAAAAATAGAAAAGACAGTTAAATTTGGATTTAGCCCAGTCGTTAAATTAATAAAGCTGGGCTACATGGTACTGGACGTTTGTGATAGCTGCCTTATTAGATCTGTGTCATTTGAGTATTTTAAAGCCTAATTAAAGTAGCTACTGTAGCTTGTTATCTCCGTCACCATTTTACCAATTTTGTAGGACAATCCTATTTTTATCTTCAGCATTAAATGCTTAGCTAGCTCTTGCCTTCCTCTAAGGTAATCCAGGATATTTTTGGTTGTAATACAATTTAAATGTGTTGTTAATGAATAATTTAAAAAGTTTTAACTTTCACTAGAGTATTTCTTTTTTTCTACTCCTTTTCCTCCATATGGTGGCATGCAAACTGATTTACCCAAAGATTGCCTAAATATTTATTATATGACCTGAAAAGGGCCATTCTTTCTAGTTTTTTCCAGTTGAGAATATTACTTGCTTTTTATACTCACATACCATTAAAAAATCATGTACTCCAAATAGGTACTATTTTAAATTTAGATGCTATCTGAAGGCTAACAGTGTATATACTCTTTCTTCTTTCTTTCTAGAACTCCAATGGTAAAAATGTTGAATAATTTGTTATTGGTCATTGGGTTATAGTCTCTGTTTTCAGTCACTTTTTTCTCTGTTGTGATTGTTAAATTATATTGCACTCTCTTAAAGTTTACTGATTCTATTTTCTATTATCCCCATTCTACTAATGAGCTCATCCAGCGATATTTTTAAATATATTTTCCAGTTCTATGATTTCAATTTGTTATTTTATATAAAATTTTTATACTGAGATTTTCCTTTATTTAAACATAATTTGTCATCTTTTTCTATTATTATGTATAATGGCTGCTTTAAAATCTGTGTCGGATAATTCCAACATCTGATTCACTTCAGTTTTTTTGTCAGCAGATTGTCTTTTCTCACTCAAGTTGTAAATTTCTGTTTTTAGTATGATGGGCATTATATTCTAGACATTTGTTTCTATTTGTTAGAAAACTCATGATCCTATTTAAATCTTGTATTTTAGCAGGTAATAGCCTCATTTAGGTTTAGCACAAGAGTCCTGGTTTACTTTTCTGGACTCCTTTGGTTCTTATACTTGTTTAATTTTCAGAATCTTTGTGGTGTTATGTTGTTCTGCTTGTTTTATTTGGTTCCACTAAGCCTCTCATGATTCCATACTAGTGTTGCTCAAGGGGGCACAAGTCATTTACCCAGGATGGGCTACCTGTTGCCTCCAAGTGGGGGAAGGGAATTTCTGGCCCATGGGGAAGAAGAGTGCTTAATGAGTTGGATCAGTTGTTCTGATTAGATCTCATTGTCAGTGCTATTTGATGTTCCTTCCTTACATTCTCACAAAAGAAGATATTTGATACTTATTTAAATCTACTGTGATGAGTCCTAAAACCAATAATCTCTCCAAAACTTTCTTGTTCTTTTCAAGGGAGAATGTTATTAGACATCAATATCTGAGCAACAGCTGTGTTCATTGCTATTCAGGTTTCTTTGCTCTTGAACCTTTCAACAGATGGAATTGGAAAGTAAATAATTTTATATATATAGTTACATATACACATTCATAATACAGATTCATACCTATATGACACAAATGTATGCATACAAATGTGACAATAAGGTTATATATGTGTGTGTATACACACACATGAATAGATAGATATATAGATAGCTAGATCTGCAACTATAGAGAGATCCTAGACAGGTTATTAATTGTCTCTGTTTCTGTCTCTGTTTCTCTCTGTCTGTCTCTCCATGTATATTATATATATAATTGCATATACTATAGGCATATCGGAAATAATGAATTTACATGAATAACTTCATTCATAATCACAACAGAAAATTCAGTGTTCTTTCTTGCCTTCTACTCCATATTTGTGTTTCTCTTCTTCTATAGTGCAAACTCCTAACAACCTCAGTACATTTGCTCATTTTCTCAGTTAATTAATACATTTACTATAGTTTCAGAATTGCCTGAACCATACTAATACAAATAAATAAGCGTAATAAAAAGAAAGTTCATGTTTCTTTGCAGGTCTCTCCGATTCCCCCAAATCTTCTTAGGAGTTAGAGTATATACTTAAATACTATATTCTGTTTTACTTTGCACTTCTTTCAGTGGAAATGAAAATAGACCTTATCTTATAATATAATAAAAATAACTTCCTCTATTGTTCCTTTTTAAAATCGTATCAGAACAATTTCTCTCACTTTGTTCATCTTTTTAAAAGGATCCACAGTTTCAAGTCTTTAATTATTTCAGTATTTTGTTTGAGTTCTTTATCTTTTATACCACTTGCAGAAAAGTATATATTACTTGCAGAAAAAATAAAAGCATGACACTTAATTTTCTATTCAGCATAAAGTCACACAATTGCATTTATTCAAAGGGACAATTGGAGAGTTAATTTAAGTGTTTTTGCTCATAAATTTATATTACAGCTTACAGGACTTCTGACTTTCAAATTACCATGACAATCTTCTGATCTTTTACCATGTTGACCTACCTTCCTTCTGTCCTCCTCTGTTCTTAAAATTGAATTGATTTCAAGTTCAATTGGAGCAGTGATTCTATTTTTTCATTTGGATGTAGTGTGGTTAGAAGAGAAAAATAAAAGCCCTTCAGATGGACACAGTCACAAAATCTGGGAAAGTGCACTTAGGACTCTGATGTGTGATGAGGAAATGGCATGGAGGAAAGAACCAATCTTGCTAAGTACTATAGGCATAATTTTTACTTTCTTCTCACACCTCCTTCCAATTTTGCCACTACACCTTGATTACTGAATTAAAAATTGTGGACAAAAACCAAGTTAATGTTCATCTGATTCATGCAGTTTTCAGAGAAGCTTTGGAAGCATGCAGTGAGCTATGAGTGTGAGATATCAAAAGTTTTCAATCAGGGCTGATTCACAGGCATTTGACTGATCCGTGCCATTCCACAAGACCCTGTGCTATGATGTGCCCTGCACTTGATTTAACATTATGCTGTTGTGATCCTAAAATTTTTAATCGTTTTTGAACAAAGAGACCCACATTCTCAATTTGTTCTAGGCCAAGAAATTATATAGCAGGTCCTGCTTTCAGTGATACCATATTTTGGTGAATATTAAAA
Source organism: Hylobates moloch (assembly GCF_009828535.3). NCBI lineage: Eukaryota > Metazoa > Chordata > Mammalia > Primates > Hylobatidae > Hylobates > Hylobates moloch. Next base: position 49,709,859 of record NW_026652280.1, on the reverse strand, counting down.
CATAATTTCTGCATGTGATCGATTATGGGTGTTTATGGATTACAATCTAACAAAGAATCATATTTGTAAAATTAATTATATTTGCAAATTCTCTTTTGCCATGTAATATAACATATTCACAGTTTATAGTATTAAAACTTGGAATTATTTTCATAGAATGTGGAAAGAAATAAGTTAATCTGCCTACCACAGCTAGTCTAATTTTTTTTCTGATGTTTTATCAATATTAAAATTTCCAATTACTTGAAATTTATAGTTTCTACTTCTACACAGAATTTTCCTATCCTTTTATTTATCATGATCACATTTTACATTATAGCACTGATGATAATTAGGATTGCTACTTTAAAATTGCTTTCTGTTAAGAATTCACATGATCAATTTCTGTTACTTGAATTTCCTTTTGTGGATGGTCCTACATATAACTGGAAATTATAATTGTATCTTCAACCTTGTAATGGAAATATTGTGAAAATATTAAATTCTGCTTTAATCTTTCAATATTACTAGGTTGTTTTTGTTTAGCAGGCAATCTTCTTGGTTCAACTTAAATTATATTGGCCTGTAGCTTATATTTTTGCTCAACTTTTGTAGCTCTGATTCACGTGCTGGCTGTTTACTAGAAGAATACATGTTTCAGGATTTAGTCAGACAGCCAAATATGCAATATTTCTATATCAGTTTATACAGAGATTTGGTGTTCTCTTTGCTCTTGATTATTATTATGTAAATAATAATAATACATAAGTAATATTATTGCATAAATTACTTTAAATAAGTAACATCTATTATTTTTGTCCCTTTATTAGTGGCTGTGATAACCACAACTTTCATTCAATTCTTTTTTTGGATCTGAAAGATTGCAGATTTTCTACCAAAGTTTTCAGTCACAGCAAAGAGCAATGGCTGTGATCTATCCTCTGACTAAAAGATAAAATAGGAATCTCTGCCAATACAGAATTTGTCTGATTTCTTCTGCTCTGCATTCAGGTAGAATTTTTTTTTTCCATGTCATTTAGATTTTGTAATTGTTACGTATGTGAATGTCTCTCTTTTTTTTTTTCTCTTTTTGTAAGATTCTCTGGCAGGCCAGTAAAGAACTCCCATATGGTTAGGTTTCTTGTATTAATTGTATTCACATATGATTTAGGTAAATTAATCTACATTCATTTAAACTGTCTGATTCAATGCCATTTGAAAGATCTACATACCCATAAGCCATTGCTGGAAACTAAATATTATACAAAAGATTTTCATCAACTGCAAAGAATTTCCCATGTCTCATTGGATTGCATTCTTATCCCCACACCTGGCATAAGGCAAACACGGATCTTCCTGATATAACTAGGATTTAGTTTGCACTTAGTGGAACTTAATTTTTCTAGTATTTGCTTATTCACTTATCTATTATTTTGGGTCTGTCTTCTTGCATGTATTAAAATGATTTTTATCCATTCATGTTGTTTCTTGTATTAGAATTATTATTGCTTAGTAATTTTATTCCATTGTCAACTATGTGTCACTTGTTTATCCATTCATCTGTCAGTGCTTATTTGAGTTGTGTTCAGTTTTATGCTATTATGAATAAAGTTATTATGAGCATGTGTATAGAATTCTTTATTGGACATATGTTTTATTTCTCTTAATATATCTATAAATGGAGCACAGAAATTAAAACATAGGTATATGCAGGTTTTTCTAAGAACTTGAAACTTTTTCAAAATCATTGCACCATTTTGTTTTCCCATCAGCAGTGTATGAGAACTCTAGTCCAACACGTCCTCAGAGTTTGATATGATCAGAAGTTTTAATCTTAGTCACTGTAGTGGTTATGTAGTGGTATCTCATTGAGATTTTAATTTGCATTTCAATAGTGACTAACAATATTGAAAATGTTTGTGTGTTCATTGGCTATTTGTTGGTCTTCTGTTCGAATATTTTGTTCATTTTTAATTGGGTAGGTTATCTTCTTTCTTTTATTCGTTTTTTTTTTTCTTTTTATCTTCAGCCAACTCACACCAGGTTATCTTTTTATTAATGAGTTGAGAAGCTTATTATCTAATACTATATATGATCTCAAAATTATACACATATGATCTTTCCTCATTCTGTAGTTTGAGTTTCACCTTCCAAATGATGTATTTCAAAGAGCAATATTTTTTTAAAGTTTCTATAAAGTTTAATGTTGCACTTTTTTTTTTCTTTAAGGTTTGTGCTTTTCTGTGAGCTACATAAGAAATCTTTGTCTGCTCCAAGTTTATGAATGTTTTCTTCTAGGTGTTTTGTAGTTTAAGCTCAGGTAAATTTTTATGTTGATAGCTGAGTTCTTTAAAATCTAGGGGGATATACACTTGTTATATCACTATTTATTTTTAAAATATTTCATTTTCCTTTTATTTGTCCTGGTATCTTTGGTGAAATTTTATTACTCTTATATATGCAGGTCTATGTCTGGAGTCTGTATTCTGTCCCACAGAATTATAGGTCTATTATTATACCAACACTGTCGTGATAATTGCACCTATATAGTAATTCTTGGAATCAATATTCTAACTTTTTATATTAATACTTTTAAAAAGTATGTTTCTCTCATAATTTGTAAACATTTATATGAATAATGTAATAGGAATGATATTCATATTTGGAGCAAACATGATTTCTCACCATGTTTGTGTACAACTATGTTTTAAGTTTTCTTTCATCAAATATTGCGCTTAATTAGACAGCTGAGTAGTGATGGCCTTGGGGAGGGGAGTGGGTCTTTCAGAGAAGTAGGAAGTATATTCATTTTTCTCAATAAAGATGGTAAGAATTGTGCTTTTGTGGAGTGTGGAAGATACTCAAGGAGTGGATGCAGACAACTTTAAAACAAGCTCTCTGTTCTTAATTATATTACAATTTTAAAAATTATCATCTTAAAAGCAAAATATTGTTCTATTTTCCAACCAAATATTGTCTATTATACATTGTGTCTTTAATATTGTATTATGATTGTCTGATATGTGATTACTAAAAGTAGACATTTCTTGCAGACAGACAAAGTTCCATGTATTTTGGCAGAGTGTTTGTGTCATGCTTCTATGACAAATCAAGGTTATGTTTACGGACTTTCAATGTGCTTATCGGTGCTATTGATTCCTGAGTTGTTCTTCACTCACCCTTGCCTTCTAGCCCCCTATTTAATTGAGATAAACATAGAATCCCTTGAGTGTTTGATTGAAGCAATTAGAATGGGAAGTTTAATGTAAATAAAGAAAAGATAATAACTATAAGTACAAAAATGTTCCCTAGAGACCCTTTTAGTATTTTTGTAATGCTGAGGGATATAATTAATCAGTGCATACTTCCAGTAGAAGGAGGAGAGAGGTTAGAAAGAGGGAATCTCATAAACTACTTGATATATCTGTCAGGGTTCCATCTTCTCTTATCTCTTTCTTTTGCTCAATATTCTTCAGGCACAGATGTATTTTATTTTTCCTTTAACCATGCAAAGTTCATACTTTCACCCTAGGAATATGTATGTCAGATATTTTGTTGAGATCCTTATATTTCATTGAAGTCTCAACTAAAATGATAACTATAACTGCTTGCAGAGGGAGGCCTTTTAAAATAACTCAGTATAACATAATTCACAATATTTTTATATCACTTCACTTTTTTTTTTTTTTGAGACGGAGTCTCGCTCTGTCGCCCAGGCTGGAGTGCAGTGGTGCGATCTTGGCTCACTGCAAGCTCCGCCTCCTGGGTTCACGCCATTCTCCTGCCTCAGCCTCTCTGAGTAGCTGGGACTACAGGTGCCCGCCACCACGCCCAGCTAATTTTTTGTATTTTTAGTAGAGACGGGGTTTCACCGTGGTCTCGATCTCCTGACCTCATGATCCGCCCGCCTTGGCCTCCCAAAGTGCTGGGATTACAAGCGTGAGCCACCGCGCCCAGCCATCACTTGACTTTTTATTTGAATATATCTCAAAATTATAAAATAACATGAATTAAACCAATCAATATTTCAATTTCTGACACTATTACTATTCTTTCCTAAAACAATGAAAATTCAATGATACTGTCCATCTTGAGGATAGCTTTTATGTAACCCCTAGAAGAATGCCTAGAATATAAATATTCACTTAATAAATATTGGTTAAATTGGAAATATGATACTTGAAAATGACATGACTTTGTGCAAGTAACTTTACCTCTCCGTAATATCAGTGTTTTTATATGGGGATAATTATAATAGTTGACAAGTATACATAAAATGCTTTGAGATTAAAATAGGAAAAATGTGCCTGATTTGTTGTAAAGAAATATAATTTGCATGCTATTTATACTACTTGAAATTTATACTTTCACTACAAGTTCAGAAAGTGTGTGTGAAAATGGATACAATCTAAAATTGAGTATGTGTTGTAGTCCTTACACAGAACCACAAAGGTTATAGAAATCAACACAACTAAAAGATTCAAATAAAAGAGGATTCAACTATGTATGTAATTTGTTCATTGAAATGAAATTATTTTCTCCAAACACCTTCTCATGTCAACATATCTTCCCCCATGAGTAGTAAATATATTTGCAGCAGATCTCATAGTTTTTTGTTTGCTGCTAGTTACTTAAAAATCTCAGTTCACTTATGGATGGTGACGTGACTGATTCTGTCTGATGATGATGGCTTTTGTCAATGTGATGGCCTCTGGTACAGGTTTATGTGTTTTAAGATGATGGGCATTTTAGACATGAATAGCCTATATGATGAATTTACAGATGAACTTGATGGACAACAGTTGTTCTTCAAAAATAAGAACATAGAGAAAAAAGAATGTACATTTTTAGAGAACTAGTAATGGGTTCTTACATGTGTAAAACTCTATTACTAGTATGTGAAAGCATAAAGATTTGTGCTAGATTCCTTTTTTTAAGAAAATATTTACCTTGATGTCATTACCTTGCACTGACACTAGAGGTCAGTTTAATGGGGGCTTGATAAGAGCAAAACTGCAAATCAAAGTGAATTTTACATTTGGTTATATTCAGTTTTACCAATACTGTACATTTAAAAAGTAAGAATGTCCTGGACCCTTCAGAGAAGTATACTTTCAGATAACTATTGCTGGAAAAGGAAACAGGGATACAATTTGAGTATCCCTTATCTGAAATTTGTGTGACCAGTGAATTTCTGACTCTATTTTTAGATTTTGGAATATTTGTATTATATATTATTGGTTGAACATCTTTAATCCAAACACATGAAATCTGATATGCTCCAATGAGAATTTATTTTGAGCATCATGTAGGTGCTTGATGTGATTTGGCTGTGTCCCCACCCAAATTTCACCTTGAATTGTAGCTCCCACAAACCCCAAGTGTTGTGGGAGAGACCTGGTGGGAGGTAATTGAATCATGGGGGCGAGTCCTCCCTGTGCTTTTCTCATGATAGTGAATAAATCTCACAAACTCTGATGCATTTATAAAGGGGAGTTTCCCTGCACAAGTTCTCTCCACTTGTTTGCCACCATGTGAGACATGCCTTTCACCTTTTGCCATGATTGTGAGGCCTTCCCAGCCATGTGGAAATGTAAATCCATTAAACCTCTTTCTTTTGTAAATGTTCAGTCTTGGATATGTCTTTATGAGCAAAATAAAAAAAGACTAACACAGTAAATTGGTACCAGAAGTGGGGTACTGATGAAAAGATAGCTGCAAATGTGGAATCAACTTTGGAACTGGTTACAGGCAGGGGTTGGAACAGTTTGGAGGGCTCAGAAAAAGACAGGAAAATATCAGAAAGTTTGGAACTTCCCAGAGACTTGTTGAATGGTCTGGACCAAAATGCTGATAATGATGTGAACAACGAAATCCAGGCTGAGGTGGCCTCAGATGGAGATAAGGAACTTGTTGGGAGTGGAGCAAATATGACTGTTGTTATGTTTTAGCAAAATGACTGGTGACATTTTCCCCCTGCCCTAGAGATCTGTGGAACTTTGAACTTGAAAAAGATAATTTAGGTTATCTCGCAAAAGAAATTTCTAAGCAGCAAAGTATTCAAGATACGACTTGAGTGCTATTAAAGGTTTTCAGTTTTATAAGGGGTGCAGAGAATAAAATTGTGGAAAATTTGCAGCCTGACAAGGCAATAGAAAAGAAAATCCCATTTTCTAAGGAGAAATTCCAGCCAGCAGCAAAAATTTGCATAAGTAAGGAGGAGCTGAAGGTTAATCCCCAAGACAATGGGGAAAATGTCTCCAGGGAATGTCAGTGGTTTTCACATCAGCATCTCCCATCACAGGCTTGGAGATCTATAAGGAAAAAAAGGTTTTGTGGCCTGGGCCCAGGGTTCCCACACTGTCTGCAGCCTACAGAATTGGTGCCATGGCTCCCAGCCACTCCAGCCATGGCTGAAAGGGGCCAGTGCAGAGCTCAGGCTGTGGCTTCGGAGGGTGCAAGCCACAAATCTTGGCAGCTTCGACATGGTGTTAAGCCAGAAAGTGAACAGAAGTCAAGAATTGGGGTTTGGAAACCTCCGCCTAGATTTCAGAGGATGTATGGAAATGCTTGGATGTCCAGGAAGTAGTTTGCTGCAGGAGCAGGGCCCTCATGGAGAACCTCTGCTAGGGTAGTGCAGAAGGAAAATGTGGGATCAGAGCCCACACATAGAGTCCCTACTGGGGTATCACCTAGTGGAGCTGTGAGAAGAAGGCCACCATCCTCCAGACCCCACAATGGTAGCTCTACTGACAGCTTGCACTGTCCACCTGGAAGAACCACAGACATGCAATGCCAGCCCATGAAAGCAGACAAGAGGGAGGCTATACCATGCAAAGCCGCAGGAGTGGAACTGTCCAAGGCTGTGGGAGCCCACCTCTTGCATCAGCGTGACCCAGATGTGAGACATGGAGTCAAAGGAGATCATTTTGGAACTTTAAGATTTGACTGCCCTGATAGAATTCAGACTTGCATGGTGCCTGTACCCCCTTTGTTTTGGCCAAATTTTTTCCATTTTGAATGACTGTATTTACCCATACCTGTACCCCCATTGGATCTAGAAGTACCCCCATTGGATCTAGAAGTAACCAACTTTCTTTTGATGTTACAGGCTCATAGGTGGAAGGGACTTGCCTTGTCTCAGATAAGATGGACTGTGGATTTGAGTTAATGCTGAAATGAGCTAAGACTTTAGGAGACTGCTGGGAAGACATGATTGATTTTGAAATGTGAGGACATGATATTTGCAAGGGGCCAGGGGCAGGACGATATGGTTTGGCTGTCTCCCTACCCAAATCTCATCTTGAATTGTAGCTCTCACAATTCCCACGTGTTGTGGGAGGTCCGTGGTCGGAGGTAATTGGATCATGAGGGTGGGTCTTTCCCTTCGTATTCTCATGATAGTGAATAGGTCTCATTAGATCTGGTGCATTTATAAAGGGGAGTTTCCCTGCACAAGTTCTTGCCACTTGTCTGTTGCCATGTGAGATGTACCTTTCACCTTTTGCCATGATTGTGAAGCCTCCCCAGCTACGTGGAACTGTAAGTCCATTAAACTGCTTTCTTTTGTAAGTTGTCCAGGCTTGGCTGTGCCTTTATCAGCAGTGTGAAAATGGACTAATAGAGTGCTCAAAAAGTTTCAGACTTGGGGGCACTCTGAATTTCAGATTTGCAGATTAAAAAGCAGAAGTACTCCATTGTAACGTGAGAGAAGATTTAAAAGTCATTTAAAAAAAGTAAATATAGGCAATATCTGTTTATTTATCCTTGTTATATTTATATTCTCCTTTTAAAAATCTTACATTAGGCTGGGCGCGGTGGCTCACGCTTGTAATCCCAGCACTTTGGGAGGCCGAGGTGGGCGGATCATGAGGTCAGGAGATCGAGACCATGGTGAAACCCTGTCTCTACTAAAAATACAAAAAATTAGCCGGGCGTGGTGGCGGGCGCCTGTAGTCCCAGCTACTCGGAGAGGCTGAGGCAGGAGAATGGCGTGAACCCAGGAGGCGGAGCTTGCAGTGAGCCGAGATTGCGCCACTGCACTCCAGCCTGGGCGACAGAGCGAGACTCCGTCTCAAAAAAAAAAAAAAACTTACATTAATTTATCTTTAAATATACACAATAATATAGTTTACATATTATAAATAATAGTTTTACAAATTAAAATAATTTTTTATCAGAACACATATTATTAAAATATTTTAATATTTTTCTTACACACATTTTAAAATAGTCCTGATATTAATTACTACCATTGCAGCTGTAAAGTAGTACAGTGGTGTGATCTTGACTCACTGCAATGCAAACTCCACATCCCGGATTCAAACAATTCTTGTGCCTCAGCATGCCAAATAGCTAGGATTAGAGGAGTCTACCACCACACCCAGCTAATTTTTTTATAATTTTAGTAGAGACAGGGTTTCACCACCTTGGCCTGGCTGGTCTCAAATCCCTGGCCTCATGTGATCTGCTCACCTCAGCCTCCCAAAGTTCGGGGATTACAGGCATGAGCCACTGTACCCAGCAAAAACAAACAAACAAAAAAAACCACGTATTTTCCTATGTGTTATATTTTGTACACATTTATATGTGTTATATATGAAAATATGTGTTTTTGAAATTATATATGAATCCCTTCTATTACATAAATTATATTTATATATTCTACTATTTATTATGCATTAAAAATATACAATAAATAATTATATGTATATGTGCATAATGAATACAAATCCATTATATATTAATTATATATAATCTTTATATATAATTATTATATTTTAATACATAATATAATACAATATATAAATAATATAATAAATAAATATATAAAATATGAATGAAAACTCATACACACATGCATAATTATTACATATTATAGTGTTAATATATGCTAAATAGTACATTTATTTTACAATTTATTATATAAAATTAAATTTTTACTTTCTATAAAATATATATAATACATAGTAAATTTATTTTACTACTTATATTAAAAATAAAAATTTATTATATACATGTATATAAGTATTTATTATATATTATATTATTGATTGTTGGGCAAGGTAAAGCATGACTTTGTCTCAGTTTGGAATCTAGAGAGTTGGTCACCCTACTTGAAATCGACACTACAATCAGAATAGCTCTTTTTCTCCTCTTTTTGGACTTGGTAATATTCATTCAAATGTCCTAAGAGCAGAATTTTTCACTTTTATAGATATCTATATTTTGTATGTCATTAAGACTTGTGATGGTTAATATATGTATCAATTTGACTTTGTTAAAGGATACCCAGATAGCTGGTAAGACATTATTCCTGGGTGTGTCTGTGTGGGTGTCATCATAAGGAATTAACATTTGAATCAGTAGACTGAGTAAAGAGCTGCTCTCACAGACATGAACAAGTATCATCCTATCTACTGAGGATCCTACTCAACAAAAAGGCCAAGGAAGTGCAAATTCACTCCCTCTTCTTCAGCTGAAACGTCCATCTTCTCCTGCCCTGAGATATCAGTATTCCTGGTTCTCATGCCTTCAGACTCTATTGAATCATATCACAGGTTTGCTGGCTCCAACTTGCAAAATGCAGACAGCGGAGCATCTCAGCTTCCATAATAATGTGAACAAATTCCTATAAAAATCTCTTCTATATTATAAATATATCCTATTTTTTCTGTTTCTCTGAAGAACTCTAGTATAAGACTCTTGAGGCAGAAAATTCTCCAAACATAGTAAGGTTCCAGATGCTAGGCAACCTAAAAAATATTAATAGCATATACTGCAGAAACCATTTTCAGGTTTGGCAAAGAACCATTTATCAGAAGTTCACCAAATTCTTCAGTTTCACTTTTTTATTACTTATTTCAAGTAAAATTCAAGTTAATAATTTTAAATTAAGCATAATATGTAAAACGTTACCATTTTAAATTTGTCTGTATCTAGTCTTTATTTTACTCTGTTTTTTTAATGTATGACATCAGTGAAATGAGAAATATCCGAAATAATGTTTGCTATGTATTTAAACTAATTGTTTCTAACTGAAGGAACTTGGGGCAGGTTTCTTTTTCTTACTTGCACTGTTTGAATTTTTAATAATAAATGTAGATCATAGTTATGATTAAAGTTATGAAAATCAATAACATTAAATAAAAATTTTGAAAAACTCTGCAGTCATAAATGTTGAGAGTTGCTAGAACTAGAAGCTATAAATAGTAATGTTGACATAAATTAAAATATTGTTATCCTTCACTCAGAATCCCACTTGTAGGAATGTAGCCTGCAGAATTTAACAGAAGTACATTTTAAAAATTCAAAACTACATTCACAACCCCATGGTTTGCAAAAGCAAAATACTGGAAAAAATTCCTTCATGTCATTCAACTGGAGAACAAATGTATTAAATATGATAATTTCCTACTCTGGGATACTCTGCAGTCATTAAAGATAATGAAGTAGATCTATGTGTACTGATTTGGAAGACTATGATAGATTAAGGAAAGAAAAAATAGAAGAGGATTAATTTATTAAATATTTCAAGTGTGCTAGAAATTGTTCTACCACTTTACATATATAAATGTGGGTACTTCTTACTGCATTCTGATTAGTTTGATTGATTTTTAACCACCATTTGCAGATGAGCATAGTGAGTCACGGAGGGCTTAACTTATTGCTTGGCCGAAATGCTATAAGCTTTCAGACTCCATTGCTGTTCTTTGTACAATTTGATGTATCACCTTTCACGTTAGGGCTAGTGAATACAGCATAATTCCATTTTTGTACAAGAAAGAAATCGGGGGGCATGTTTAGAAAGACATAGAGACAGAGAAAGATAAATCAAGAGCCAGGTCCATTACATCTACATGAGAATCATTCAGTATTTGCCTCCAGTTGTCCAGATAATTATCTTAACAGGAGGAGAATTTTACTTCTTTCTATAGGATAATTTTTAGTTAGTTTATTTTTACTTTTCTTCAATTTCCAAATGAGACTAAATCATTAAATAAGGATGAAAAATATCTTCTCAGGGGGGTATTACTATCCACCTGAAGTGAAAATTATTAGGTTAGTAGTATAGCAGCTTCTGGCTGATTGATAGATGATGGCAGTATGTGTGTGTGTCTGTGTGTGTGTCACAGTTGGCAAGTAATGCCTTGCTTAATCCTTCAACTATGATGAGTAAGAACAATGTGTATTTTCTTTAGATTTTATTTATAGTGTGTCAGTGTTAGCTCTGAGCATTTTCTATCTCATTTAGATAAGGCCTTAGTGCATAATAGTGAACTACCTCTACCTTCACTCAAATGAACTTCAGAGGAAAGAGTTTTAATGTATTTGCCTTCCTGAAAACAATACTTGATTTTTTCTAAAACATTTCTAGGAATTTTGAAAATATTTTATTGGAATAGGTTTCCCACATTCTACAGAGGTATTTAAAGTTATGGCTCATAATGCATCCCAAACCACTCAAAAAGTCAAAACTTTTTCAGAAGAGCATTGTGCTCATTTATATGACATTGCAAGTTTTCAAAATATAGGTTGTTCTAATCATATAAACTTTCATTTGAGTCCCTAATTAAAAATTTCTTTAAAGAAAAGGCTAATTCAGTGTCAAAAAATAAGAAAGTGATAAAAATGCACCTGCATAAATGATGGGAGAGTATCAAAGGGATACAAGAGCCAATTGAAAGAGCTCACAATGGCCATATCTGGAGCAATTTGTGGAACAAAATAAATAACAGTATTGGTTTTAACCCAAAGTATTAAATAAATATCCATTCATTCATACCGATATGAATACAGATTAAATAAATAATTAGGAGAGAATTTACAAATTTCCCCTGAATAAGAGTTCAAAATATTTTAAGTGGATACTCTTCCTTCAAGGAAATAGAGCATAATTCCTGACCCTTAAATGTGGGCTTTGTAGAGGGACTGCCCTCCAAATAGTACAGTATGTAAAGAGAGAAAACAATAACTACACAATGGAGAAACCTGACAAACACTACCTCAGAAAGATGATCAAGGTCACATCAACCATTTTAAGCCATCTTGAGTACATGTTATCTTTATATGATATAATGAAAATGGCACTTTACATTTGTCATTTCCTCCTCCCTCCCCTCCTGAAAAGCAATAACCCTGGTCTCATCATAAAGAAAACATTAGAAAAATACCACCTAAGCTACATTCTACGAATTATTTGACCAGTATTGCTTCAAATTGTCATGATCATCAAAAATATGGAAAGACTAAAAAACTGTCACAGCCAAGGGCAGTGTGAGGAGACATGACAACTAAATGTAATGTGAAATTGTGGATGGGATCCTAGAATTATAAAAGGAAATTAGGAAGACTAAAAAAAAAACTAAATAAAATATAGACTTTAGTTAATAATGATGTATTGATACTGATTTTGCACAGAATGTACCATATTAATGCAAGGTGTTAATAATAGGAAGAAATGGGTGCAAGGTGTATAATAATTCTACTATCTGTCTCTTTCATATAAATATAAATCAATTCTAAAGTAAAATAGTTTATTCAGTAATAAGAAAATATATATACAGAGAAATTATAATTAATATATAAATTATATTTTATAAATATGTAAATTAAGTTATACATAATATATATAAATTTATATATGTTATACACACACAGACACACATACAAACCTTCAAAATGAAAGTCAGGAAAATCAGACTTCATTCTTGTATTTTTCTTTTGTTTCACAACCTCAGAGCAACCATAAGCCAAGTACTGCCAGACAACCAGTTTTGAAAGAGATTCAACAGCAGAGCTCCAGCTTCAGCTCAGAGCAGGAAAGAACCCTCTGGTTGCAGTTGTGTAGTTTTTCTTTCCAACTCTTTGGATCAAATAATCAAGCAGATGATCATTTGAACCTCAGGGGATGTTGTCACATGCTGGTACAGGCTCACAACTTACCATTAGAAATTATCTTTTTCTAATGGCAATGACACAACAAACTGTGATTCTCATTCAGGAAATGCTTGACTATACTCAAATGTCACCTGAATAAACAACTTGTGGTTATAAACATTGTGATCATTAACATAGTGATTTATACATACAATGTATTGACAAATTGGCAGAAGTAAGAATTTAATGGGTCACTTAATTTGGCTTCAATGATCTATATGCTACTTTAAAACATTTTTTAAAACACTGCTTTTCTCCTTTTAGTTAATATTTAATAAAATTATGTAGCCATGGTAAAAAAGAAAAAGTAACATGGTTGCAAGAGAATGAACTGAAATAAGTAGCAGTGTAATATAGTGGCTCACAGCATGGACTCCAACCACGATCATGCTTGCAAGCCAGCCCTAGCCCTGGTCTCATTAGTCGTAAGACTTTAGGCAACTTACATAACATTTCTGTCTCAGTTTCCTCATCCTTGAAATAGACATAATAGACCATCTCTATTAGTTTGTTGTGAAGATTAAATGAGATTATTAAATGTCTCAGTGCAGTCATTAACTTTATTAATGATTTATTTCATACAAAGATGATTATGCACAAATCATTTATCTATAAGCATCTCTACCCCCTCTCACGCTCACCACACATACATAATTAAGAGAATATGTCTAAAAGGAAGCAGCGTAGTGCAGCATGTTTAATCATTCTTTCATTCAGCAGCTACTGCTAGTTACTGGAGGAGCTCCAAATCCTGTGAGTGACACACACCAATAAAGAGACATATGCAAACACTGTTAAGTGTGTTAATAGGATCATGTTTAGAGCAGAACCAAGGAAGGGACCTGCAGTAGACGGGAGTGATTAGAAAAGACCTCTTGGGGCTGCCAGTTGCAGAGAGCCTCAAAGGACAAGTAGAACTCTAAAGTAGGGAAAGAGGCATTTCACACAAAAGAAGCAAAGATGAGAAAGGGCATGAATGCTCAGGAAATGGGACATAATTTGGTTTGACTGGAAAGTAGAAATACCTATTGGAAAGATGCAAGGGAAGAGGCAGGGAAAGTAGACTTAGGCCGGAAGGCCAAGGGGCACTAAGCAACATTGTGTTTCCATTGTTTCTATTAGGCTATGGGGTGGGGGGCGGGGTAGTTCCTCAAAAGCAAAAGGTATCCCAGCACTTTGTGAGGCCCAGGGGGAGGGATCAGTTGAGGTCAGGAGTCGAGACCAGGCTGACCAACATGATGAAACCCTGTCTCTACCAAAAAATACAAAAATTGGCCACACGTGGTGGCATGCGCCTGTAGTCTCAGTTACTTGGGAGGCTGAGGTGGGAGAATCTCTTGAACCCAGGAGGTGCCTGTCCAGAATTGGTGGGTTCTTGGTCTCGCTGACTTCAAGAATGAAGCTGCGGACCCTCGTGGTGAGTGTTACAGTTCTTAAAGATGGTATGTCCAGAGTTTGTTCCTTCAGATGTTCAGATGTGTCCGGAGTTTCTTCCGTCTGGTGGGTTTGTGGTCTTGCTGACTTCAGGAATGAAGCTGCAGACCTTCGCAGTGAGTGTCACAGCTCTTAAAGGCAGCGTCGGGAGTTGTTTGTTCCTTCCAGTGGGTTTGTGGTCTTGCTGACTTCAGGAATGAAGCTGCAGACCTTCGCGGTGAGTGTCACAGCTCTTAAAGGCGGCGCATCTGGAGTTGTTTGTTCCTTCCAGCAGGTTCGAGGTCTTGCTGGCTTCAGGAGTGAAGCTGCAGACCTTCACAGTGAGTGTTAACAGCTTATAAAGGCAGTGCCGACCCAAAGAGTGAGCAGCAAAAAGATTTATTTCAAAGAGTGAAAGAACAAAGCTTCCACAGCATGGAGGGGGACCCCAGCAGGTGGTTGCTGCTGGCTCAGGCAGCCTGCTTTTACTCCCTTATCTGACCCCACCCACATCCTGCTGATTGGTCCATTTTACAGAGAACTGATGGCCCGTTTTACAGAGAGCTGATTGGTCCATTTTACAGAGAGCTGATTGGTCTATTTTGACAGGATGCTGAATGGTGCATTTACAAACCTTGAGCTAGACACAGAGTGCTGATTGGTGAATTTACAATCCTTTAGCTAGACACAAAAGTTCTCCAAGTCCCCACTAGATTAGCTAGACACAGAGCACTGATTGGTGTGTTTACAAACCTTGAGCTAGACACAGGGTACTGATTGGTGCATTTACAATATTTTAGCTAGACATAAAAGTTCTCTAAGTCCCCACAAGATTAGCTAGACACAGAGCACTGATTGGTGCATTTACAAACCTTTAGCTAGACACAGAATGCTGATTGGTGTGTTTACAATCTTTTAGCTAGACGCAGAGTGCTGATTGGTGCATTTACAATCCTCTAGCTAGACGTAAAAGTTCTCCAAGTCCCCACCAGATTAGCTACATACAGAGTGCTGACTGATGCATCCATAAACCCCGAGCTAGACACAGAGTGCTGATTGGTGTATATACAATCCTCCAGCTAGACATAAAAGTTCTCCAAGTCCCCACTGGACTCAGGAGCCGCTGGCTTCGCCTAGTGGATCCCATGCCAGGGCCACAGGCAGAGCTGCTCGCCAGTCCCACACTGTGCTCCAGCACTCCTCAGCCCTTGGGCAGTCAATGGGACTGGGCGCCTTGGAGCAGGCCGCCTGCGAGCCCATGGGGATGGGGTGTTGGGCATGGCGGGCTGCAAGTCCTGAGTCCTGCTTTAGGCTAAACTTGATTTAACACCTTTAAAATATCTGAAATGGTATATAATCATCATCAAAAATTGGTGACTAGTATCTTTTTATCAAGTACTGAAATAGTGTACTGTTAGGTGTATATTTATAGAGAATAATGTACTGTTATATATTTATAGAGAATAATGATTTATGGAATTATAATTAATAAGTTTAGGATATCAGCACTTTTCAGTTAATTGACAGTAGCCCAAATTCTGTATGTCATTAGTTTCATAAAATACCAATAATTTATATGTGTAGTTTACTGTGAAACAATAGATCAACATAAATTTCTGATTTGTAAGTTATCAAAGAATTAATGAAAAAAGTTTACCACATGGAATTTTTGGCATACAAAAGCCTGTATTGCATTATTCAAAAACAACAGTATTATGAATTTCCTTTAACTTTTACTTTTTAAAGTTTTCCACACAGAAAGTCAGGTAAAGCCATAAAAAGCCTTATTGTTTTATATTAATGCATGTGGCTCATATCATCTGGCTGGCACAAAAAAGGAGATCCCTATTAGGGAGTCAGATCTTTGTTTTGGAGCTTCTGTCTTATACTCTAATAATCAGTGATCTATGTTAAGGCAGTAAATTTCTAGGATTTCAAATTTTTCTGAGTAAAAAAGCAATGAATGCATTTTTTCCCTAAATATACAAGGTTTGTTTTAAGGATCAAATACAATAATATGTACTATAAATGCTAGAAATTATAAATCACCCTTTGAATACATGCAATTATTTCTTCTGAGTTATATATTTTAATTGATATATTTTGG
The DNA here is from genome assembly GCF_009828535.3 of Hylobates moloch. NCBI lineage: Eukaryota > Metazoa > Chordata > Mammalia > Primates > Hylobatidae > Hylobates > Hylobates moloch. The sequence continues at coordinate 49,693,421 of NW_026652280.1, read as the reverse complement.
TTTGGTGTTATGGTATATTAACATTGGGGCACAGTTAATACTGCCAGTACCAGGTGATTTCAGTATTTTGAAAAAGTAGAAAATATTCTGGGCATATAAGAAAATAATTCAACAGAGATATAGACCAATGGAACAGAACAGAGCCCTCAGAAATAATACCACACATCTACAACCATCTGATCTTCGACAAACCTGACAAAAAGAAGAAATGGGGAAAGGATTCCCTATTTAATAAATGGTGCTGGGAAAACTGGCTAGCCATATGTAGAAAGCTGAAACTGGATCACTTCATTACACGTTATACAAAAATTAATTCAAGATGGATTAAAGACTTACATGTTAGACCTAAAACCATAAAAACCCTAGAAGAAAACCTAGGCAATACCATTCAGGACATAGGCATGGGCAAGGACTTCATGACTAAAATACCAAAGCAATGGCAACAAAAGCCAAAATTGACAAATGGGATCTAATTAAACTAAAGAGCTTCTGCACAGCAAAAGAAACTACCATCAGAGTGAACAGGCAATATAGAATGGGAGAAAATTTTTACAATCTGCCTATCTGACAAAGGGCTAATATCCAGAATCTACAAAGAAATCAAACAAATTTACAAGAAAAAACCAACCCCATCACAAAGTGGGCAAAGGATATGAACAGACACTTCTCAAAAGAAGGCATTTATGCAGCCAACAGACACATGAAAAAACGCTCATCATCACTGGCCATCAGAGAAATGCAAATCAAAACCACAATGAGATACCATCTCACACCAGTTAGAATGGCCATCATTAAAAAGTCAGGAAACAACAGGTGCTGGAGAGGATGTGGAGAAATAGGAACACTTTTACACTGTTGGTGGGACTGTAAACTAGTTCAACCATTGTGGAGGACAGTGTGGTGATTCCTCAAGGATCTAGAACTAGAAATACCATTTGACCCAGCCATCCCATTACTGGGTATATACCTGAAGGATTATAAATCATGCTGCTATAAAGACACATGCACATGTATGTTTATTGTGGCACTATTCTCAATAGCAAAGACTAGGAACCAACCCAAATGTCCATCAATGATAGACTGGATTAAGAAAATGTGACACATATCCACCATGGAATACTATGCAACCATAAAAAATGATGAGTTCATGTCCTTTGTAGGAACATGGATGAAGCTGGAAACCATGATTCTGAGCAAACTATCATAAGGACAGAAAACCAAACACTGCATGTTCTCACTCATAGGTGGAAATTGAACAATGAGAACACTTGGACACATGGTGGGGAACAGCACACACCGGGGCCTGTTGTGGGGTGGGGGGAGGGGGGAGGGACAGCACTAGGAAATATACCTAATGTAAATGATGAGTTATTGGGTGCAGCACACAAACATGGCACATGTATACATATGTAACAAACCTGCACGTTGTGCACATGTACCCTAGAACTTAAAGTATAATTAAAAAAAACACACAAAATAATTCTTAATTTTACCTACTTAGACATCCTCAGTAATATTGCAATATTGTGAAAGTAGCCATCAGGTGGCAATAAACTAGCAAATTAAAATTAATTATGACTCAATGGATGTCAACCTGATCAGAAGGAAATGAACTTTGAGATCATAATAATGTTTAGGGGAAAAAATTGTTTCCAGCTACTCTTAAGTACGTTCAATATTAAAGAACTTTCCTTAAAAATTTTAATATGGTAATGATTTGGGCCAAACAGTATTACATACTTACACTTTGTATTTTAATTTTTATTATTTTTTAGAATGTGTATAATATGGAAAGCACTAAACCATTAAATAAAAATGAATTAGAAATGTATAACTAAATACATATATATAACAACCACTTTGCATATTTATCTGCAAACTTATAACATGCAGGTATTTACTCACATCTTAAAATAAAAACATGTACTCATTATCTTGTGAGAATTTGAGAAATGCAGGATTGTTCCTACAGAGAAAATAATAATTAATATCGTTATGATGTCTCTTTGAAAGCTTTTCTAAATTAATGTTGAAATAACTAATATTTAACTATAGGTTATATACTGAGTGTTAGGAATACTAAACTGGTAACAGGATATGTAATGCAGAGTTTGATTTGATATTTTAGATTGCATGTTTATGATCAAAGGATTGTTGATAGAAATGCATTATCTAACTATAAGCAATTATAGTTTACCAAGTCAAATATATTAGTCCATTTATATTGGAGCTAGTAATAAATGAGGAATCTATCACTCTAAATAACTAATACAGCACATGGGCAATTTTAGCACTCAATAATTGAGATTCAGTAAAATCAACTTGCCATTTGGATAGAGATAGATGAACAGCATGGAGTTTATATTTTAATTACTTCAATATCTCACTGACATTAAAATGTTCCTGTTGGCAAAGAACAAGGCTTTATAGTGCATTTGTAGTAGCAATCCATGAGTTGCAGAGCCAATGTTTGGACTGAGTCTAGTTTACAGGAATGAATGCTATAGTACTTTTCAATGAGGAAGCAAAGATTCTTACTTAACTACTTTCCCATCTGCTAGACATTTGCCAAAGTTGAATTATGTATTTTTTGATGAAGAGAGTATCTTCTTTAGAGATTTTACTATTTGAACAGAAAGGGAACAGACACTTCATGTATCAGTTCCTTAGAGAAAACATTGCTAACCATGGAGAGTTGATAAAGTGCCTGTCTTACATTAATCTCACCAAAGGCCTCCTGCGTATACCCCGTGAGCACTCACTGCAGTGTTTTATTTGAGCATTAAACTCATTAATTGTGAAACAATTTGGCAATGATGTTTGACTTGCTATTTGCTATGTATCATGTCAAAATATTAATAAAAGTTTATTACAAAAGTTTTACCATAGAAAATTTTGCATAGACAAGTGTTTGTACAGGATAAATTTACTATATACATTTTTAAAGCATTTCACGATAAAATTAAAGAGACAGAAACAAACAACTCAAGTTATTAAATGGGAAAAAGATACGTAGAGACAGAAGATATGTACTGGCAATAGACAGAAAATGAAATAGTAATATAAAAAGATAACCTCACACATAGTAAGACAAACAAAATCTGGTAAAAGACCATGTTTACACATCATGTTAGAAAAAACTCAGAAGTTTTTATCATGTATTTGGAATCCCATGGTATATATTCTTTTGAGTTTGGCTTCTTTCATGCCTCATAATACTTTTGAGCTGCATCCATGTTGTTGCCTGTGTCAGCAGTACATTCATATTTTTCTGAATAATATCCCATTATATGAGGTACCACAATTTGATTATCTAATCACCAAACGTTGAACCTTGTGACATTTGCAAATTCTAGAAGTTACTTTAAAAATCTGATAAAAACATTCAGATTTTTTCTTATGGACATATGTACAAATACTTATGAATGGGATGGCTGGGTTGAATACTAAATGTATGTTTAACTTTGTAAAAAAACTGCTGAACTGTTTTTCAACTCTTTTCAAAGTGGCTGTGCTATTTTGCATATTATTTGAGCATTAAACAAGAGCAAGTAGGAGAGCAACTGATGCACTGCATACTTGACAATAACAGATATTGTCAGATTTTGTTGTGTTGCATTTATATGTAAAGAACTTGTAGGAAAATCTAATTTTTTGAATTGTTCTGTTTCTTTAGTGACTAAATGCTGTGCTCTTTATGTACTTCTTTGCCATCAGTAACTATTCAGTAGTGAAGTGTCTATTCAAATCTTTTGGTCATTTATTTATTGGGTTGTTGATTTTGTTATTATTGAGTTGTGAGTATTCTTATACTTACAACATGTCTACCTATGTGTTTCATTACATTTCTCCTAGTCTGTGTTTGGTCTTTCCATTTTCTTTTTAGTTTCTTTTAAAGAGGAAAATGTTTACTTTTTACAAAGCTCAATTTATTTTTAAATAATTATTTATAATATTTGAATCCTATATAAAAAAACTTGGCCTAATATAAAGTCACAACTATTTTCCACTTTTTTCCTACAAACTTTATAGTTCAAGTTTTATATTTAGATCTATAATACATTCAGAATTAATACTTATATAGGGTATGAGGTATGAGTCAAAGATTTATTTCTGGCATATGGGTATCCAATTGTCTTAGTGGCATTTTTTGAAAATGGAACCAAAATAAACAAAATGAAAAACGGATCTTTTTTACATTTAATTTTCGTTGCAAGTTAATAGAAATTTAATTTCCAAAACAATCTTCTTTTTGCTCTTATAACTTAAGTCTGAAGAAAGTGTGTGATTTTGTAGTTTTTCTATAATTTCCTTTGTTCTTTGGTAGGAGTGATGCTCCTTCCAGCTTTCTGCACCATAGGCAGAATCAGATGCTCCTCCATGTTTTATTTTCTTTTTCTTTCTTTTTTTTTTTTTTTTTTTTTGAGACAGAGTCTCACTCTGTCGCCCAGGCTGGAGTGCACTGGTGCGATCTCCGCTCACTGCAAGCTCCGCTTCCCAGGTTCATGCCATTCTCCTGCCCCGGCCTCCCCAGTAGCTGGGAGTACAGGCACCCGCCACCATGCCCAGCTAATTTTTTGTATTTTTAGTGGAGACGAGGTTTCACCGTGTTAGCCAGGATGGTCTCTATCTCCTGACCTCGTGACCCGCCCACCTCGGCCTCCCAAAGTGCTGGGATTACAGGCGTGAGCCACCGCGCCCGGCCGTTTTATTTTCTTAATATGTGTTCCTACCTTCCGAAATAATTCCCCTGATCTTCCAGCTTATCAATTTGCTCTTCCACTGTGTCCAATCTGCTATTCACCCTAGTTGTTGAAAATGTTTTAAAGCATTATTTTTATTTTAAGGAATCTGGCTTCTGTTTGGTAATATGAGTTCAATATCATTATTTTTCTGTTTTTCTATGCATGCTTAAAATTTTGTTTTACTAACTTTGGTTCTTGTTATACTCTATTTCATGTGTAGAGTACTCCTTAAATATCTGGTGATTTTATAAATCAATTCAGTTTTAGAGTTAAGGTAGTCTACATAATCATATAAGCTATGACAGGAAGAGAATCAATGCTTGATGTTTATAATATATCCCTTGATATTGAAAGCATTGTCTATGAGCTGGCATTAATATCGCCTCAGAGATTTCTAGAAATGCAGAATCTCAGTCCTTGTCCTAAACCCACCAAAACAGAATATATGTTTTAGCAAATTCCCAGTTGATTCATATACACATTAATGACTGAGAAGTACTGGTCTATGCTATTTTCAAGAAAAGTTGAAAATGGAAGAAATATGTGAAATTTGCAAACTCTTCTTGTAGGTTTATCTCCTAATCTTTTCCTTTTTTTTTTCCTCATTGACTCAGAAATCTATGCAATAACCTCAGTTTAAGGTCACTGAACTTCATAACTCCAGGAAGCAGTATTTATATTTCAGTCTTGGGGTGGTGCTTCAGAAGGTACGTGAAGAACAATGCATTGTAAACTTGTGAAATGTGGAGACACTGAGCTTTTCTGCAGCATTCATTATCTTTACAATAATTAGTGACTTTTATGAGGTGGGAATTGCATCAAGATTGCTGCTGCTTTGATAATCTAATCTAATGATTTGCTCCTTGGCATTCTGTCCCCGTATTCTTCCAACTCCAGCTGCATCATGCCTTTGGAGTTTGCCATCTACATGTTAAGTGTGCTCTTTTGCACATCTTGAGTTATAAATCTTCCTCTTGTATGTGACCATTTCTGCTATTAGTTGTTGATTTCTCTAAGAATTTTCCTTCTCTTAAAAAATAATTAAAATTTTATTTTTTATGTATTTAATGTATTTTTTAAGCTTCACTAATCATGAATTTTGGTTCAAGAGAACTATAGTGTAGCAGGTCCATTTTGAAACCAAATGCAGAACTACATCTTTCCCTTAAATCTTTTCAGAAAAGTCATGCTGATTCTTAACACCTTTAAGGAACAAGGGGAGCATTTGTTTCTAGATTTTTCACGATGATTTTATTTATACATGATTTTTGATGCCCATTAAGTTCATTATTATCTCATTACTGTTCTTGTTTTCTTCTTTTTTACTTCCCCTTCTTTGTCTCTTCCTTTTTTTTTCTTTCAGTACTGATGGATAGATCTAGCTATACTGGTTCCTTTCTGATTATTGTTAATGTCGTCCCGTTACTTGCCTCCATATTTAATATCTCTAATTAGTTATCGCTATATAAGCAATTAGAAATGTGTCAGTTTTCTTTAGGAAAATCTCTAACATTTCCCAGAACTGAGAAGGTGTGTTTATCTCTCTCACTTCCATTATTGATTAATGCTAGATTGATAGAACACATTTCTCTACATTTGCACTTTTGTGACTTGTGGCTTTGCTCTTTTTAAATTAAAAATGGATATTTTTTCAATTTTTTGATAATATTCAATATTCTCAGTGGTTCAGAATAAGAGGAGAGTAAAATTGCCTTATTCTGTCATCTTTAAAACAAAACCTCCATCAGTATCTTTTGAAGAATCACATAAATATATATATATGATACTCACTGAAAAGAGAATAATTGTCTTTATATTCAAACATGGCTGGTAAGACAAAGGAACTAATTTTTTGTGGATTTATTTTTGAAATGCTTTGATTGCTTAACATTAAAATTATAAGATATATTTCTAATTCTTAGGACAACTACAATCGTTTTAATATGCATAATAATTAAAATATTTATATAATTCAATTTACAAATAGTAACTGTAAATTTATTATAGTAATCTAATTGTTTTTGTTTTTATTTTTATTTTTATTTTATTTTATTTTTTTGAGACAGAGTCTTGCTCTGTTGCCCAGGCTGGAGTGCAGTGGCGTGATCTCGGCTCACTGCAAGCTCTGCCTCCCAGGTTCACGCCATTCTTCTGCCTCAGCCTCCTGAGTAGCTGGGACTACAGGTGCCCGCCACGACGCGCAGCTAATTTTTTTTTGTATTTTTAGTAGAGATGGGGTTTCACCATGTTAGCCAGGATGGTCTCGATCTCCTGACCTCATGATCTGCCCATCTCGGCCTCCCAAAATGCTGGGAATACAGGCGTAAGCCGCCGTGCCCGGCCAGTAATCTGATTGTTTTATACTATTGAAATAAAAGCAATTTAGAAGACTCAAATCACATGTGAATGATGTGAATATAAGGTATATAAAAAATAAAGTATTTTCTTCCCTAATAATATCATAAGAGAATGAAAAGAAATGGAAATGGTTTCCTTTTCAGAAAATGAGGATTAACAATATAAAAGTTTAAATAAGTAGCAAGATGAAATAGTATCTTATACCTAGAAACCACTTTCTGATTGTATTTTCTCAAAATATTGATTTTTCTAAGATGAACTAGAATTACAGAACAGTCCTCCCTTAGTATTTGTGGGGAATAAGTTCTAGGACTCCCCCACAGATATCAAAGTCTTCAGATGCTCCATTCTCTGATATAAAATGATATAGTATTTGCATACAACATACACACAATCTCTCATATACTTTAAATTATCTCTAGATGTTGATGGTACCTAATGCAATGTAAATGCTATGCACACAGTTGTTATATTCTATTTTTTCATTCATTTGTATTATTTTTATTGTTACATTGTTATTTTTTATTTTATTTTCTCCAAATTCCACAGATGTGGAACCCATAGATACCAATAGATATGGAGAGAAGACTGTAGTTATTTGCAATTTGTTCATCTAACTTAATACTTCCACTAATAGAGGAATTCACATTTTAAATATGCAATATCACAAAACATTTGTATAAGTATAGAAAATTAATATAAGTATATAAAACTATCAATACAGAGCAAATCAATTTAAATATAAATGCTTTATATGCTTTGACTCTATTAGGTACTATTTTTCAGAACTGCCAAACATATGGATACACTGAAACAGCACTGGGGAATATATAAATGAGTACAGAATTTACGAAGCTCAATTGGCCTTCTTACATCAAATTCATTAAAATGTGTATCTCTATTGGCTGAGAAATGGTCTTCCAGGAATTTAATCACTGGTAAATACAGCTTTATAAAAAGATTTGTCTACAAATACGTTTATTACAGCATTGTTTAGATTACTGGTAAATAGGAAACAAATTATAAATAATTAATTGGTTAATCATTATAGAATACATATAAGATCCTTTTCAACCATTATAATATTATAGAAAGGAAGCATACTTAAATATATTATTAGATTATAAAATGTTTTACTTGTCAGTATCTCATTTTAAAATAAAATTATAAGTTAAAGATATTAATTGAGCACATAAAAAGCACCAGAAACTATCTTTAGTGATAGGGATACAGGTTGTGAAACAATTAATAATGATAATAAAAACAACAATGAAAATGAAATTTTTGCATGCTTTCATATCACATATTTTTGCATTTTTTGAGAAGACAACTATTAATAAAATAATCTAAAGAAGGTATCTATAAACAGATATTGCATTTATAAGGAAGTGAATAATATTATCCCCTTCTCATTTAAGAGAATCTTAACTATGACCAACCTAAATCCGTATTTTCAGCCATACATAGCCACAAAGAAGAAATTTGATATTTTCAGATGGAATGCTTTTTGCAAAATCTATGTAATAAGCTTAAGGGTGAAGGGCATGCCCTCATCTCTCCCTAGTTCCCAATTTCTTGCAAAAACAGCAGGATGGGAGGGTGACCTCTCAAGTACCATTAAAATAAGAGCAACCCTGTAAATACGAAGAGAATGAGGCTAAAAGGGCTTTGGCCTGACAAGTGGTTGAAACATCCAGCCATTAACTTCTGATATCTGGACTGATATGTGAGAAAGGCAAAGTTTTCTCTTGTTTAGGTGCTGTCAGTTCTGCTTTCTGTCAAACAGTCAAACTTCCATGTTAAGAAATTTAACATACAAATTATCTGTTGCAAAACAGGGCATTCCTCAGTTGAAGCACTAAAAGGACACTCTGGCAGAGACCAAAGGAGAGGACATAAGCACTGCATTAAAACTCAACAAGTAAGAACAAATTTTCCCAGAATCCCATCTAGGAGCGTCGGAGCATTTGGACAAGACCTAACACCAAGTATTTCATTGACTCAGGAAAACAGAAATAATTCCATTTTTTATGTTTCATTTTGAAATAATTTTAGTTATGCAAAAATGGTAATGACAGTACAAAGAGTTCCTGTTTATTCTTCACCCAGCTTCTTCTCATGTTAACATCTATGTAACCCTGGTACATTGGTCAAAATTAAGAAATTAATATTGATACAAAACACTGTTACCTAACCACCGACTGTTTTTAAATTTCATTAGTTTTGTTCCCTGCCCAACACTGATGTCTTTTTTCTTTTCTCTCTCTTCTATGATCCTATGCAAAATACCACACTGTCCGTAGCCATAGATCCTTAATCTCTTCCAACTTTTAACATGTTGTCAGTGTTTCCTTGTTTTCATGACCTTGATGCTTTTGAGGAGTACTGGTCAGTTGTTGCGTAAAATGTCCCTCAATTTGGGTTTGTCTGATATTTCCTCATGATTAGATTGGGGTCATGATTTTTGGAAGGACACAAATTGTTATGTACCTTTTTATAGCTTTTTAACAGGGACACATGACATCAACACAGTCTGATGATGTTAATCTTGATCATTTCATAAGGTAATGTCCACTAGGATCATGCACTGTAAAATTACCATTTTTCCTTTTCCATAATCTCTCCATATATAATAAAATTTCAACCGAGAGTCAAAAAGAGGGGAATTAAACGTCACCTAGTAAAAGAAGAGTATTAAAGAATTTGTAAAACTATGTTAAAAGCAGTCACAGTCATTAATAAATAAGCATCTTGAATATAACAGGCATTGCAGTAGATTTCTGAAGATGATTTTCTAGTCTTCCTACATTTTGAGAAGAATTTTCTGTAAGATTTGTTCCTTCTCACATTTGCTAATTTATTCATATCAGTGTGAACTCATAAATATTTATTTTTGCTCAAGTAGTTCAAATCTTGTTCATTGTGATCTCTTTAGCTTGCCATCCATGCTTTTAGGCATGCCCCTTTATGTATGTATGTATTATTTTATCATGTCCTTATTTTTCATTGCTATAAGATGTTTCATTCTTACCTCGTGCTTTTCGGCTCCAGTCCTAGATCCAGCTGTTTTTTTCTTGGAAGCATGGTTATTAAAACTCCTTTTCTTCCATTTTTTTATTTGGTAGAAGTTGTTAGCTTTATGTTTATATTTAAGACTATGATTTATTTTGGGTTTACTTTTGTATAATATGTGAGATATATATTGAGTTTGATTTTTTGTTTATTTGTTTAGTTTTGCTAGTTTCCCTGTCTTAGACTAAAGATATTTCCATTCATTCCTAATTTGCTGAGATTTTTTTAAATCAATGATTGTTTAATTTTGCCAAATCCTTTTTCTTCATCAATTGAAATGTTTGTATGATTATTTTTAGTCTGTTAAAATGGTGAACTATCATAAGAGGACTGACCCATCTGATTTTCAAATGTTGAAGTTGTCTTGCATTCTGCAGATAAACCCAAATGTTTGTCATATACTATTTAGTTTATGTTTTGCTGAATTTGATTTACTAGCATTTACATTTTTATGTTAAAATATTTTGATATAAAATATTTTTAAAAATATAAAATACATTAATATGAAAAAGTTAAAAATATTTGATATTTTAAAATATTTGAATTTTTTTGAAAGTTAAAAAACTTTGGTGTTGAAGATTTATCTGTTTTCATTTGTTTAATTGTATAAGCCTTTTCAAATTTTCTCTTCTTTCTTGAATGTCCTTTTGGAAGTGAATGTATTCAAAGTTTTGGTATATTTCATCCAGCTTCTCAGGTTTACCAGCACGGAGTTGAGTTGTTCATCATATCTCCTTATCATATATTTGCATATTTGGGATCAGTAGTGCTCTTTCTTCTTTCAAATCTGATACCATAAAATACATATTTGTTTATGATGGTGGTGGTGGTTGTGGTAGTGGCCGTGTTGGTATTGTTAATCAGCCTCATTAGATGTCTATCAATTTTATTCCTTTTTTCTAATAATTAGTTTGTTTTTATTAATTTTCTCTATTTCTTTCTGTTGTCAGTTGTATCTATTTCTACTCTAATTTTTATTGTCTTCTTTCTGCTTTCCCTTGGGTTTAATTTGTTCTCCCTTTTCTCATTTTTTAAGGAGAAAGTTTTGGTAAGAAATTGGAAATCTTTCTTGTTTCCTAATCTAAAGCACTTAATGTTATAAATCACTTTTTAAGCACTGATTCACACAGTATGTTTCAATATGCTATGTGTTTATTTTTATTTAATTCAAAGTATTTTGTAGTTTTCATTAGATATCCTTCTTGACCTTGGGTTATTTAAAAGTGTATTGTTTAACTGCCAAATATCTCGGGATATTTCAGGTATTTTTTATTTCTAGTTTAATTATTTTATATTCTGATAAATTATTTCATTGATTTTTATAATTTAATACATACTCAGTTTTCATGGCCCAGAATATATCTTGGTTATGATTACACATACACTTAAAAATAATACATATTCAGCTGCTGTGGGGTACAGTGCTTTATTCACATCAATTCAGCATATTGGTTGATAATCTTATACAATTTATCTATAGCTGTACCTATGTTTTTCCATGTGTTTTATCAGTTGCTCAGAGAGATGTGCTTATGTTTTGAGCTAGGATTATCCATTTGCATGTTTCTTTATCAGATATATTAGCCTTCGTCTAATGTATTTTGAATCTTTCCTGTTAAGTGTATAGAGATTTAATAAGGTTGACCCGTTTATCAGTATGAAATATACCTTAATATTCCTGATAATATTACTTGTCTGTCTTCTTTTTATGACAATATATCTACCCAAGATTTCTTCAATTAGTGCTTGCTTGGTTATCGTTCCCCATCTTTTGCATTTAACATCTCTATGTCTTTATAGTTGAAATGTGTTTCTAGTAGATTGCATACACCTGAGTCTTACATTTTTATTTAATCTCAAGATATGTGTGTTTTAACTAATGTATTTAGAGCATGCTCATTTAAGGTACTTTCTAGCATAGCTATATTGAAATGTAGCATTGATATGGACAGGAGGCAGTAAAACACTGGGTAGAAGAGGGCAGTCTCCAGCAAGAGCCACACCCTCAAGCCTGCACCCACAGCCCAAACTGAGAACATGCATTCCTGTTTTCCCTCACAAATGTTGCCTTTTCCAAAACCACCCTGGCCTGTCCCACCCCCATCCTGTACCCATAAAAGCCCCAGGCCCTCTTTTCCAACAGACAGATCTGACACTTTTCCAAGAGACAGATCTCTCTTTCTGCCACCTCTCTCTTTCTTTTAGGTGAAAGGAATGTTGGCTTGGTTTCCCTTCACAGAGCTTTAGCCCTCATGTGGGACCAGGACAAGGTCCTGGGGCAACTGAAAGAATTGGCCAAGACTCCCAGATTTTCCTAGGGTACCTTTCCTTCCTTCCCTCATGGTTTGAAATGGTTCCTATCTGTTTTATAATGTTAAGGGATTTGCTGCAAGCTGCAGAGGTATTAAGTAGAATGAGTGTTTGCTTCAGCAATCAGATATGCAACTCAGAACAATGTGATTTTCATTTGTTTTTAGAGGTGCCATCCCCACAGCCACCCCAGCAGCCCAGACAGCGGCTCCCTTTCTCATCCCCTCACCTCCCACCTTGGGTGCCAGCGCATGTCTGCCACAAATGTGCACTGTGCCCAATGGCCAAGTGGGGTGGGAGTAAGCTGCACAGGCCCCCAAGCCCCAGGGCAATCTCGGAGGCCAGAGCACCTGTGCAGCCAGCTGGTCAGTGTCTCCCACGTGCCACCCCTCCTGCCACATGCACACCGAGCTTTTCCTCCCCAGGCCAAGGAGTTCAACTCGGTCTGAAACTTGGAGAAGGATACAGTGATTAAAGGAACCCGTTTGGACAGAGCTACAGGTTCTTCCCCCAGAGCCCCCACCACAACTTTTTGCACTATAAGCTTTCTTTTTCCTTTTCTAAGTGAGAGGGTTCTTTTTCTACCTCAGCACTCTGCTTGTGATAAAAAGGCAACAGAGGAGAGACCCCTGCTTGCTGATGACTGCAAATTTGGAAAGCCCTGTCTGGGACTTAATCTAAATGAATCCATGCAACACCCCCCTGAGACAACTTTTTGTCCTAAACTGAATTCTAAACTTCAGATTGCAGCCCTAGAAAGGAAAACCAGATCTCAGGGATTCAAAGCCAGGCAACAGGCAAATGTAAATGGGCAGGACTACTTCCTGCCATTTAAAACCTCACTTCATGAAAGGAGGCCATGCTCCATGGCATAGATAAGGCCAAGGGAACTCAAAAGTTGTCAACACTAGGGAGGATGGAGGCATGATGTTAGTACAGATAATTCCTTTTCTCTAGGCCTTTCCTGCTTTATGGGTACAAGCCGCATTGGCACCCATAGGTGGCACCTGCCAAGGCTGCTGAGACTCAGGGACAAAAAGACAGAAGAGAAAGTGGGGACTCCTGCCTTCCCACTCCCTCACACCCCAAGTTTTCACCGATAGAAGGAAGGGAAATGAGGGACGCCTATTCCCCTGTCTTTCAGAATGGGCAACCAGCTGTCTTCACCACCCCCATTTTATACTCTTCTGAAGTGTATTGAATCACTGAGACTGCTTTGACCCTCAGACTCTGGAGGAAAACTGCTTCATAGTCCTCTGCACAAAGGTTTTGCCAAAGTATGAAAGACTGGCTTGGCCTCAGGATGAAACCATTCATTTCAATGCCATCCAGCAGTTGCACCTTCTCTGCAAACGCAAACACAAATAGTCTGAGGCCCCATATGTAAAGGGCAGTCTAGACCTTTACTGAAAGTGTAGGATTGATCTAGCCCTTCTGCTGGCCATCTCAGGAGAGGCTGCAATGGGCAATCCTAAGGAACTAAAAAAAAAAAAAAAAAAAAAAAACCAGAGGCACCTCTGGTGGGGGAGCCATGTCCCTCCAGCCCTGATCCTCCAAGTCCACCCTGTCCTCCCTATCTAGGTTCTCTCTCTTGCTTGCCCCTTCCTGGAAATCCTCACCCTACGTAAGACCCAGTCTCACTCTTGCCCTTCCAACAGATGCCTGGTGAATTTGACCCCAATGACATCCAAGTCCCTTTTCCTCTACAGGACTTAAGGCAAATTAAGAGGGATCTTGGCAAGTTTTCAGATGACCCTGTCAGATAAATAGAGGATTTTCAGAATCTAACCCAAGTATGTGAACTCTCCTGGAAAGATATTATGTTACTTTTGAATCAGACCCTGAGTAACACTGAGAAGCAGACCTCTCTGCAAGTGGCAAAGAGATTTGGGGATGAGCTTTGTATCATATATAGCATCAGGGAAGGGGCCAAACTTTATCTAACTGGAAGAGAAGCAGCACCAGTGGATGACCCTAAATGGGATCCCAATGATGAGGTGGGAAAATGGAAGAGGAGACAATTTTAAGTGTGCATAATGGAGGGCTTACGTAGGACTAGGACCACACCTCTCAATTATACCAAGCTATCCATGATAAACCAGGAATTGCATGAGAATCCCACTGCCTTCCTGGAAAGGCTAAGAGAGGCCTTGTTAAAGCCCACCTCTCTATCTCCTGATTCAGTTAGGGGACAATTAATCTCAAAGAATAAATGTATTACTCAGGCAGCCCCTGATATTAGGAGGAAGCTGCAGAAACAGGCCCCGGGACCAGATAGTACTTTAGAGAACCTCCTGAAATTGGCAGCTTTGGTCTTGTACAATAGAAATAGACACATAAAAGAGGCAGAAGCTTTAATGGACACCATGCAAATCCTCAAACCCCAGAATTCCCAGGGTGGACCTGTTGACTGATACAGATGTGGCAAGAACAGTTATCACTCTTCTAAAGTTTAACTGCTCCCATACAAGTTTTAATTTCTTTCACCAGGAAGAAACATCTTGGGGTACAATGTTGTTCATATATTTCAGTTCTTATTTTGGTAATCTTTGGCACTAGATTCTTTCCTTGTTTAATACACACTTAACCCATGCATATTTAACCTTGTAAAACTGGGTTTTTTTCCTCTCTTGCCTAGAGGTCATCAAATTCCAAATGGTCAGACAATCAGAGCCTTAGACAATGGCTCCCTTTGCCAGGAACCATTAGGGTAGCTCTCTGGGAGGAATCTGACTGCTATTTTCCCCAAAACAATACCACCTTGTCAGCAGGAAGTAGCTAATAGTGGTTGTCATCCATATTCTAACAGCAGTTAGATGTGCCTTTTTTATAAGGGGGAAAGAGACAAACAGGAGGCAGGGAAATATGGGTAGAATAGGGTGGTCCTCAAAAAGGGCCAAATCCTCAAGCCTGGACTGGTGGCCCAAAGTGAGAACATGCATTCCTGTTTTCTTGCCCAAACGTTGCCTTTTCTAAAACCACCCTAGCCCATCCCGCCCCCCATCCTTTACCTGAAAAAAACCAAGGTCCCACTGACACAGCAGCAGAGTGGCAGAGCAACAGAGGAGAAAAAAGAAGAAGCAGCTGGGTGTCAGAGAGAAGCAGCTTGACTTCAGAAGGATGACCTGATGGTGGGACCTCAGAGAAGAGTTCAGCTGGGGACAGCACAACTCCAAGGGAAGACCAACTTCCCACTCCGTCCCCTTTCTAGCTCCCCATCCTGCTGACAGCCACTTCCACCACTCAGTAAAATCCTTCACATTCAACACCCTTCAATGCTTGGCTTGAGTCTTCCCGGATGCAGGACAAGGACCCAGTGTGGGTGCAAGAGACTGTAACATTGACACATTGACCCTCCACTGTTTGACACTTAAGTCCATGGATGGCAAAGCTAAAAAAGCACACCGTAATACATGTCCTCTTGGGCTCTTGGGTTGCAGGCAACCCGTGGATGCTACTGCAGGCCCACACTGAGTTCTGCTCCTGTGGGTTGCCCAGAAGTGCCCCTCCTGGCCTCTGCACCCACTCACCTGCATGCTCCCTCTCCCACAAGGGGTTGAGAGCTGTGAGCTGAGCAAATGAGCCAAGACTTTTGTGAGTCCCATAAAGGGGTCAAGGGAAGTATCCCATTTCAGCACTTTGCCAGGCATTTTTTTCTTTGTTTCCAACTGTTCTTTGTTTTATCTTCTTTGTCTGCCTTCTCTGGGTTTACATGAGCATTTTTTATTATTCAATTTTCTCTTCTCTGTTGATGTATTAATATTTTCTCTTTTAGAAAACTGTTTAGTGTTTGTCCCTGGTTTACAACATACATTTTAAAATAATCTGTGTCTATACTTCATCAGTAAGGTAAGATCTTTATAAAAATATATTCTTTTTTCCTCTCCCCTCTTTATCATTTTTCATACTTTTCACTTTTACATATGCTATAAACACAAAATATACTGCTATATTTTTTCTTTTAAACAGTTATCAAAGAATAAGCCCTTGGACCCCAAAACCACTAAGCCATAGAGAAGAGTCAAGATGGGAGCTGCTTAGGGCAAACCTGCCTCCCATTCTATTCCTAAAAAAGATAGCTACTAAGATAAAAAAGCTACATACCTCCCTCATGAGGAATTTCCTTGTGGACAAAGGACAGGCAGAACTCAAAGTCATCCATCTGCTCACTGAGATAAACACATATCTGATTGCCTCCTTTGGAAAGGCTAATCAGAAACACAGAAGAATGCAACCATTTGTCTCTCACCGACCTATGACTTGGAAGCCCCCCACAATTTCGCTTCCAGTTGTACTACCTTTTCAGATGGAACCAATTTTCATCTTACATATAATGATTGATGTCTTATGTATTCCTAAAATGTATAAAACCAAGTTGTGCCCTGAACACCTTGGACACATGTCATCAGGACGTCCTCAGGCTGTGTCATGGGCATGCATCTTTAACTTTGGCAAAATAAACTTCCTAAATTGATGGAGATATTTATGGATCACACAGTTATTGCTTAGAAAAATTTTTAAAAATTAAGAAAAATAATCATATTTTATATGATTTCTTTTTCTTTTGTCCAAGGAACTTCCTTCTACTCTTGTAGTAAAAGATATCCTTCTGCTGCCAATAGATTTCCTCAGTTTTTGCTTGTCTGAGAAAATCTTTATTTCTCCATCTTTTATTTTGTTTGTTTTTTCAAAATATTGTCACTGAGTATGCAATTCTGGATTGCAGGCTTTTTTTTCTTAAGCACTTAAACTTGTTACTTTGTCATCTTGCTTGAGTGATTCCTGAACAAGAAGACTGCTGTAAGTTTAAGTTAAGCTTATGTAAACCAAAGGGAAAACCCTAAGCCTCCCAACTGACTGAACAGACACCCTCTTGGCCAAAGGAACCATGCAGTAACCTGAAAAACTGAATTCCTGGCCATGACTGAAAGGCAGGTTAGAGACACCTCATTACACTCCCTTCTTTTTAGAGTTCAGGCACAACTGACAAACATTATGATTAAAATAGAGATCCTAAGTCTGACAAAACAGACTCTCTGTGACAGTAATATATCAAATTATAAACATGACCTAAAGTCATGCAAGGCATGAGTTCAGTCATGCTTTATAAACTATAAAATCTCATAAAGGGTTTTTTTGTTCTTTTTTGTTTTTTGTTTTAATTAGCGTGGTATAATGTGGCTTACTTTTCAACCTGACCCTGGTATAGCATCACATGACAGACAACAGACCCTGAAAGACATTTAAATATGTTACTCCAAAACTTATTTATTTGAAATGCCCTGTAAAGCTGCTTTTTGTGGAAGAAGTTTGCATTTGAATCTGTAGAGAATCTCCATTAATGCGACCAGGCCTTCTCTTTCTAGAGCTTTCTGGGATCTAGGAAAGATTAACTGAGAACCTGAGCTTTTAAGGTCTGAAAAGAGACATTTATCTCTGTTCTCTCTGAGGGTCGTTACTTATGAGGCTTCATCTATATAACAAGTGTCTTGACCCCCACAACTTGCCTTATCTCAACTCAAGCATTCCTTTCTACTGACTTCGTTTTTTGTTTGTTTTTTTTTCTGTTTTTTTTTGTTTGTTTGTTTGTTTGTTTGTTTTGAGATGGAGTCTAGCTCTGTCGCCCAGGCTGGAGTAGTGCAGTGGCATGATCTCAGCTCACTGCAAGCTCCACCTCCCTGGATCATGCCATTCTCCTGCCTCAGCATCCCGAGTAGCTGGGAATACAGGTGCCCGTCACCACGCCCAGCTAATTTTCTGTATTTTTAGTAGAGACGGGGTTTCACTGTGTTAGCCGGGATGGTCTCTATCTGCTGGTCTTGTGATCCACCCACCTGGGCCTCCCAAAGTGCTGGGATTACAGGTGTGAGCCACTGCACCTGGCCGTGACTTCAAGTCTTTAGACAAAAGCTCAACTTTCTCAACTAATTATCAGCTAAATAATCCCCAAACCCACCTTTGACTTGTAAGTTCTCCACTTTGAGATGAGATGTCACACCTTTTCAGGTCCAACCAATCTGTACTTACCACGTATTTATTTATGTCTTTGCCTGTAACTCCTGTCTCCCTAAAATGTATGAAACCTTGGACTGCCTTGGAACCTCTTACTCAAGGCTTTTTGGGTTTGTGTTTTCTCAGGGCCGTAGTAGTGACTCATATTGGCTCAGAATAAACTCCTTTAAAATATTTTACACAGTTAGATTTTTTTTCATTAATACTTGTTTTTCTCTAGGTAATGTGTTTTTCTTTCTTTGTCTGTCTTCAATATTTTCTGTTGTTGATTTTCATCTGGTTGAAGGTGACATGCTTAGGTTTTAGTTTGTTTATTTCTGTTTATTTATGTATTTTTTGAAATTTTCCTTCTTTGGTGTTTTCTGACATTTAAACATATAATTTGAAATACATCAATAATTTAGAAAAAATTTTTGGCCACTATTTCTTAAGCATTTTTTCTGCTCACATTTCTTCTTTTCTGGGGTTCCAATTATACATATATTATACAATTTGATATACATATCTGGAATGTGTTGTTTTTGTCCCACTTTTTTTCATTTTATCTATCAGTTTGTGTAATTTCTGTTGATCTATCTTTAATCTCTCCAATGTTTTTCTCCATGATATTAAATCCTCTAATGATCCTGTCAAAAATGTTCTTTATTTTCAATCTTGTGCAGTTTCTTTGTGTTTGTTTGTTTTTATTTCTAACATTCCCATTTGATTCATTTTTATAGTTTCCTTCTCTCTGATAAAAATACTTCTCTGATGTTGCATGTTGTCTACTTTTTTGTGTTGTAGCTTTTAGCATACTAATCTTGGCTGTTTTAATTTATCTTTCTGATAGTTCACACATTTATATCATCTTTCAGTCTGGTTTGATGAATGCTTTGTCTCTTCAGACTGTGATTTATGTGCCTTGCTTTTTATTCTTGGAAGTCAAATATTTTTTATCAAACAGTAGATACTAAGGTAAAAATCGTTGAAACTTAAAAACAAGTATAGCTTTTCCCTTGCATGGACATTTTTGGGGAAAATTGTATTAATACAGAGAGAAAGTTTCTTGCTTGTCTCCTTTTAGATGAAGATTTTTTGGTTTTATGCAGGGAAGACCATAATGGCCGAGATAGCCTTAAGCTCTCCTCAGTTTGTCTAAACTTTAAACAGCCCTCTTTCTGATTATAGGTCCCTGACTCCCCCATTTTTT
Organism: Hylobates moloch; assembly: GCF_009828535.3. NCBI lineage: Eukaryota > Metazoa > Chordata > Mammalia > Primates > Hylobatidae > Hylobates > Hylobates moloch. The sequence goes on along the minus strand of NW_026652280.1, from coordinate 49,673,735 downwards.
AGAGAATTTACTTTAGAAAACTTGTAGCTGTAAATTCTTTTTTTCTCCTTTGAGATATAAATCTCCTAGACTCTTGCCAGTTTTATAACCCAGGAATGTCTTTTCAAGGATCTAGGAGGCATTTCTTTGAAATGTAACCATCAAAAAAGGTAGAAACTTTATCCCCCAGTTTCTCTTGGAGATTAGGAGCCTAACTTCCATAAGCACCAATTAGCAAACAAAAATAACCCAATCATATTGATCAACCTTCCCTCTAAAGTCCTCCAGAACTTTTCCATTTGCTCATCCAATGTTTAAAAATCCTCCCACCTTTTGTTTCAGTGGAGACAAATTCTTTCTCTCTTGTTTTAATAGTCTTGATAAAGTCTTAATAAATAGCTCTGAATAAAGACTTTCTTGTCATTTTTAACAAGGGTCATAGCAATTTTTTTTGACAACATGGACTATGAGTCTGGGTGGAGTTCTGATAGTGGCAATGTTTTGCTTCCTTAGCCAGAGCTAAGCTTTCTGGAGAAATGTCACTAGGATTTCATGATCATTTCTGTGAGCACCTTGAAAATTTCTTAGGGGAAGAAGTTGCAAAAGTAAATCCCCTATAAATATGGCCCCTAGCAACTTCACATTCTTACACTAATCCACACTTAATATTTAGCAACTTGTTAATCATTTCTTCCTGAATCTTTTCATCAATTTATATGGCATCCAGTGACTGGCTGTCTGACATTATCCTGTGCTCTTAATATGGTTTTCTTTACAGGCATCTCTCTCCCTGCAGATTTCAACATTGTTTTTTGCCCTACAACCTCAGTTCTCCCAAGTGTCCAAAGAAATGCCTGTAGTTCAGCTTGTTCAGCCATTTCCTGTTACAAGGGCTGGAGAGACTCTCTTTCCAACTCTCTACAAATCCAACAAGACATAGAAAATAATATAGATAGAAAATAATATGATGATTTTAAAAACTGAAATTAAAGAAAAGCAAGTACAAATACTGAGGCAACGAAAGGCAATGACTTCAGAAAATAGCTTGTACATCTAGGGTTTAGGGAACAAAAGGAAGAGATTGGAGTTATTAGAATCTAGAACTTTAGGAAAGTGGTCTAAAAGTTACAGGTCTCAGAGCTAGGAGTAGATGGCACTACCCTGCAGGTGCTGTTTTCTGAGCAGCTAAGAGGAGTGCCCATGTGGAGACTGAACCTAGACCTCTCAGGAAAAGGCCCTTGCTCACTAGTGCTAATGCCCGAAAAGGGTTGTTCTGAGGCTAGCTAGAAGTACAGGAAAAAAATGAACAGGAAGCTGAAAAACTGCTGCCATTTTTACTACCTATTCATGGCACTAGGATGAAGCTAAGAGTAGTGAGCAAATATTATGGTCACTCAAACCCTTCAGATTTTCTGTCTCTGTCACTAGCAAAAAAAAAAAAAAAAAAAGAAAAAAGAATCTTCACCTCAGCATCAACAGAGTGTTGACAGATGGGCATTACACAGAAAGAAAATAGTTCAATAATCAGCAAAAAATGTCTTTGTATTACTTTGAAAAGTAGATTTTCTGCTATGCCAAATTATTATTATATATATTAATTTTATATGTATTTAAAATATTTAAAACTGCATCATATTATGTAATGAATATGGCTGTTTTTATTTGCAAAAGTACATGAGAAAGATAAAGAGAGAGAGAAATTACTAGTTCTATTTTAAATGCTGTTTTTTTCTTGCTGCTTAGTTTTATTGTTTGTTTGTTTCACCCTGATAGAGGAGATGTATTAATATTACCACTATAATCCACAAATCTAAAATTTGAAGGCTATTAGAATGACCTATCCACTTCCACAGATGCATTCTCTAAGGGCAGGACTCTCCATGGCATAATAAGGATAGCTTTGAAAAGCATATTATTAGAAATGTAATAACATATTTTCAGTACATCATGTCACATTATGGGCACATTATCCTTCTGCTGTGTGAGTTTGATTCCCATTATCACAAAGAGAAAAAAACAAAGAAAATGAAACGTTAAGAGTTTGCTTTGCTGTAGAACTTATGAGTGATCATTGCTAATGATTTTTAATCAATATTACATGGAAAGGAAAGATAGAAATTGTGTGTATCTATTACTTTTAGATTTTTCTACACACAATGGATTTGGAATGATCATATCTAGAATTACTTTATTAGAATTTTCTTTTTCCCTTATGAATAGTTTGTTCCTATAACAGATCTTTTAAATATTGCTCTATAAAAAGTCATAAACTTTTCCAAAATTAATACTGTGTAAGTCTATGATGGTAGTTAATGTTAAAAAAAAAAAAAAAAGACAACTACACATTTACCCAGGAAACACATAGTTCTTGAGTTGCATAGCCAGGTGGTGCTTTGGTAGCTGCTTTTGCTCAGGACTTTAAGATACTTGTAGATCATTTACAATTTGTTTCATATATAAAGCCAGTCCACACTGTCTTTAAGCCACATCCATGACAAGGTGAGTAATTAGACTGCTAAAAAATGGACATAAAAGGGATACAAATAAGGGATTTTAACCAAAAGTTGTAATATCACAGCTGGAAATCCAACTGTGCTTATATTCATGTATCTGTTTATTATACCTTAAAAATTACCATCTGTGTGAATTCTTATGTTTCTATGTGCAAGTAAACCTGCAGACTAGATGTGCATAAGCCGGCACTTATAATTCAAAGACAAAAACCCAATCAAAAGCAAAACCTCTTAGAATATTTTGTTCTGGTGGTGTTGGTATGGATGAGTAATTCTGCTTGCATTTTACATATATAAGCTTAATTACTTTAAGTTCTGTGAATTAACTTTAGTGACACAACATTAATAGTGAAAGAAAAGACAAATCAGTTTTTTCTCAGTTCAAGTGGAGAAAAGTAAAATAACTTTGAATTATTTTATAAAGTATGGTGAACTTTCTTTTAAACAATATGAGATCTTAGATTTGCTTTTGGAGTTGGGAAGAGTTAAACAGTGATATTCATTGTGTTATATGTGTCATTACACACAATTCATGAATTATAGTATGAAAGAGATAAAAGATTGTATGTAAGTGTGGATGTGTGTAACAATGAAATATCTTTCTTGTATTATAAAAGTCTCGTTCACCGATCTATTACCCAAGAGATTAACTTCTCAGAAATGCAGAGTATATACATACATTTTAAATTCCAAGTAAATGGTAAGTTTAAATGGGTTACAAATGCTAAAATTATTTTAAAATATACATGATAAAATGTGCAATAAAACATAAATTTTGAAATAAAAGAATAAATAAAACTATTTTCACACATATAGAAAAAATGCATGAGTTACAGTTTTAAAATTGCTTTCCAATATATGCTGTTTATTTTAAGATGTATTATTCTACATTGTTGAGTACACAGTAAGCATTCAATACATGCTTCTTGGAATGAAACAAAGTCTTAAAATTGGATATTTTGTGGTCGGGTGTGGTGGCTCACAGCACATTAGGAGGCCGAGGCAGGCAGATTACTTGAGCCAAGGAGTTTAAGACCAGCCTCGGCAACACTGTGAGACCCCATCTCTACAGAAAATTAAAAAAAATTAGCCAGGCTGTAGCGTGGGCCTGTAGTCCCAGCTACTGAGGTGGCTGAGGTGGGAGGATCACTTGAACACAAGAGGTCAAGGTTGCAGTGAGTCCTGATCAGGCCACTGCACTCTAGTCTGGGTAACATAGTAAGACACTGTCTCAAAGATAAAATAAAATCGGATATTTTTACACAAGAACAATAATGAAATTGCAATATCTAATAGGATGTGTTTCAAAAGAGTAAAACTGTTAATATTAGAAAATAATGGTAATTTTATTTCTAGCAGAATGGCTTCGAACCTTCATTTGAAATATTCTCATTGAAAGTTAACTTAGCAGAGAAGTTTATGTTAAGACTGACAGGTGAGGTAGGAGGGGAGGGAGAAGCAATATCTGCTGAAACTTTAAGAAAATTTCAATGCAATACAGTTATATTAATTTATGTATTATCTTCCATATTTTCATAATTACTGCTGTAAAAAACCTTCACTTAGCTTTATTCTTGCTCTGAAATGTTAGAGATAATAGAATTAGAGAAGATCTCTGGCCAGTATACTCAGAAAGTTATAAGAAAGTGGCACATTCATCACATTTATATGATAACTATTGTCACTAAATACTTGATAGCTATTTCATAATCATGGTCAGCCCTGCACTGTGTAATAATGAAACAAATGTTAACAAAATGGTGAATACATTTTCTCATATAGCATATAAATGGATTTTCATTTAATATTAATTTTCGATATCCATTGAAAATAATCAGTGATCACATGGAGTACTAAATTTGAAGTGTTTTTCTCTTATGTTTTGAAAATCAGCTTTAAATAAAGTCTATTGGTTGGGACCAAATTTCCCCACGTATTCTAGTTTTCCTTCTGGGGCAGCATACTCTCTCCTTGTGCCCCAAGTACATAAAATATTAGAGACCCTGTATCACAGACCATTTCTTCCAAAATCAACTGATACCACCTGATTCCTACTCAGTAACTGAAATTTAGTACCTTGCTTTTCTGCCATGTGAAACTAATTAGATATAACCATCCTTGCTATTTTAAAATTATATCTCCAATATCTACATGCATGATATCTTTGTGCCTTTTGTTCTTGTCCTCTGGGTTATATCTCTAAAGCTATGTATCTTCCTGCCACCACTGCCCATATAAAGAGACATGTGTTGCCTTGTTTCAGTTAGTCCCCATTCAAAACTAATCATCTGTTTCCTGTGAAAGACTTTTATGCCATTCTTCTCTTCCCTGCCATTATGAAAAGCAGGAAATGTTCTGTTTAAGTAAAAATAATATATTTTTGAAGAAAAATTGCATAACTCAAATGTCTATTCCCTGTGGAAGTTGTTCAGCTGCAAGATAGCAGAAGTATGGTCCCTGGAAAACCAATGGCTTCAAAAAGTAGGCTAGGCAGAGTGAAGGGCATGGATTTCAAAAGAGAAAGTTTAGGAATTTGAGTATTAGTCATATGGAACTTTAGATTAGACATACTTTTGGATGATGATTTTAATGTTATAGCTTGTTTTAATTCTTATACTTTAACTCAATATACAGAGAAAAACCTACTCATTTTAAGAATTATGTATTGACAAATTATAGTATGTATGTTTACGGGGTACAAAGTGTGTTATGACTTTGAAATACATGTGGAAATATTAAACTAATTACATTAACATATCATCACCTCAAATATTTAATATTTTTATGAGAACACTAGAAGTTTACTCTCTGTGATATTGAAATGTACAGAACACAATTCTTAGCAATATTCACCATTGGTAATAGCCATTCTAATATATGTGAGGTGACATCTCATTGTAGTTTCAATTTACATTTCCCTGATTATTAATAAGGATGAGCACTTCAGTTTTTCACGTATCTGCCATTGAGCTTTTATCCTGTTTTCTTCCAGTACCTTTAAAGTTAAAAGTCTCACATGTAAACTTTTAATCCATTTTGAGTTAATTCTTGTATATGGTGACAGAAGAGGGTCCAATTAAAGAGACTGTCTTTTCTGCATTATATGTTCTTGGCATCTCTGTCTAAAATCAATGGATTGTAATTTTGTGGCTTTATTTCTGGGTTCGCTATGCTATTCCATTGGTCAATGTGTCTGTTTTAATGTTAGTAGCATGCTGTTTAGATTATCTTGGTTTTGTAATATGTTTTCAAGTCAGATAAGTTGATGCCCCAAGCTTTGTTCTTTTGACACAAGATTGGTTCAGATACTAGGGGTCTTTTGTGGTTCTATATAAATTTTAGAGTTGTTTTTCTCCATTCCTGTTAAAAATGACCATGGAATTCTGAATGAGATTATATTCAATCTATAAATTGCTTTGGGTATTATAAATACTTTACATATATATATTATACTTTAAGTTCTGGGATACATGTGCAGAACATGCAGATTTGTTACATAGGTATACATGTGCCATGGTGGTTTGCTGCACCCATCAACTCGTCATCTACATTAGGCATTTCTCCTAATGCTATCCCTCCACTAGCCCCCCACCTCCCAAAAGGCCCCATTGTGTGATGTTCCCTTCCCTGTGTCCATGTGTTCTCATTGTTCAACTCTCACTTACGAGTGAGAACATGCAGTGTTTGGTTTTCTGTTCCTGTGTTAGTTTGCTGAGAATGATGGTTTCCAGCTTCATCCATGTCCCTGCAAAGGACATGAACTCATCCTTTTTTACGGCTGCACAGTATTCAACTTTTCACTGTTGAGGGTGGTGTTAGCTGTGGACTTCTCATGTATAGCCTTTATTGTATTGAGGACTATTTCTTTTATACTTCATTTGTTGAGTGTTTTTATTATGAAAGATGTTGAATTTTGTCAAATGCTTGATTTTCAAGATGACAACATAATTGTCTGGAAGCTGTAATGGAAAGCAAAGAGTAGATAAACTAATGGTCACTCAAGGATGCACATTTTGTAATCTCCAGGGTCTGTGAATACATCATCTTAGAAGACTAAATTGACTTTGCAGATGTACTAATTAAGGTTATTGAAATGGTAAGTTTTCCCAGATTATCACGGTGGGCCAAGTCACAGAGGTCCTCATAAGAGGTAGACAGGAGCGTCAGAGCCTATGAAGGAGCTATGATAACAGAAGCAAAGGTCAGAGTGATGAAGCCAGAGTGAAGAAGTGGTGGTGAGTTAAGGAGGTCAAATTGGTCTTCTAACAAATAATCACATTTGTCTATGGAGTCTTAGAGGCAAGGGGGGAGGGGTGCTGTTAAATGGGACATCCAAAACTCTCAGATTTTCTTCTTATTACCCAACTACGAAAAACTCTGGGACTTTCTCTTCATATCTGCCAGTAGAGAGCATAAAAAATAAAAGAGGAAATGATAAAATAAGCAATGCATAGTTGCCAGAATCTGAGGAGCATAGCCTTAGCGTCTAAGTTTCCAAAGCATCAACTTAACCTTAACATTTGAGTTTAAAAAGGAAAATTAAGAGATTTTGTGGATTTGGGGAGAAAAAAGCATGCTTGAAGAATGGCATGTCATATTGAGTCTTGTATGTGGGCAGCCTCTAGAAGCTGGAAAAAAAGGAAATAGACGCTCTCCTTGAGCCTCAAGAAGGGATCCAGACTTGCCAACCCCTTTTTAGACTTCTGACCTTCAAAACTACAAGATAATAACTTTGGGTTGGTTTAAACCGCTAATTTTGTCATGATTCATCATAACAGCAGTAAGAAACTAATATAGCCCCACATCCAAACACAATGGAAAATAATGTGAGGGAGAAAACAGCAACCACCTGCAAAAGAGGTATTGAGCTTCAGTGAGAGCTAGTTTTCAGTTAGAGCAAGAATATGAAAGTTGAGGTTATAGGGCACGTGGGGAGAATGTTCGGAAAATATTTCAGGAGCTTGGAAAGAAAGGGAGATGAGCTCACAAGGATATACAGACCTTTATAGGAGAAATAACTCTGGTGGAAGAGAGATGAACTGGAGCCCTGGGCCTCTAATAATTTCTCACAAAATGAAGAGTAGAGGGTAAATGAGACTAGTATTGAGGGTCACAAGACACTGAGTGGTGGTGAGTTACGGAAGGCAAATTGGCCTTCTGAAAAATAATCACATTTGTCTATGGAGCCTTAGACACAAAGGGAGGGTGCTGTTAAGTGGGACATCCAAAACTCTCAGGTTTTCTTATTATTATTCAACTATGAAAACTTCTTGGACTTTCTCTTCATACCTGCCAGAAGAGGGCATAAAAAATAAAAGAGGAAATAATGAAATAAGCAATGCGTAGATGCCAGAATCTGAGGAGCATAATCTTAGCATCTGAATTTCCAAAGCATCAACTTAACCTTAACATTTGAGTTTAAAAACGAGAATTAAGAGATTTTGTGGGTTTGGGGAGAAAAAGGTTTGCTTGAAGAATGGCATGTCGTATTGAGTCTTGTAAGAAGAAGTGATAGGTATTTCACATTTGTATTAAATGTATCTGTCTGAATTTAGGAGAGAAAAAAATTATATGAGGTGTTTTCCATAAGGATGATATGAAATGATAATTATCCATAGCAATGAGAAACTATGCTTTTTCCTTTCTACCTTTAGAGTCAGAACTTTGGTAAAAGTTGAGGTGTTTCTCCTTGACTTTTTGGAAACTTTGTTTCTTATATGTATTTTTGTAGGGTAAAACACTAAGAAGTATAGATCATTCAAATAAAACATAGTGTTAAAAGAGCTTTAAGTGGCCGGGCATGGTGGCTCAAGCCTGTAATCCCAGCACTTTGGGAAGCCAAGGTGGGCGGATCACACGAGGTCGGGAGTTCGAGACCCGCCTGACCAACATGGAGAAGCCCCGTCTCTACTAAAAATACAAAATTAGCTGGGCGTGATGGTGCAGGCCTGTAATCCCAGCTACAGGGGATGCTGAGGCAGGAGAATCACTTGAACCTAGGAAGCAGAGGTTGCTGTGAGCCAAGATTGCGCAATTGCACTCCAGCCTGGGTAACAAGAGCAAAACTCCGTCTCAAAAAAAAAAAAAAAAAAAAAAAAAGAGAGAGCTTTAAGTAAAAAATCAAATGGGTTAAAGTAAAATTGCACTTTTTACAATAGTGATGAAACAAGAAAAATTATGTCTGATGATTTCTCATATTCTTTTCTATTGAAAAATGAATGTCTTATTTTACTGTGTGCTTTCAGGACAATATGTTAGTCCATAAATTTTGCAGAAGATGAATCCATAGGAAATTATCAGAGCAGCAATATAAGTCCCAAAACCTAAATTCAACAGCAGTTGTACATGTATTAGTTCAGTGAGCAGTACTGGATTTTCACAAACATGCTGACTTACGATGACCAAAATGAGAAATGAATAACCTGCAATGGAGCCTGAATAGCAATAAGTGGAAGTCGGCAGATGGTGTGTGAATATCACACTGGTGCTGGAAAATAGCAGAACAGACAGCCATGCTTACTATGATGACAGATTGACTGACTGGAAAAAGCCTGAATGCACTCGTGGCGTTTTCCCTAGTGTTTTAATTGGAGACATAATAGTTCAAAGTAAACTCCATATCAGTTAGAACTGATAAGTCAAATTCAACTTAGTGTAGGCTTGGTGTATCTGTTCAATCTTTTTTTTCTGTGAAGGAATCTACATATTGACTAATTAGCAGAGAAAAATGAGTTATGTTTCCATTATTAACAGATACTAATGGTTTTAGAGGACATTCTTTGAAATAAAACAAAGTGTCCACAGAAGAGCAAGAACATTATACTACTTACTCTATATGATGTACTGCTTATGATAAAATGTGATGTTTAATTATTTTCAAAGAAATTATAGCCACTGAGGTTATTTACAGAAAAGCATAGCTCACCTCTACCTTAATTCAAAAGGTTGTATAATATCATCAAAACAGTATCTATCTTTATAGTTAATGAAGTGTCAATTTGTCTATAAATTTGTAGGTGAGTCAAAGGTAAATTAAGAAATGTAGGCTTCCCAGGTAAGTACCCATCATGGTGCTTGAATTTAAATAATCAGTGACAAAACAACATATATTAGGAACTTGAGGAAACACTTATTTAAGGAATACATTAATAAGATGATTTGGAGATATGATATTCAGAGATGGAAACAATCTCTCTTAAGAGTTTTGAAATATTGTCATTTATATTCAAAACTATTATTCAAATAATTGTGAAAGAATTTTTTGGCATTATACATTTATTGTTCAAGGTCTTTTCTGAACTACATATATGAACAAACTAAAAAAAATGAGAAAAACAGATCTTCAAATATGATCAGATTAAGTTAGTAGAATGTCAATATTATATATAATGTGTTGTTGACAGTGTATGATCTTGCCCATATGAGAAGTAGTAACCAAGTTACTGCTCTTCAGCTTCTTGATCTATTCACAAGTCACAGAAATAATTATTTTCAATAATTATGTTCTAATTTACTTTGATATATATATTTAATAAAATTTAAAAAATATTTTTAAAGAAAATCATATAATCAAACCCTAAATGAGTTTTAAAAATCCTTTATCTCATAATCAATGGCTAATCTGGTATTTTTTATTCCTTTGAAGAGTGTGCACAGTGCTTCAAATTTCAGCAAAAAAACGTGTTGAGTTTACTGTTCTACTGGGAAAAATATGGTTTTGAAAAGTTTTGAGATTAACAAGATTTTCATCTTTCAATGTGAAAAATATGAAATCTAGTTCATAACAAGCAATATATATTAAATTGACTAGTTTCTTTGACTAGTGTGTTGTTCATCATTTTTCTGGATCCCAAATACTGAATTATGTGCTCATAGGCTTGGATAAATCAACAAAATCAATTTAGAAATATGATAAAGATATGTAGTAGTTGACCATAACTCCTTGATATGGTCTGGTGCTGTATCCCCACTCAAATCTCACCTTGAATTGTAATAATCCCAACAAGTTAAAGGTGGGACAGGGTGGAGATAATTTAATCATGGGGGCAGTTTTCCCCATGCTATTCTTGTGGTAGTGAGTGAATTCTCACGAGATCTGATGGTTTTATAAGGGGCTTCCCCCTTTGCTCGGTACTTCTCTCTCCTATTGCCATGTGAAGAGCACCGTGATTGTAAGTCTCCTGAGGCCTCCTCAACCTGCAGAACTATGAGCAAATTAAACTTGTTTTCTTTATAAACTACCGAGTCTAAGGTATTTCTTCATAGCAGCATGATAACAGACTAATACACTGGTCTTTCTGTTTCTAAAGACCTTTTTATCTGCAATCTGTAGATAACATCCAATATACTTGAACCGGCTAGGAAAGAGCTGCCTTTTTTTGTTTGTTTGTTTTTGAAATTTAGAAAGAGAAAGTTCAAAAAAGCAAATTTAAAAAAGAAAAAGAATTAACTTTACAGAGCAACAAGAATCAAAGTAGTATGAACTGCTCACTATTTACTCGTGGAGAGATAAAACTTGTAACCAAATATGCTTGTCATCTTATCACCCTTACAGTTTAAAAAAAGTATGTTTTGCCAACAGTACCTCCTGTAGAATCCATCTGTCCAATTGTCTTTCTATGAGTTGCAGTTTCCAAAAGATGTTCATCTGTGTCATTTTACTAACTGAATAATCATAATTAAGGCAGCAGCTACATGCATTTTAGTTAATTTTAAAGCAATATCTGGTATCACTTAGCTTTTATGTACTTGGGACATGTCTTATAAAGAATCAGTGCAATAAAATACTCAAAGCTTTCCCAGATAGAAAGAGTGGTCAGATTAATTACCATAAAGATGTGCTCAAGGTGAAGTGGAGGAATGTCTCTTTTGATTATAAGACTTTTAAAGTAGCAATGAGATCAAGGAAATATCCTCTAAACTGAAATCAAGTGAGTAAAGTTTCAGAGGAGTAGAGAGAGATGCCTTTCAGGAAATACCTCAGAATTGACTATCAATCAATTCTCAAATCACAAGTAGTTTCTATCTTCTTTAAATAGAAAAGGCAATTTTAAAAAAAGGAAAAGAAATGGAGGAAATGGAAAGGGGAATGAAGAAGTAATACTATATCAAGTATTTTGTAAAATATATCATATTATTATATCTTTAGTAAATTTTGTCTTCACTGAATAAAAATAAACCTTAATATAAAATATAAAATATATTGGGTCACACTTTGATTATACATATATATAATATTTTACATATATAGATATGAACTAGGAGAGCTAGTTTCTTCCCTTGTATTAGGAAGATAAATTTAGAGATGATTTTTTAACATATTTAATGAGCTCTAGTCAAGAACACCAAAAAACAGAATATACAGGGAAACAGGATGCAGAATGACCCCTGCTGAATGAGGAATAAACTTCATTTGCCTGATGTTCAGGTGGGTCCCAGGGAGGCACAGGAGTGACAAGGGTGACAAATTGTGGCTCTTCATCTAAGTGTATGGAAATGCTTCGGTATTCTTACAACTGGTGCTCTCAGTTAAATTCAGGACTGAGAAAATGTTTATGTTCTTCTCCACTTGAAGAAATGTCCATATGTAAACCTTGGGACTTGCTTTCCAGGAGTCATGTTTTTGGCTATCTGAGAAACGCAGTGTGCTCTAAACAGGAATAAATACAGAGAAAGTAGATAATGATAAATTCATGATTCATGCCCATTCTTGTTTATAGTTGTTCCTGTAGCTCAACTGCATTCCTACCTTTCTTTGGGGTTTCCTTATTGACTCTCTCCTTCAGTCACATAATATATGCAAATGTCCTTTCAGAATGAGGACAAACTAGAGCTAAGGAGACTGGCTAAAGTATATTTGTTAGAAGAGAGGATGAGGCCAGGCACGGTTGCTTACGCCTGTAATCCCAGCACTTTGGGAGGCTGAGGTGGGCAGATCACGAGGACCAGAGATCGTGACCATCCTGGCTAACACGGTGAAACCCCGTCTCTACTAAAAACACAAAAAAATTATCCAGGCGTGGTGGCACGTGCCTGTAGTCCCAGCTACTCGGGAGGCTGAGGCAGGAGAATCGCTTGAACCTGGGAGGCGGAGGTTACAGTGAGCCAAGATCATGCCACTGCACTCTAGCCTGGGCGACAGAACGAGACTCTGTCTCAAACAAAAAAAAAAAAAAGAGGATGATCACAAAGTAGTCTTAGGTAAATGAATAAGTGAATAGGCTAGCAGCATTTGAAACAAAGAAAAGGAGGATATACTGAAGTTATTTTGAACATGGAAGCAGAAGAGCTCCCCACCAAATAGATATCAGGGAAGGAGCTGAGCAGATATTAATATTTGCTTGGTCACCAAAAGAACAATGAGATACAAAAGCACTTGCTTTATTACAGAAAAAAGTCTTTGGAGTAGTTAAGAAATACAATTATATTAAAACAGGATAACACCAGTTTTGAAAAAGAACAAGAAAAAGGTGTGGTACAATTAAGTCAGAGGTAATAATATAGATATAATGCATAAACCAATTTCTTGTATTGCTTAAAACTAATCAAAATTGCACATGTATTTGAGTAATCAAATAAACAAATTATTTGGTTTTAAAGGTAAGAGTATGGACAGAAAGAAAAAAGATTGTTTACTTTTCTAATGAAGCATTTTAATATCCTAAGGAGCCAACAGTTCATGGGAGAGTGAAAAGGAATTTTGCAAGAGCTCTTACCTCAGATCTTATAAACATTTTGAGTGTGTGAGGCATATGTGATATTTTTAATGTTTTTTTAATAGATTTTTAATAGATTTTAATTAATTTTTAATAGATTTCATAAAATGTAATCATTGGGTGGAGTGCAGTGGCTCATTCCTGTAATCTCAGAACTTTGGGAGGCCGAGGTGGGCAGATCACCTGAAGTAGGAGTTCAAGACCAGCCTGGCCAACATGGTGAAAACTCGTCTCTACTAAAAATACAAAAAATTGGCCAGCTGTGGTGGTGTGTGCCTGTATTCCCAGCTACTCGGGAAGCTGAGGCACAAGAATCACTTGAACCAAGGAGGCGGAGGTTGTAGTGAGCCAAGATAATGCCACTGCACTGCAGCCTGGGCGACAGCGTGAGGCTCCATCATACACACACACACAAAAAACAAATAAAATGTAATCATTTCTATTAGGGACAAAGAATAGCAAAGTAAGTGCAAGTGTCCCCACATTCTCAAATCAAGTGCTGGATCACTTAAGTAGTATACCCTCAAAGAATATAAAGAACAATTTGACATGTATTAATTAGCTTATTAATCACCTCTTATCTTCTTTACAACAAAGTTAAAGATGCTATAAGGAGAAAAAAATAAGTCATTAGAGAATTGTTGTGGTGTTATATGTTTCTGTGCAATCTATGTCTATGTGATAAAGAGGTTTCCCTTCACCTTATTACAAGTGAGTATGAGTAGGGCATGCACATAAATCATCCAGAAAGCTCGGCATGTGGGGCCAGGAATAATTTGGGGGAAATGAAGAAACATCTAAAGGGAAGAGGTTCTGGCAGGGTTAGTCTCTGTCTAGCTACTTAACAAGGACAGGGCTACAGTGGGAATGGCTAAAGGCCCTTCCAGATTTTGCTGGGACAAGAATCCAGTTTATTATACAGAACAGTTAAATGGAAGATATGAATGGAGCAAGGGTTGTGGGAAGGGGTACAGAGTCCCATTCCCTTTCTGGGAGCACCACCGACCCACTGCCTCAGTGTTCACCAATCTGGAAGCTATCTGAACTTCATCTTTTAGTATTTTTAAATGGAGGTTTATTACATAGGCATGATTGATCAAATAATTGAACATTGCTGATTAACTTAATCTCCACCTCTTTCCCACTTCCCACAGACCAGGGAGTAGGGCTAAAACTTCCAAGCTTCTAATCAAAGTTTGGTCTTTTCCTCCAACCAATCCATTCTGATACTATCAAAGGCCCACCAGGAATCACCCTCATTAGAACAAAAAATTCTCCTGTCACTGTTACTACTCAGAGAATACCAAGGGCTTTAAGAGTCTTCTGCCAGGACTCAAAGACCATTTAAAAAAAATATCATAAGTACTATAACTACTATAAATCAAATCTTTGATTTAAAATAATCCTACAAATAACCCATGTTCCAAGAGGGATTTTGAGGGGATTTGTATTAGATAAACAAAGAAAAAATGACTACAATATTACATAAAATTTAAAAGCTATAAAAATATCTCAAATAATGAGTAGGAATATAACCCCAATACATTTTTCAGAGAGTTAATATATATTTGCTATTAAACACACAGAAAAAGGAAAATAAGACAGGGAAATTAATGTCAAATCTTAAACATGATGAGCAAATCTTAAAAAAATAATTTTAGCAAGTCAACTTTACTACTCTGATGACAGAAAAACATCATGACCCAAAATGGTTTATTCTCGGACCATGGGGGTGGTTCATTATTAGAAAGTTGATTAATGTAAATTTCCAAATCAATTCTATAGAAACCAAGTAGATAGAACTCTTTCAATGTGTGTAATAACACTTTTTGATAACAGTTAAAAACATTTTATATAAATGTCTTTGAAAACTAACATTAGACTTATTAAACTGGATAAAGAGCACAAAAAATCTACAACAAACTAAATACTCAATGGTGAAAAATAAAAAGCATTTATTTTAGTTTTAGAACCAGGACGACGCAGGTAGCTACTACCATTTCATTCAACATTGAACAACAGTTATAGGTCATAAGTTAAGGGCTAAAAACCATCAGTATCGAAAAGGAAGAAGCCAAAAGTGTCACAATTTGCATATGGTTTGATCTGTATAAAAATCATTAAAATATCTACAGAAAAGAAATAAGAAAAAAATGAGTTATTTCACCAATATTTCTAGCATAAAATCAACATTAAAAGTCATTTATTGATCAGGTGCAGAGTCTCATGTCTGTAATCCCACCTACTGGGGAGGCTGAGGCAAGAAGGTTGTATGAGCCCAGCAGCTGAAGACCAAGCTGGGCAACATAGTGAGACCCTGTCTGAACAAATAAAAAAGTAAAAATAAAAAGTTGTTTATTGCATTTCTATACACAAAATTAAAAAAAATTAAAATCCCATTTATGTAGTGACAGAAACATAATGCACATGAAAATAAGTAAAATACAATTTATGACTATTAAGGAGAAAAAATTATCTTTTTTGAAAGTATTCAATAAGAATAAATGAAATATTATATCGACATTGACAGGTAGAAAATTTCAATTATTAAAAAATATCATTTCTGACATATTGTTATAAGGATTTTCTTTTTTTTCTTTTTTTTTTTTTTTGAGACAGAGTCTCCCTCTGTCGCCCAGGATGGAGTGCAGCGGCGCAATCTCGGCTCACTGCAAGCTCTGCCTCCCAGGTTCACGTCATTCTCCTGCCTCAGCCTCCCAAGAAGCTGGGACTACAGGCGCCTGCCACCATGCCCAGCTAATTTTTTGTATTTTTAGTAGAGACAGGGTTTCACCATGTTAGCCAGGATGGTCTCAATCTCCTGAACTCATGATCCACCCACTTTGGCCTCCCAAAATGCTGGGATTACAGGCGTGAGCCACTGCGCCCAGCCAGGATTTTCTTATAAATTGATTAATTAATTCTAAAAGTTATATGAACAAGCAGAAGATTAATAAGGGCCAAGTTGATTTAAAAAAAATTATTTGAGAGGGTCTGCCTAGAAAGACTGCCTTGGAAATTATGAAAATTAAGATAGTGTGCCACTGAATGTGCAGAAACAATTAACCAATAGAATATTTAAAGCCAGAAACAGACTTGTGTTTGAAAATCTGACATTTAATACATGGGTAAATACAACTCAGTGATGGAAAGAATAAAAAGAATGGATTATATAAGAAATGTGGTTGGAACTGGTTAATTATAAGGAATAAAAAGAGAGAGATTTTGAATGTGTTTCTACCAAGTAAATAATAACAAAAACATCAATTTCAAGAGGGCTAAGGAATTAAATGAAAAATAAATAATTGTACTGTGTAAATAAAATGAAAGGATAAATTATATTATAGAGTCTCTTTAGAGGGAACATTTATTCAAAAAGACACAAAAATTATAAACCACAAATAAAGAGACTGATTAATTTGACTACATAAATAATGAGGCTTACAATTTATCAAAAGACACAAAAGTGAAAATCAATATTGTGTAATAAGAAAGTGAGAGGCCAGGTGAGGTGGCTCACGCCTGTAATCCCAGCCCTTTGAAAAGCCAAGGCGGGAAGATCACTGGAGGTCAGGAGTTTGAGACCAACCTGGACAACATGGTGAAACCCCGTCTGTACCAAAAATACAAAAAAAATTTAGCCCATCGTGGTGGCATGGGCCTGTAATCCCAGCTACTCAGGGGACTGAAGCAGGGAATTCCTTGATCCCGGGAGGTGGAGGTTGCAGTGAGCTAGGATGGTCCACTGCACTCCAGCCTGGATGACAGAGCTAGATTCCATTAGCTCAAAACCAACAAACAGACAAAAAAGAAAAAAAGAAAAAGAAAATAAAAGAAAACAAAATGTGAGACATACTACCGATACTTAATCTAAGGATTTTTAATTTTTTAATTGGCATATAATCATATATATTTGGGGGGCACATAGTGATTAGATCAGCGTAATTAGCAAAACTATCGTCTCAAACAGTTGTTTCTTGGTGTGAGGAATATTCAATATCTTCCTTCTAGCTATTTGAAACTATATATTATTGTTAACAATAGTCATCCTATTGTGGTATAGAGCACTAGAATTTATAGCTCCTATCTAGCTGTGATTTTGTATCCTTCAACAAATCTCTCCCCATCCTTCCTTCCTCCTATCCTTCTCAGCCTCTAGTATTTTTGTTTTACTTTTTACTTCTATGATATCAACATTTTTAGCTTCCACATGTGAGTGAGGAAATGTGATATTTGTCTTTCTGTGCTTGGCTTATTTAACTAATATAATTTCATCCAGTTTTATCCATGTTTCCACAAATGACAGGATTTCATTTGTTTTTATGGCTAAATAGTATTCCTTTGTGTGTATATTCCAACTACATTTTCTTTTTCTATTCATCTGTTGTTGGACACCTAGGTTGATCCCATATTCTGGCTATTGTTATAGTGCTGCAATAAACATTAAGGTGTAAATATCTTTTTGATACACTGATTTTCTTTTTTTAACTTTGGATAAATGCACAGTGGTGGAATTACTGGATCACATCATAGTTTTGTGTAGTTTTTTGAGAAATCTCCATATCATTCTATACAGTGACTGTACACGTTTATTTCTACCAACAGTATGTAAGGGTTCTGTTCTTTGTGAATTCTCATCAGCATTTTTTTTTTTTTTTTTTTTTTTTTTTTGAGACAGCGTCTCGCTCTGTCGCCCAGGCTGGAGTGCAGTGGCGCCATCTGGGCTCACTGCAACCTCCACCTCCCAGGTTCATGCCATTCTCCTGCCTCAGCCTCCCGAGTAGCTGGAACTACAGGCATCTGCCACCACGCCCGGCTAATTTTTAATAAGAAAAATTGTCCTTTTGTTAGTAGCCATACTAACTAGGAGGGAAGATGATACCTCACTGTGGCTTTGATTTGCATTTCTCTGATGATTACTGAAATTGAGCATTTTTTCACACATTTGTTGGCCATTTATATGTCTCCTTTGGCCTACTTTTTAAATCATATTATTTTCTTGTGTTTTTTTTTTTTGCTGTTGAAATGTTTGCCTTCCTTGCATATTCTGTATATTAATCCTCATTAGATGAATCATTTGGAAATATTTCCCCCATTCTGTAGGTTACCTTTTCATTCTGTTGATTGTTTCATTTTCTGTACAGAAGGTTTTTAGTTTGATAAAATCTCATTCGTTCATTTTTGTTTTTGTTGCCTGTGCTTTTGATGTCTTATTCATATAGTCTTTTCCCAGACCAGTGTTCTAAGCATCACCCTATGTTTTCTTCTAGTAGTTTTATGGTATTGAGTCTTACATTTAGGTCTTTGATCCTTTGGGGGATGATTTTTGTATAGGATGAGAGGTGATGGTCTAGTTTCATTCTTCTGGATATGGATATCCAGTGTTCCCAGCACAATGTAATGAAGATAATGTTCTTTCCCCATTGAATGTTCTTGGCACATTTGTCAAAAATCAGGTGGCTATAGATATGTGAGTTAATTTGGGGGGCTCTCAATTCTGTTCCATTGTTCTGGTCTGTTTTAATGGCAGTACTATGCTGTTTTGGTTACTACAGCTTTATAGTACACTTTAAGTCTGGTAGCGTGATGCTTCAAGCTTTGGTCTTTTGCTCAAGATTGCTTTGGTTATCTGGGGTCTTTTGTAATTTCATACAAATTTCAAGATTGTTTTCTTATTTCTGTGAAGAATGTCAATGGTATTTTGATAGGGAATGCATTAAATCTGTAGATTGCTCTAGGTAACATGGTCATTTTGACAATATTAATTCTTCTGATTCAAAAGCACGAGGTGTCTTTCAAGTTTTTGGCATCTGCTTCAATTTCTTTCATCAGTATTTTGAAGTTTTTCTTGTATAGGTCTTTTACCTTCTTGATTAAATTTCTTACTAGGTATTTTTCGTGTAGCTTTTGTCAATGGGGTTGCTTTCTTGATTTTTTTCAGCTAGTTTGTGTTCATGTATAGAAATCTACTAATTTTTAAGTTGGTTTTGTATTCTGCAACTTTATTGAATTTATCAGTTCTAAGAGGTGTAATGTCTTTTGGTTTTTCGATATATAAGATCATGCCATCTGCAAACAGGAAAAATTTGATGTTTTTTCCTCTTTTCCACTTTGGATGCCTTTATTTCTTCTTCTTGCCCAATACTGTCTAGGACTTCCAGTACTATGTTAAATAAGAGTGGTACAGGTTGGCATTCTAGTCTTGTTCCAGTACTTAGAGGAAAAGCTTCCTAGCTGTGAGTTTGCCATATACAGCCTTTATTTTGTTGAGGTGCTTCCTATAAATCAATAACAGACAATCCAATAGGCAAAAAACATGAATTGGCACTGCCAAAAAGAGGAAACAAGAATGGTCCACAAACATAACTAAGATGCTTAATCTCATTAGTAGTCAGGGAAACACAAAATAGTTTAAAAATATAATTTTAATTATTTTATTTACCACATAAAAATAAGCATTGGCAAAGATATAGAGCAATCAGGATTCTCATCTACTTCTTGTAGGCATATAAATTTGTGCAAAACCTTTGGAAAATAATTTAGTTTTACCTATTAAAAATGAATACATGCAAACCTAACAATCATCAATTCTCCTAAGAATATTCTTTATATAAATATTAATTCTCTATATAGATACACTATATAAATTCACTAGAAGGCATGACAAAATCATCAACAGCAGCATTGTTGCTATAGTGAAATAAAGTAAAATAACACAAATGTTTATGAAGAAGACAATGACTAAATAATTGTACCATGTTCAAATAGACGAATACTATATGATAATGGAAGTGAATGAATATGATATTTATCAAAATAAAGTGGAAACAGATGTTAGAAGATTATGTGCATTAATTCATTTATGTAACATTTAAGATAGGCAAAACTAAATATATATGTTTATGTGTGTATATATTATATATCACATGTTGAAATCATACATCATTATCATATATCATATAGGAATATAGATACAGATATGTTAAAATAGGTAAACATAGGCATCTTTGGGTTGGCCATGCAAGGATCAATATTTAATAAGATTTCTACATGATTCTGATGGCTTTCAGATTTTAGAACCAGGCTGTTATTTTTGTGGAAGTCTATATATTTTTCTTTCTTATTACATCATTATAATACTCCAAATCTGGTTGTTTTTCTATTCTGGCCTTTGCACACTTACAATTTCACCTGGAGAACTAAGATTTAAAATTTCAAAAAATCTTTCTTTTAATAAGTAGCCTTTATATAAAGACTCAAAAAAGCACTAAAATTATTATCTTAACCATTGTTTATACAGCTATAACCTTAGATTTCAGAACTGTTTAGAGAATATTAAGATTAAAATAAACCAACTGTAGTCTTATTATTTTAGTTTTAAAATATTATACCATATAGTGCTGCATATTGTTTACACAACAGCATTGATATTGGTAATGCATTTGTTTTTATTTCAACAAATATTCTATATGATAATACTGCATAATAAAAGTATTTTGTAAAGTAATTGCCTACAAAATTACTCATTATTGGCTTTGTCACATTACATGCATCAGAAGCCATAATCATTATCTCAATTTTCATTACAGAAATATATTGTTTATACCTTGGCATTATTCTGATTACACAAAGTCTCATTAAAATTAGTAATAAAGCAAAGCTAAAAAGGTACAAACATTCGAGCTGTATATGTGTGGCAACTTTCCTTAATGACAATGTATTCAAAATATGTAGCTCTTTCACCCAGGAGGTTGGTAAACATTTTCTGATATGTGAAATAGGATTTTATATTTCAGTTTGGCTTGAGAGACTGAACTGTTATTTTACATAAAATGAGATTATTGGTGTATAAGAAATTGCAGTAATGCTAAGGAAAATAAAAAGGACATTTTTATTAATGGACTATCAATCTCGAGGGTTTTTTATTATATTTATTATGTCACTATTTTTATATTGTATAAGAAAAGTTGATTTCTCTAATTGTTTCCAAAATTCTTAAACCACCAGCTTATGTAGGCATTACACAAGGATAAGTTTAAGAATCATTTTACACTGCTCTGCTGTCTTCTAAGAAATCCAGAAATATCTGAACAAATGAGTGTACATTCATAAATGTAAGAGCCACAGGGAATCCATAGATGCCTAGAGAATTTATTTCTCATCTAGAGCTGCCTCCAGTGGCAGAATCATACTAGAAAGCATCAATTTTATTTCGTCCCAAGAGAATACACTCTAGTCTGGAAAAATGAGTTAGGATCACATCACATTCAGATTTCAATGGCCAACTTTCAATAAACAATATATGAAGAAATTCAGAAACCAAATGGAGAACATAATGAACTCTCCTATTACATAACTCTACTTTTAGGACCAACCTAAAATCACACACACAGAAAAAATACAAAAAAAAAAAAAAACCCTGCCATCCCTCGAATTTTGTCTCTTCTCTCTCCAAGGTAAGAATTTTCAGAAAGGAAAGACAAAGCAGTATTAAGCACATTTTATATTCTGAGGAATTGAGCTGACACAGAGAAGAAAACAAAACAAAACACTATACATTGAATGAAGCAATGATGGATGAATAGATAAATTAATCTAGTTGTTTAAAATTACACCCAAGTATTATAGTGAATTCTTTATCATATGACCCTACTCTGAAAACAGTGTTACAGCTTCAATTAGTGGGAAATTAATGAAGCTTTAGAGAAAATGTGTTTATATATACTTGCACATATATAGCTTCAGTTTTTAATTTACATTAATGACATTCCATTACATAGCAAATCAAATTTGAAGAGAAATAAAAAATAAGAGGTCTTAGTGTTTTCTGGAAATGATGCTTGAAGTACAAAAAAATAATAATTGTATAACAACATAAATGAGTAGAATTTATATATTTGTATTTAAAATATCTTGAATATACACATTTGTAATTTACTATTATTTCTGTTTTTTAGTTAATTAGAGTGAATATTTCAAGCAATAACCTTGGTTTCTTTTACCAGAATACCACAGTATTGGGCATTGGCTTAGATTTAGCACATCTTCTAAAAGACAATGAACACTGAACGATTACTTGTGAAATGAATAAATGGACAAGCACATGCTAAGCACACTCTGCCTTTAGACAGTACTGTAGGCAAGTTCTCCAAGATCAATTAGATTGACTGTTAATAAGTTTATCTTCAAGAAATCAATTCACTTGAAAATGAGGTGGGTGATTTATGCCTTTTAAGCTACATAGATAACTGCTAATTGATTCACATAGAAAATGTGATTTAATACCTAAATATTATAATAGATTAGCTAACCAATTAGACATAAAAACTGATAAATCAACAATAACTTATATGCTTATATATTTATATAGTTTAAGAAAGGTTTACATCTATTATTCCACTTTTTCAAAATAAGTCACTAGAGTTAAGCAAGCGTGACTTGCCTCTGTGAAGTCCATAAAAATTAGCAAAGTCAGAACTTAGAATTAATTTTTCTGTCTTATTTATTTATTTATATATTTATTTATTTATGTTGACTTTATTTTTAATTCACAAATAAAAATTATATGTATTAATCATGTACACATAATGTTTTGAAATATGTATACAATGTAGACTGGCTCAGTTGAGTTAATTAACATATTACCTCACATATTATTGTTTGTGGAAAGAACACTTAAATTCTTCTCTCAGCAATTTTCAGAATACAATACATGTTACTAACCATAGATACCATGTTGTACAATAGATCTCTTGAAATTATTCCTCCTATCTAACTGAAATTTCCTTACTTTGACCAACATTTCCCCAGTCCCTGATAACAAACATTCTAATTTCTGCTTTCATGAGTTCAACTTTTTTAGACTCCACATATAAGTGATATCATGTAGTATTTTTATTTATGTGTGGCTTACTCCACTTAACATAATGCACTCCAGGTTCATCCATTTATCTCAAATGGCAAGTCTTCCTTCTTTTTGAAATTGTTTTAAAGCTGAGTAATATTCTTGCATGTGTGTGTATCACATATATATTTGTGATATGTGTTATAGCTATAAATCTTATAGATAACAATACACATGAAAGTGCAGACATTTCTTTGATATACTGATTTCCTTTTCTTTGAATAAATGCTCAGTCGTGGTTACTAAATTACATGATAGTTCTGTTTGTAGTTGTTTGAGGAACCCCCATAGTGTTCTCCATTGTGGCTGTTACTAGCTAATATTCCTACCAACAGTGTATAAGAGTTCCTTTTCTCTACATCCTAAACAGCATTTGTTCTTTTTTGTCTTTTTGATAACAGCCATTACAATAAGTGTGAGGTGATACCTCATTGTTTTAATTTGCGTTTCTCTAAAGGTTAGTAATGTTGAGCATTTTTTCACATACATTTGTATGTCTTTTTTTGAGAAATGTCTACTTAAGTCTTTTGCCCAGTTTTAATTGGGTTATTTATGTTTCCTATTGAGTTGACTGAGTTCTTTACAAATTTTTGATATTAACCCTTTATCAAATGATTTGAAAATCCTCCCATTCCATGGGTTTTCTCTTCGCTCTGCTGATTGTTTCCTTTGCAGTGCAGAAGATTTTTAGTTTGATGTAAATCTATTTATCTATTTGTGCTTTTGTTGCCTGTGCTTTTGGGGTCACACCCAAAAATTTATTGCCCAGACCAAATGTTAGAGAGCTTTTCTCTTATGTTTCTTCTAGTAGTTTTACAGTTTAATGTCTTATGTTTAAACTTTAATTCATCTCGAGTTGATTTTTGTGTATGGTGTGAGATAAGGATCTAATTTCATTCTGTATGTGGATTTTCACTTTTCTCAACACCATTTTTGAAGAAACTATCCACTGTGTTTTCTTGGCATCTTGATAAAAAATAAACTGAACGTAAATGTGTGAGTTTATTCTAGACTCATTATCCTGTTTTATTGGTCTATTTGCCTGTTTTTATACCAGTAATATGCTTTCTTAAATTACTGTAGCTTTGTAGTATATTCTGAATTCAGGTAGAATGAAAACTTCAGATTTTTTTTTTCTCAAGATTTCTTTGGCTATTTGGGAGCTGCTGTGGTTCCATGTGAATTTTTGGATTGCTTTTTATCAGGTTTTCATTTTCAAATTCAATGTTATTTTTACTCCATGATAACTTATGAAATATTATTTCAGATATAGATAATAAAGCCACATACACCTGAGTACACATATAGACACAATTATATAGAATTACATTGGAATATTATGATACTTAATTTGTCATATGTAATATTATAGAAATAGAAAATTTGTGTAACTGCTAACACTATTATTTTCTACATTTTACTTTTTAGCTACAAAGTAATCTCTCATTACACAGTCCATATATTTGAAGATATTTCAATTGATTGAATTCTGACTTCCAGTATTTTTTCTTTCCCAGATCAAATAGAACAACAATATCAAAGAAAGAAAAAAAAAAACTTCAGAATACTTAGCTTAAAAGGAGGAAAGACATAGGTAACTGGGATAGCTGATTTCAAACATTTTTAAAACATTTACATGAAGGAAAAGGAATTTGTTCTCTCTTTCATCAAATTCTGGCATTAAGATAAGTAGACTTCATGAGACTCATGTTTTTTGTGCAAGCAAAGTTTATCTAGAAGTTTGGACAATACAGGACTCAGGGAATATAAGCAGATGCTTATGCCCCAAAGGGAAGTTGAGTCTTCATCTCTGTAGTTATATTTGATGCACATATTGGAATGCTGTACTTTTCCTCTCAAAAATTTCTAAGGTAAATGAGATAATTTGATCATAAGAAAGAAATAATTCCTTAGGACAGGCTGTTTTCTTTTCTTTTTTTTTTTTTTTTGAAATGGAGTCTTGCTCTGTCACCCAGGCTGGAGTGCAGTGGTGCAATCTCGGCTCACTGCAAGCTCCGCCTCCCGGGTTCACGCCATTCTCCTGCCTCAGCCTCTCCGAGTAGCTGGGACTACAGGCGCCCGCCACCACGCCCGGCTAATTTTTTGTATTTTTAGTAGAGATGGGGTTTCACCGTGGTCTCGATCTCCTGACCTCGTGATCCGCCCGCCTCGGCCTCCCAAAGTGCTGGGATTACAAGCGTGAGCCACCGCGCCCAGCCTGTTTTCTTAAAATCTGAGAATTCTAGTTTCTGAAATTGACACACGAGTACAAATGACTTGTGAGGGGTGACATCTGTGAAAGGTAAAGGGAGGAAGCATGATTTGGTAGGGGGAACTATCGGACGTCATGATTTTAATTTGACAGTTGCTATCCACCAATGAGAAGATCCAGAGCAAATGATTAGGTCCCTGCACAATTGACTCAGTTTTTAACTGGGAGCTATTGTAAGTAAAATGTGCCCATGGCAACATCATCTTACACAACTATTGTTCTTACTTAGCTGGGACCACCCTGAGAATAGCATGACCTTGGCTTGAAAGCTGAAGCAAACCCCAAAGGAACTAGCAGTTGGAAACCATGAGCTAATTATATTTTTCAGAGTTGGGCTGGATTTATTTTCTTGAATAGATACTTTAGAGCTTACATCAGTGCCTGCCAACCACTGACGCCTCACTTTCAGATATCCTGTGTGATTTATTAGTTAATTCTGTTGGTTCTACCTTCAGACTCTCTGTGTCTCACCACCTCCACATAGACCATCCTGGTCCAAGCCATCATTATCTTCTTTTCTGTATTGTTGTGACAGCCCCTTCATCACTCTTCTGGTTCCTTCATCAATCTTCTAGCTCTGCCTCTACAGTCTATTCTTCACACGTATATCAAATCACTATTTTGCTCTCAAATTTTCTGTCCATATCCCCAAGTCATTTCCTATCCTTCTATCTTCTTATTCTCTGGTGGATTACCATCTTACTCTTAAGTTTAAGCAAACCCTACATTACCTAGTCCTCTCGTTATTATTATTTTACTTTTGTCCTGTGTCATGACCTTCCCTTTTACTGTACCAAGTTTATTATTACCTAAATATGACCTTCCGGCCTTAGGGCCTTGAATTTTCTATTTCTTCTTCCTTTCAAATACATGCAGGTCTTTGATAAAGTGCCGCCTTTTCAGAAAGCCTTTCTCTAGTTATTTAAAAGTGTAACCCAAAACGAAATTCCACATTGGAACAAAGCTCTACCCTTTCTCTGTTCCTGCTTTATTTTTCTTTATGTAATTTATCAACAATTGTTAATTACTATCTCCAGAGCCTTGACATCCCTTGGCATTTGGTAGGTTTTCAAATTAATACTTGTTGAATAAACAAACCATAAAAAATTACCAATTTTGTACTTTAAGTATCTGCTGGTAATCAGAACTGAGTGTTTACATGTTAGTCTTTATGGAACAATGTGTAATATGGATACATATTATAATAATACGGATATTATTGAAAGATTAGGTCAAACTGAGATAGAAAAATAGCCAGGAGATTACTGGGAACAAAACCAGTATAAAGCGGTTGATAACATAATAAATAT